>NC_063344.1:42940035-43052507 GCF_021869965.1 Rhincodon typus | reverse complement strand
TCCGGTGATCCTTCCTCAGAACTGAGTTCTGAGGAAGGGTCACCGGACCCGAAACATTAACTCTGTTTTCTCCTTCACAGATGCTGCCAGACCTGCTGAGCTTTTCCAGCAACTTTGTTTTTGTTCCTGATTTACAGCATCCGCAGTTCTTCTGGTTTTTATGTAGTATTTAGCAGACTCAGAGAGAATGCGCAAACTCCAGACAGACAATTGCACAAGGGTGGAATCGAACCTGGCACTCTCAGGCGACAGTGCTAACCACTGAGCCGCCCCCAAAAGGACAAAGCTTAATTCCCACTGGATTTCAATGCAAAATTGAGCTCTTTCCAAATTTGATTATTTTACAGAAGGAAGGCATGCTTCTTTCTCCCGCTGAGAGACGGAAGTAAGACTCAGATGAAATCTGGAACAGCTGGTGTACCTTTCATGTAAACTTCAATTGCTTTATCTCCCAATAAGGAAAACAAAAGTCTTACCAGTTTCAGTATGATGGAATTACTATGTCATTGGATTCCTTTATTCTTTCCTCAAATCGCTAATATGCTTCATGAAAAATGGAGCCTTACTCAACACTTTGATGTTTACATTTCTATGTTACCACAATTTATTTCATGTTCTTTGAGAAAATAATATATAGACATTGATCATGAATTTCCCTAGTTCTTTCAATGTAAGCAAAAGTTTGTCGCATACAATGGTACACATTTATGATCATAATATATTTGGTCTGATTTCAGGCTTTCAACACATAAAGAATGTATAAGCCGTGTGATTACATTTTTTTGGGAATTGTGGTAAGAAACAAAAAATCTGATGCCTGAAATGAAATAAAAATCTTCTCATTAAAATGACCTCACTGTGTACTATAAAACTCATGCAACTAGGAATCAAATAAATTGTTCTCAGCAGCAGCTGGGGGCCCACAACGGGGATTTTGATAGTCAGCGGCATCTCGGCTTGCTGTCATTTGGAGCCTGGCAGTGGCTGGGGACCTGGATCAGGACTTTGATGTTTGGAGATTGAGTCCGACGCAGGAAGAGCGAGCCCAACATGGTGGTGAGGGAGGTCTCCTGACATCTGCTGTGTCAGTGACAGCAGGCAGCCGAAGGTCTCCTGGAGAGCAGGCCAAAGTGGAGGAGTTTGAGCCTTTTCTAGGGAGTGTGATCCCAGCACGGCCAAGCACTTAAGAAAGACTGTTGAACTTTTAACTTTATTTCTTTATTTTTCTACTTAATACTAAGAGGGATTGTAATGTTTAACATTTAACTTTGTTTCCTTACTTCTCTACTTTGTATCTAAGATTTTGTACTTTTGTACCTAAGATGGTGCTAGGAATGGTGACATTGTACCCTTTTCACTAGAAGTACTTATATACTTCTAATTCTAATTCTAATTCAAAACACCATTTCGCTTCACAAAGATACAGGATAGTAATGAAATTAAGATTGGAAATAAGAGAAAATGAAATCAGGTAAATCTGAAAATGAGTAGACATTAACATAATAGTCAATTTCAGTGGAAATTATCTATATTTGTGAAGTATTTATATCTGACATATTAATGTTAAGTTTTTTTTTTCATTTTGATATAAACTTGGTGATTTTAAAATTGGCTACTAAATGTAAAATTACTCCACCAGGCCCAATATAGAAAGATCACCTCTTCCCTGATTGGGTCTCTGCCCTTCAATCTTACAAGTTCCTCCTTAAATCTCAATCTTCGTTCCAGTGGCCCTTAATGCCACCCAAGTATAAGCTCCCACCCACTGGCAAACTGTTGCCTTCCATCTACTTTAAGCCGACAAGCTTCAGTTGCAAGCAGTAGCCGCCTAGCGGTTAAATTTGCCCAAGCCACGTGATGTCATGACCACCTGTGTTTGATATTTCTCTGCCTCACCTTCTCAAATTATATTTATATTTAAATTCCACAGATAGGTCAATAATTTAGAAATATTTTATTTTAGCAGAGAATGTTATTAATAGAAGTAACAAAGACATCGTTCTTCACTTATAAATATTTCACATTTTAAGGTTGTTCTTTAGGTAAAATATTTATGTTGTGATTTGAACTGGTCAATAGTGAAAGACCTGGTATATCACATATGTATTCCCCGTGCAAATCTTTCTGGAAGTTGCTCTTTTAGTTACAAACTAACACTCAAGCAAAACGCTAGAATGTCTTCTGAGAGATTTTCAAATAATGTGAGAAAAAGTTTGTTAATTTCAAAGAGCTACCAATGAAGAGAAATGATAAATGTAAGATCCTGAATTTCTGTAGCAAGTTGCATCTAACTGGCAAAAGCACAGCCATCAGTATGAATGAATCAGTATGAATCAGTTGAATGACAGTCATAGCAGCTGGAAAACAGCTGATAAGGAAACTATGTGCTGTGAGCTGTGAAGAAAGTTCTTCCATTTTTAAAATCATGTCAAATTGTTGTACTACAGATAAGTACTATTTGTACAAATTATGTTTCCTACTGTGATCGAACATAAAAACAGTAATGTCATATTTCTTATAAATCACAAGGAATTCATGCAGTTATGTTTTTGAATTATAGGAATAAAGATGCTCCCAGAGAATGATTTTGAATTTCCAGAAACGTATGTTCAACTAAATATTGCTTGATTTAGAAAGATATATCACTGCATAGAAAATTGCCTTGAGAAGTATATATTTGTTTTCACTACTGTGCTGTCTAGAATGTGCTTTTCTCATTATCTTGCTCTCAGACTGATGGAATTCTACTGCACATACTGCAAATGGTCGATTTAATGTAGGATATGGTAAGTTTAAATCCAAGTATTTAGAAATTTTTTTACATAGAAAAGAGTTTTCTAAAGTATTTTTTCAATGTATATGCTAATTTTTAAAGAGGTTACAGAACATAATTTATATAAAAAAAGGCATGACTTTTACAATTATGTGTGCAGGCACACAATTCAAAATTCACAGATTGTTAGGCCCATTATGCATTCATGCATGAAAACTCAATTTTTAAATTGCCTCTCTCAATGTTGATGAATGAATTTTGAAGTAATGGTGATTAGATGCTAAGCATCGGAGATTATTATTGGACAATGTTTGTTGTGTTAACAGGATTTTGAACAAATAGGGATCAATAAGAATGACCTGCCATTTACTTAACGTGAAACTTGTATTTTAAATCTAGGAGCTAACTCGCATGCAGGACTCAACACCAAAACATTGAAAAGTATTTTGTTAGCAACAGTTATCAATGCAGAGTATGGTTGAGGGAAGTCCAAATCTTATCTCCTTCAAAGTTTTCTCAGTCACGAAATGAAGCTATAGGCAAAGGAAGAAACTGGCACCACTATATGCATAATAAAATTGTTGACTTAATTGAGATATATTTAGGGAGGAGACTTAGAACTTCAGATAGCAGTACTTCATATAGTATGTATTTCTCAATTCTGCAAAAAAGTCACTTACAGAAAAGATCAATAAACCATTTAAATTTATCATGTTGCTTGCTCTACAAGTATGGAGGCAAGTTATGTTCTCTGGCATTGTGCCAGTAATATGGCGAAAACAGCAAAATATAACGTTTATAATTTTGGAAATTTCACAAAGTGAGGTATCTGTGTGCTTTACTCCTGTTTGTGAGATCCATAAAACAGTGGTATATATTTACACAGTGGTACCTAGTTTAAATTTTACCAACTTCTGAAGCAATCTTCAAAAATATACATGTAAGCAAATTAATTGTTTATGAAACAGGTTATTTCCTGTAACAGTGAAAATGAAGACAGATATAATCAATCGAAAGAAAAGCCTGGTCACAACAACCATAAATCATTTAAGATAACTATGTTTGTTACTGTAAGCCAAATCAAAAGATATCAGTAAGCTCTTTTTCAATCAAGTTTAAAGCTTGCTAAAACATGTGAGATACAATTCCATTAGGTAGACATTGCCAATTGTCTCTAATTATTGTAACTGAATTCCAACAGGATAAACAAATTTCAATACAAAAGATTTTAAGACTTGAAAATAATAATTTAATGTAAGAGTTTTCTATATTCATCCATAGGATGTGGGTGTCACTAGCTGGGCCAGAATTTATTGCCCACTCCTTATTTCCCTTGAACTGAGTAGCATGCTAAGTCATTTCAGAATGCAGTTAAGAGTCAAACACGTTGCTGTGGTGAGTCTGCCATGATATGGAGGCCACACTAAGGAAGGAAGATTGATTGACTTCCTCACAGAACATGAGTGAACCAGATAGGTATTTATGATGATTGACAATTGTTGTCATTAGATTAGCATTTAATTCCAGAATTTTATTGAAAGAGCCCTGAAAAACAATGAAGCCTGTCATTTTTCCAGCAATTGTACTGAAGGCATGTGCTCCAGAATCTGCGCACCCCTAGTCAGCTGTTCCAGTACAGTTACAAACTGGCATCTACCTGACAATGTGGAAATATTGTCCAGGTATGTCCTATGAATAAAGAGTAGGACAAAAAAAGCAGTGAATTACTGCCCATAAGTCTCCTCTCAATTAGCAATAAAGTGAAGGAAGGTGGTATCAACATTGCTATCAAGCAGCACTTTCTAAGTATGATGGAATACTCCCCAATTGCCTGGATGACTACAGATCCAACTACCATCAAGAAGCTAGATACCATCCAGGACAAAGCAGCCCGATTAATTGGCAAAACATTCCCAAACATTCAGTTACCCTAACACTCAGTAGCAGCAATGTGTGCTGTTTGCAAGATGCACTGGAGATCCTTAGACAACACCATCAAAATCCACAACTACTGCCAGCTAGAAGGACAAGGGGAGCAATATGCATGTACATGTGATAGAGAAGCAAAAGGATCAAAGGTTTCACATTCACAAATCATTTCCTGAATAATACACAACTGAAAATGATTTAAATATCAGGATAGGCTGAAGAGGCTGAGGCACTTTTACTAGAGAAGAGAGGCTGAGTGTTGATTGAATAGATGCATCGAGGATATTAGCCAAGATATTTCAATGGCCAGCTAGTCATACACTCAAAGAGGCATAGAGTAATACAAAATTGAAACAGACCCTTTGGCCTAAACTAGTCCATGCTGGCTATGGTGCCCTCTCAGCTAGTTCCAATTACCCATATTTGGTCCATATCCCTCTAAATCCTTCCCATCCCTGTATCTACGCAAATGTTTTTTATATGTTGCTGTTTGTAAGGTGGGGCAAAAATCCCCATCAGTTTATGGACATACCCTGGACTTAAAACCCTCTGAAGGCAGAAGTTGTGGAAATTACATTGGAATAAATTCACTGAACTTTTGGGACTCTAGAAACCATGGGCTGCACCTGAGCCAGGAAAGACTGGTTGGGTCATACTGGGAAATATACAAGCCCAGGGGCAGATGTTAGCTTTAGGAAGACCCCGATTCATGCCTCAGCTTAAACAATGGAAGCCAGGCTGCAGGAAACAAACAACGTCAACAACTTCAGACCCTCTGGAGCCTGCAGAGGTACAAAGGTATTCAATTTTCCAGCCAGTGCTTAGGCACAGAAATACTGAACATTCCACACCATTGTGCTACATGTAAACCTGTTCCACCTATGGACGTAAAGACATTCACAAAACTATTCAAACCTGAATGAATACTCATTCAAGGGAAATACTAGACATTCCAAAACCATCAAAACCAATCACTTCAATCGAAAATCCATTTAGACCTAATACAGTGCTCAGGAAGCTCATTCAGCCCCGAGAAGAGGAACAATAAATCAACAGATTTGGTGAGAGATAAGGGGACCTGCAGTTGGGTATAACTGGAGACCCCAAGCCCAGCAAGGGAAGAGAAGTGAGTGAAGGAAGAAGAAAGGGGAGGAGAGAAAGAAAGCAAGTGTACCGCGAGTTCTGCACTGGAAATGGAGCACTGCAAGTTCAGGCTCTCTGATGCCAACACTACGTTACCAGCAACACGCCCCGATTCCAAAACGGTGAGGGTCTGAGGGTCAGCAGGTAATTTCTCTCTCTCTTTCCCTCTCTTTCCTATTAGCATAAGTAACAGCCACCCACTGTATCAAGTCTTAACTGCAAGGCTTAACTGAGGATTAAGTTAACTGGGAGACAAGGTCTCAGTCAGAAATAGGTGGGTTTTAATTTTCACTTTTTGTTTCCTGTAAATATATTCAATTTGCTTGTTTTTTTCAATAAAATCAGTGTTTTCTTTGCCTCTAAAGCATCTGCCTCTTAAATCTTTCCTCTCTCACCTTAAAATTATGCACTCTAGTTTTCAAATCCCCATCCATGGGAAAAAGACAATATGCATTCATCCTATCTATGTGCCTCATGATTTCATACACCTCCATAAGGTCACCCCTCATTCTCCTATGTTCCAAGGAATAGAGTCCTATACTGGCCAACCTCTCCCTAAAACTCAGGCCTACTAGGCCTGGCAACATCTTTGTAAATCTTTTTTGCACACTTTCCAGTTTAGCTATGTCTTTCCTTTAACAAGGTGACCAAGTACAAGTGCAGCCTCACCAACAACTGACATAAGGAAAACATAACCTTCTAACTCCTATACTGATGAAGGCCAGCATGCTAAATGCCTTTTTCACCACCCTGTCCACCTGTGATGCTGCTTTCAATGAACTATGTACTTGTACTCCTAGGTCCCTCTGTTCTACAACACTCCTCAGGACCTTACCATTTACTGTACAGGTCCTATCTTGGTTTGACTTTCCAAGGTGCAACACCTCACACTTATCTGTATTGAATTGCATTTGCCAGTCCTCAGCCCACTTCCCCATGTGATCAAGATCCCCCTGCAATTTTTGATAACCTTCTTCGTTATCAATGATACCTCCCAATTTTGTAGCATCCACAAATTTACTGAGGGTGCCTTGTACATTCACATTAACAAATAACAAAAGTCCCAGTACCGACCCTGTAGCACATCACGAGTTACAGGCTTCCAGTCCGAGAAACAGCCTCCAACCCTACACATATTGATTTAGAAAACTTTCTTGGACATGTTTGACAAATTCCACCTCATCAGGGTCTTTTACACTCTGGGTGGCCCAGTCAATACAAGGGAAATTAAAATCTCCGACCAATACTACTCCATTATTCCTATAGGCATCTGCAATCTTTCTACACATCTGCTCCTCTAATACCCACTGGCTATTTTGGGGTCTATAATTCAGCCCCAACAGAGTGACCATCCCCTAAGTTCTAACCATATGGCCTCATTTGATGACCTCTTAAGAACATCCTCTCTAAGCACTGTTCTTATGTCCTCCCTTATCAAAAGGGGCAACTTCCCCTCCTCACTTACTCGTACTTCTGTCAACCCTGTAGCTTCTGTATCCTCGAACACTGAACTCCCAGTCCTACCTTTCTGTCAGCCATGTTTCTGTTATGGCTATAATATCCCAGTCCCCAGAGCCAATCCATGCTCTGAACTCATCTGCTTCACCAGTCAGGCCTTGTGCATTGAAATAAATGCACTTTAAACCAGAAGTCTATTCCCTCCATTTACTGTGCCCCTGGCTATCCTGAATAGTAAACTTGCTTCCAATGGCAAATGTATTTTCCCCTGACTTCTCAATTACCCCTCTCTTATTCAGAGTCCCACACCCCTGCCAAACTAGTTTAAACCCTCCCAGGTAACACTAGCAAATCTCCCCACAAGCGTATTGGACCCTCTCTGGTTCAAGTGCAACCCATCCCTCCTGTACAGGTCACATCTACACCAGAAGAGATCCCTATGATCCAAAAACTGAAAACCCTGCCCCCTACACCAGCTGCTCAGTCACACATTCATCTCTCCTATCTCTGTATTTCTGTATTGAACAAGGGGAACTATAGCTTGAACAAGGGGAACTACAATAGAATGAGGGAGGACTTGGCTAAAGTAAACTGGAAACAAAGATTTTATGGTGGGACAGTTGACGAGGACTTTCAAAGCAATCTTTCAAAGTGCTCAGCAAAAGTATATTCCAATGAAAAGGAAGGACTGTAAGAAAAGGGGTAATCTGCCATGGGTGTCTAAAGAAATAAGGGAGGCTATCAAATTGAAAGAGAAGGCATACAAAGTGGCCAAAAACAGCATGAAACTAGAAGATTGGGAAAACTTTAAAGGTCAACAGAAAGCCACAAAAAGAGCTATAAGGAAAAGTAAGATAGAACATGAGAAAAAACTAGCACAGAATATAAAGACAGATAGGAAAAGTTTCTATAAATATATAAAACGAAAAAGAGTGGCTAAAGTAAACGTTGTCCCTTTAGAGCATGAGAAGGGGAATTTAGTTATGGGATATGATGAAATGGCCGAGGCATTGAACAGGTATTTTGTATCGGTCTTCACAGTGGAGGACACTAATAACATGCCAATAATTGACAAAGAGACGAAGATAGGTGAGGACCTGGAAACAATCTCAATTACGGAAGAGGTAGTGTTGGGCAAGCTAATGGAACGAAGGATTGACAAGTCTCCTGGCCCTGATGGAATGCATCCCAGGGTACTAAAAGAGATGGCGGGAGAAATAGCAGGTGCACTGGCGGTAATTTTCCAAAATTCGCTGGACTCTGGGGCAGTCCCAGCAGATTGGAAAACAGCAAATGTGACACCACTGTTTAAAAAGGGAAGTAGACAAAAGATGGTGAATTATAGACCGGTTAGCTTAACCTCTGTAGTGGGAAAGGTGCTTGAGTCTATTATCAAGGAAGAAATAGCAAGGCATCTTGATAGAAATTGTTCCGTTGGGCAGATGCAGCATGGGTTCATGAAGGGCAGGTCATGCTTGACAAATCTTTTGGAATTCTATGAAGACATTGCGAGCGAGGTGGACAATGGGAACCCAGTGGATGTGGTGTACCTAGATTTCCAAAAGGCCTTCGACGAGGTGCTGCACAAGAGGCTACTGCATAAGATAAGGATGCATGGCATTAGGGGTAAAGTATTAGCATGGATAGAGGATTGATTGACTAACAGGAAGCAAAGAGTGGGGATAAATGAGTGCTATTCTAGCTGGCAGTCAGTGACTGGTGGTGTGCCTCAGGGATCGGTGTTGGGACCGCAATTATTCACAATTTATATAGATGATTTGGAGTTGGAGACCATGTGTAGGATGTCAAAGTTTGCAGATGACACTAAGATGAGTGGCAAAGCAAAGTATGCAGAGGACTGTGAAACTTTGTAGAGGAACATAGATACATTGAGTGAGTGGGCAAAGGTCTGGCAGATGGAATACAATGTAAATAAATGTGAAGTCATACATTTTGGTAGGAGTAATAGTAAAAAGGATTATTACTTGAATGGTAAAAAGTTGCAGCATGCTGCTATGCAGAGGGACCTGGGTGTCCTTGTGCATGAATCACAGAAGGTAGGTCTGCAGGTACAACAAGTAATTAGGAAGGCAAATGGAATTTTGTCCTTCATTGCTAAAGGGATTGAAATAAAAAGCAGAGAGGTTATGTTGCAGCTGTACAAGGTGCTGGTGAGGCCACACCTGGAGTACTGTGTGCAGTTTTGGTCTCCTTACTTGAGAAAGTATGTACTGGCACTGGAGAGGGTGCAAAGGAGGTTCACTAGGTTGATTCCGGAGTTGAGGGAGTTGGCTTATGAGGACAGACTGAGTAGATTGGGATTATATTCATTGGAATTCAGAAGATTGTGGGGGGATCTTATAGAAACATATAAAATTATGAAGGGAATAGATAAGATAGAAGTAGAGAGGATGTTTCCACTGGCAGGTGAAGCTAGGACAAGAGGGCATAGCCTCAAGATTAGAGGGAGCAAATTCAGGACTGAACTGAGAAGGAATTTCTTCACCCAGAGGGTTGTTAATCTATGGAATTCCTTGCCCAGTGAAGTAGTTGACGCTAATTCCGTAAATGTTTTTAAAAAAAAGGTAGTTTTTTTTGAACAATAAAGGAATTAAGGGATACGGTGAGAATGCGGGTAAGTGGATCTGAGTCCATGAAAGGATCAGCCATGATCTTATTGAATGGCGGAGCAGGCTCGAAGGGCCGGACAGCCTACTCCTGCTCATAGTTCTTATGTTCTTATGTCCTCACTGGCACGTGGCACTAGGAGTAATCTGGAGATCACTAACCTTGAGGTCCTGCTTTTTAACTTCTTACCTGACTCCCTATACTCATTTCACAAGACCCCATCCCTTTGTCTACCAATGTCATTTGTATTGATGTGCACAATGACCTCTGGCTGTTCACCTTCCCCCTTCAGAATGTTCTGCAACTGCTCAGAGACATCCTTGACCCTGGCACCCAGGAGGTGACACACCATCCTGGTGTCTCTCCTGTCTGTCCCCCTCGCAATTGAGTCTCCTTTCAGTATTGCTTTGTCTGACTGCACCCTTTCCCTCTGAGTCTCAGAGCTGGTCACAGTGCCACTGACCTGACTGCAGCTGCTAGCCGCTGAAAGATTATCTCGCCCAATAGTATTCAAATACCTGTTATTGAGGGGATTGGCCATAGGGGAACCCTGCACCTTCTGCCTTCTCCCCTTTACCTCTTCTTGTGGTCACCCAGCTACCTGCACCTTAGGAATGACCATGTGACTATAGCTCTTATCAACAATGTCCTCTGCACCCTGGATGATCCTGAGTGGCTCCCGCTCCCGCTCCGTTAGGACCTGCAGCCAGGTACAGTTCTCACAGGTATAGCCATCAGGGACACTGGAAGCTTCCCTGATCACCCTCATCCTCCAAGAGGAGCATGCTACAGCCCTAACAAGCTCACCACACCTTGACACCAGGTTCTCTCTGACCTGGTGTATAGTCATGATGACTGTGGTAATGTTTCCCAGAATTCCGCTGTGATGACTCTCAGCTCCCCTCTGATTCGCTGCCCTTCTTCACTCACTCATTGGCTATTAGCCATTGGAGCATTGCAGATTGCAGTTGCAGACCCTGCAGAATCCCAGAACAGCAAACTCCATCGAAATTGTCCAGGAAATTGAAGATTCAAATGGGCAATGCCCTGCATCTGGAATGCTCTGAGAAAACCCAGGAACATTGGAGAATTCAAGGGGTTCCCCTTCTCTGAAGTTAATAGTTACCCAGGAAACACTAGACAATTAAAAACTTAATCTATCTCCTGGGTTACTATTAAACTGACTCCCAACTGATCACATAGTTACCTTCCCCTGAGACAACACCCTCCCCTGAGTGCTTACACCCACTCGGGACCCGTGACAACAACATCCCATGACCAGACACTCCCCCAAACTCAACAAGAAACCACCCCACCACCACCCTCCTCAGGACCCAACACCCATCCTACATGCCTCAACACCCTCTGGCATGCACATCTCCTCCCTACATTGGCCCCAAACTACTGCTGTACATCCGTTGGCCCAGACAGTCACCTTCCTACTGGCCCCAACACTTCCTCCCTCTGTCCCAACACCAAACCCTTTTGCCCACCAGCCCCAACACCACCTCCATTACCACTGGCCTATAATTGCCACTGGCCAAGACGTTCCCCTCCATCACATTGCCACCCCAGCATGGACAACCTTCCCGCTCACCAACCTACACCAAGAACTCCATCACTTAACAGGCATATCGCCAACCTGGTAGTCTACCTGCTGGGAAACTACCCTCCTGGTAACCTACCCACCTGGCATCCTACTTACTTGGCATCCAATCATCTGGAATCCTATCCTAACCCCACAGCTACTTTACAAACATATTTACAAACCATACAAAATTTACAAAATAAAATGAACAGTTTAGAGAGAAAGCAATTAAAAATTGGCAAATGATTTCTGACAAAGAATGGTAACAGGAGGTTTTGCCAGCTTATTCCAGCTGAGTCTAATATCCTCTTTCAATACTGTAAACTCAAAGTAGCTTGCTCTTATTTGACATAGTGCTGCACAAATTGGACCTCTTTGGATCTCTGCATATCACATAAGATATTCGAAACAAAACTACACTCCAATGAGAGTTCAGTAATTCGAACACAAGGATTGGTAGTGGGTCCGCTTTTGTTTGTCATTTATCTACATGACTTGGGTAAGAATTTAAGAGACATGGTTAGTAAGATTGCAGATGACACTAAAATTCCCAGTGTAGTCAACAATGAAGAAGGTTATCTAAGATTACAAAGAGATATTGATCAACTGAGTCAATGGGCTGAGGAGTAGCAGACGGAATTTAATTTGGATAAATGAGAGGTATTGCATTTTGGTGAAACAAACAAGAGCAGGACTTATACAATTAATGGTCAGGCCCTGAACAATGTTGTAGAACAGATAAGACCTAGAGGTTCAGGTACATAATTCTTTGAAATTTGTGTCCCATGTCGACAGACTGGTTAAGAAGGCATTTAGATTGCCTTCATTGCTCAGACCTTTGAGTGTAGGAGTTGGGATATCATTGTTGAGGTTGTACAGGACATTGGTGAGGTCTCTTCTAGTGTATTGTGTACAGTTCTGGTTGCCTTTCTACAGGAAGGATATTATTAAATTTGAGCAGGTTCAGAAAGGATTTGCCAGGATATAGCTGGGATTGGAGGATTTGAATAATAAAGATAGGCTGGGATGTTTTTTGCTGGAATGTAAGAGATTGAGAGGTGACTTTATAGAGGTTTATAAAAGCATGAGGGGCATAGATAAAGTGAATAGCAAGATCTTTTCCCTAGGATGGGGGAGTTCAAAACTAGAGAGCATATTTTTAAGGTGAGAGGAGAAAGGTTTAAAAAGGACATGAGGGGCAATTTGTTTACGCAGGGAGTGGTTCATATTTGGCATGAACTACCAGAGAAAGTGATAGCTGCAGATAGAGTTACATCATTTAAAAGACATTTGGATAAGTATATGAATTGAGAGGTTTAGAGGGATAACGGCCAAACACAGGCAAGTGGGACTGGTTTGGTTTGGAGACATGGTTGGTATGGACTAGTTGGACCGAAAGATCTGTTTCCATGCTGAATGACTCTATGACTCTATAAGTAAGTTGGGTATCTTTTTTTTTTGGTTTTGGTAGTACTTTCCTATGACAAAGTATTTATCTTAAACCTATTGCCAATTATTTGTGCCTCAAATTAATAAATACATTAACTTGTCCACAATTATGTGACACATATAAGTTTTTCCTATGTAGAAAATAGTGATAACATTGAATCAGACTCTTAATGCACACTCCACGGAGTCACCTGGTGGTCACAGCCTGCAATTTTACTGTGAGATTTGGAATCACAAAACTTCATTGGAAATATTAATATATCAATTTACAATGCTAAATTTTGTAATATGCAAATTTTATTTATTTTGCTTTGCACAGCAAATCTTCTATCCCTTACCATAAATTAAGGAATACGCATTGTCCTGCAATGTCTGCAATCTGACACAGTGATTTACCGTTATTAAAAAATAATGCAAAGATTGTCAGACTACATTGTGAATAAAAGAAATTCATTGTTAATTATAAAATGTACAAATATACACTATCAAAACAATCCATGCTAAATTTATATTTTTAACAAACTTTTATCCTCAGTTCATATGGTTGAAGAGAACTAGCATAAATACCTGCATGGCATTGAACATAAAAGTAAGGACATAATGCTTCGGATATGGAGAGAACTGGTGAGACCACATCACAAATACTGTGTGAAGTTTTGATCTCCTTATTTAATAAAGAATGCAAATGCATTGGAGGTAATTCAAAGGAAGTTTATTCAATTGATGCAACTTTTTATTTCTCTGTTTTTTTTGTCAAGTGAAATAGGAAAACAAATCATCCAAAAACCAAGAATTATGGAAGGGATTACTGCTCATTTTAAAAGCAAGCTACTGAAACTTATGCTAAGCACTGTTTACAATGTTGATTGGTTAATCAGTGCAAAAAGGTCTTCTGCCAACAAGCTGGAGTCAGGGGTTGTGTATGAAGGGAGATTAGGCCAGCAACAAGTAACTGTTTGGTCTGTGGAGTGATGACCATTTGTCAATGACAGAAGTCTTCTGCTTGCCAACAATTATGCGATTGGCTCTAAGTAGCTGAACAGCTTGTAGGTGTGAAAAGGATAATCAATTTCAACTAGAATTTAGAAGAATGAGGGATGACTTGATTCAAATGTATAACATCCTGATTGGCCTTGCCAAGTAGTCGGGGACAGAATGTTGCCTTTTTGTGGTTGAGTCCAAAACTAACGGGCACTTTAAAAATTGGGGTCACCCATATCGTACACAAGTTCAGAGATTTGTTTTTCTCTCAGATGTTTGCAGAATTTGGAACTCTCTGCCTCAGAAGGCGATGGAAGCAGGGTCATTAAATATTTGTAAGGCAGAGATGAGTAAATGATTGTTAAGCAGGGGAAACAAAGGTTATCAGGTGTAGATATGAATGTAGAATCTGAAACAAACAGATCAGCCATTACCTTATTGACTGGTAGTATAACATACTTGAAGGGCCAAATGGCCTACATCTGCCCCTAATCCATACATTTATATGTTTGTTCAGGTGTCAAGGTAACACATGATTTGGATAGAGACTTTGGTGGGTGGTAGTGTTCCTATGCACCTGCTGCTCTTATCTTTCTAGGTGGTCTAGAAGGATAGTCAAAGGAATGTTTCAAATTGTCACAATGTATCTTATAGCTAGTACATGCCGTAGATGCAATGCATCATCGGTAAAGGTGAGTGGTTAAGATGGGGGTAGGGGCACTAATTAAGTAGATTTCTTTCTCCAAGATGTTGAATATCATCAGAATTAGATTTGGGGAGGCAAATGGAAAGTATTCTATCCCATTTCTAACTTGAGCTTTGTAGATGTGGATAGGCTTTGAAAAGTCAGCAGGTAAGTTAAATTCTGCAAAACATTTAGCCTCTGACCTGTTATTGTAGCCATGTATCTGTGGCTGGTCCAGTTACGTTTCTGCCAATGTATAATGCCATTAGAAAGTATTGAACTCTCTTGTTGCAGATGTTCATTGACTGGCATTTGTGCAGCCAGTGACTTGACAATTATTATGTTGCCCGGGTCTTGCTGTATAAGGGTACGGACCTCTTCAATGCATGAAGTATTTCAAATAGAACTAAACATTATGTCTAATGAAAATCCCCATAATGAAGGGAAGGTCAATGATGAAACAACTGAAGATGTTTGGGCCTAGGTTATTACATTGAAGAACTCCTGCAGAGATGTTCTGGAGCCGAAATGACTGACCTCTAAAACCACAACCATCCTCCTTTGCGGTATTTATGTCACTATTCAGTGAAGATCTTACCCCCTAAATTTCATTGATATCAACTTTACCAGGGTGCCTTCATGCTATCCCCTGTCAAATGTTGCCTTTGTGTCAAAGGAAGTCACTTTACCTCCCTCTGGAGTTCAACTCTTTTGTCTACATTTAGACCAAGGCTTTAATAAGATTCAAAGTGGTACTTTAGCAGAACCTAAACTGAGTATCAGTGAATAGATTATTGCTAGATGAATACTGCTTCATAATACAATCAGTAACATTTTAAAATGCTTTGCTAAGGATTGAAAGTGAACTGATGTAGCAGTATTTGACCAGACTGCATTTGGCTTTTTCTTTGTGGATAGGAGATCCCTGAGCTATCTCCTATGTTGTCAGGTATACACCAGTGTTGTAGCTGGACTCAAAAAGCTTGACTAGAGGCGCATCTAGTTCTTCAGTACAAGCATTTTGTTCTACTGCCAGGATGTTCTCAGGGCCTATAGCCTTTGTTATATCAAGCACACTCAGCTGTTTCTCAATAACACACAAAGTAACTGAAGACAGATATCTGTGATGATGTGGGCATCAGGAGAAAGGGATGGATCATCCACTCAACACTTTCAAACTCACAATCATTACCATCTAGAACAACAACGGCAGCATTTTTTTTTTCTTTATTCATTCACAGGATGAGGGCGTTGCTGGTTAGGCAGCATTTATTGCCCAGAGGGCTGTTAAGAGTCAACTACGTTGCTGTGGGTCTGGAGTCACATATAGGCCAGACCAAGTAAGGATGGCAGCTTCCTTCCCTAAAGGACATTAGTGAACCAGATGAGTTTTTCCAACAATCAATTCATGGTTATCATTAGATTCTTAATTCCAGAAAACTTATTGAATTCAAATTCTACCATCTGCCATGGTAGGATTCGAACCCAGGTCCCCAGAAAGTTGTCTGGGTCTCTGGATTAACGGTACAGTGGTAATACCACTAGGCAATCTCTTCCCCGTATACATGGAAATACATGGAAACAACACCACATGCATATTCCTCTTCAAGCTAATCACTATCTTGACTTGGAAATATATCACCATATTCCCAGTGTCACTGGGTCAAAATCATTGAACTCATTTTGTGATGACATTGCTAATGCACCTGAACCAAGTGGACTGTTGTGATTTGAGAAAGCAGCTCACCAACTTTTCAAGTGCAAGCAGGGATGGGCAATGAACGCTAGACCAGCCAGTGATATTCACATCCCGTGAACGAATAAAAAAAATTGCAAATATTTTAGCTTTGTCTTTTGGACTCACTTGCTGGGCTCCTCATCATTGACAATAAGGATATTCCTAAAACAACATCCTCATGTTACTCGATCATCATTCAGCACTAGATTCTGTTGTATAATGCAGTTAGTACCTCAAAGGGTTAACTAACAATAGGATATATAGGACTGTTTCTGGAAGGAGTTACTGAGAGTTCTATGTGCCTTACGAATTCTGTAAGCATTCACAAAAGGGTATGTAATTCTTCAGTGACTGTTCTTCGTCTAAACAGCATATAGGAAGTGGATAAACAGCAAGAGCTAAGTAATATGTAATAAATCTGTTTATTATTCAGCAAAGTTGAGCCAACCTTCTGCCAAAGAGTTTGTGTGGGCATTCTTCCCCACGTGGTGTCAGTAGCTTAAACTGATATGAGAAAGGAGGATGGGTAGCAGTGAATCTATCCAAGAAATCACAGACAGTTCCACAGAAACCAACTTATACAGAAGATTGATGTTTGAGCATTTGCATTTGCAGTATTAATGTGGTATAAACTGTATACATCAGTAGTACACTTCCACATTATCATGTAGAGCATTTGAATTTCATGAAACTCACCAAAATTATTGAGATTACATCAGATTATGCAGTCATAATTTTAAAGACTTCAAGTAGATCCCATCTCAGTCTTCTTTTTTCAAGAGGAACTCTGTCAATCTTTACGACATGTATACTTATACTTCGTAAATCCTTGCAAATTGTCTCTCTCCTGTCTTCCTTGCTCCAATATCTTTTTTAATAGCGGGTGCAGCATGCTTACATTAAAAGCATCATCTGTGGTGTTAAGTTCCAACAGAATCTTTTATAACATATCTATAAATATATGTCAAATTATTTTTACTGTAAATATTGTGACATCAATGCAATATTGTTATTATTAAAGAAATGATGAAAGTTCTGTTAAATTAATTTCAGAGTGACAGAAAATCTTCTGGTGACAGCAAATGTTAGAATGCACTGAGATATGGATATAACATTAGTTCACAGTAGAAGTAATTGCAAAGGACATGCTCAAGTCAATGAACCAAGAAGTACCTCAAAATAAAAAAAATTGTCAAATTGTATTGCATGACGTGGAGGTGTCGGTGTTGGACCAGGGTGGACAAGGTCAGAAATCCGAAGTCACCAGGTTATAGTCCAACAGGTTTATTTGAAAACAAAAGCTTTCGGAGCCTCCATCCTTCTTCAGGTGTTAGTGAGAAAGGTGGCATCAAGCACAGAATTGATAGGTAAAAGATCAAAAGTTTGCACCATTGATGAGGATGTGCTAAACAAACCTAAGATGCAGTTAAATCTTTAATCAGTTAATATCTACATATAAATCCCTGAATTCCTTTCAAGTTATGGTCCTGAGAAACTAAAGGTTTCATCAGTGTAAAGAAGAGGTGACATTTTAGGTCAGGTAATGCATGTTAGATGAGAGGCCTTGTTTAGAATCTGTTTGTGATTTAACTTGGAGTCAGACTGGTTTTATTTTTAAAGTAGGAATTTATAAAACACCACATTGACTGTCTGTCTATAAATTGTGTGCTTTTTGAACAAAATATAATATATCTGCAAATACAAACTCACCCCATGGATTTACATGAGTGTGTGTGTGTGTGTGCACATGTGTGTGGGAGAGTGTACGTGTGTGTGTGCGCGCGCATGTGTGTGTGCGCGCGTGTATGTGGGAGTATGTGTGTGTGCGTGCATGTGGGAGAGTGAGAGTGTGTGTGTGTGTGTGTGTGTGCGCGCGTGCACACATGCAATGGTTTACCAAGTTGCAAGATCTCAGTTAATCTAAAAAACAAGCAAAAATAATTTTCAGTAGAAATAAAGGTTACAGTTGAGACATTTCTGAATATTTGGAGACAGTTTTTGAAAAGTGAACTAGTACTTGAATATTTTAATAGGGTTCATATCAGGAGTTCATATATAATGTGGCATGATTTACAATTATGCCAGCTGTAATCTTTTTCCATATACAGATAATATTTACTGCATTTTTATTGTCAGGGCAATGAGCTATCCATGCTTCAGTATAATTTAATCTTTGACACTATTATAATTAATACATGAATGAATTGAAAATGTGCAAAAATTGGACATCTGAAATTTAAAAAAAATAGAAAATGCTGGAAAGATTCTCCAGCATCAGTGAAGAAAAGAAACAGGTTAAATGTTTTGCATGCTGATCCTTTATTAGAACCTTTTGTCAAAGGGATTATTCTGAAACATCAACATTTCTTTATGTATACTTATGAATTTTGCACTAAATTAACATGCGAATAATGATACAATGAAGAAGACAGGGACAAAAGAAAAAGGAGGATTAAGTTTAAAGAATATTGAAAACAGTGGAAGCAACAAATGTACTTTGCATTATCAATTTGTACAGATTTAGCTGTGCAGGAAATCTAACTTGGCTGCGGCATCATTCAGCTCAAAACATTTTTGCTACTAAACTGGTGGAAGTGTGAGTTGATGTCAGTGCTGCAAGGTGAGCAGAGTATCTAGGACCTGAGTAAACAAGGCAAGTGTTTCTGCAGGGCAAGGATCTCCTAAACAAATAAAATTGACGGATTGTAAAGGACTGAGAAGGAAATGTAAATTAGCGTGGAGGGATTTAATGTCGAGTCAGGCATAGAAAGAGCACTGTAACAGGAAGGATAAATTGCATAAAGACAGAGAAATAAGGAACAGAAAACAAAAGTAAAGAAAAAATGTTTTTGCAATCTTCAGCTATTACTAAAAGTTGAAAGAATGGTAGTCCGCATGTATAATAATTATGTCAGTGTTTTTGACCATAACTAACAATTAACAGATAAATAGAGATATTTACACGTGAAATGATTTTTACTTGTTTTTAAAGTCTCGTTTTAGTCTTTTTATTTCTCTTGATACAAATATCTTAATTCCTATTTGTGTAATTAAATTCACCCAATCAAATTTACATTTTCCTTTCACTCCTAATGCTGCTCCATTTACAATCCTCTAGTTTGATTGGCTGAAGAATGCTTGATATGACGAAAGACAGGTTAGGCTTGAATTGCTTTCGTTGGATCAGAGAAGGGTAAGAGGAGTTTTAATAGAAGTGTGTAGAATTGTAAGTGCACTGAATACAATGGATAGCAAAGACCAATTTCCCTTAGTAGGAGGCCAATAACTAGGAGACACAGATTTAAAATAATTGGCAAAAGGATTATAAGGGAGTTGACATAAGGTTAAGGTAACTAACTTGTGAATATTTGCAACAACCACACAGAAAGGAACTGCTTGACTTTAGTATGATGTGGAGGTGCCAGTGTTGGACTGGGGTGGACAAAGTCAGAAATCATCTAAAGAAGGAGCAAGGTTCTGAAAGCTCCTGTTTTCAAATAAACCTGCTGGACTATAACCTGGTGTCGTGTGATTTCTAACCTTGACTTTAATAGTCATCAGAGCAATGTAGATATCTCCGAGCAGCTCTGTATGTTTTCTTTACTGATATCAAGACAGCAGAGCTCAAATAGCTCAGCTACAACTGGTTGGCATCAATATTAAAACACATTGTTCCATGCAAAATAGTATAAAGATGTAATGCAAGAATCTGCCTGTTGAAGGTATGAATGAACTCTACTTCATGATGAACTGTGCACAATCAACTAATTGTGCAAAATGAATAAGTTCTATGAATTGAACATTAACAACATTAACATTAACACTTTATGTTCAGTGACCCTTCATCAGAACTGAAAGCAACTGGGAAATGGTATCTTTGCTGAAGACAGTAGTTGGGGTTATGTCAGTGTTATGGGGGAAGGGGGTGAGGCAAATAGATCAAGATAGTGTCACAGAAAGAGAGAGAAGAAAGGGAAGCAGACAAAAAGATTGCTGATAGGAAGCCAGGGAAAAAATGAGCATTGAATAGGTGTTAGCGGAAACTGTGAATGGTTAAAAATGTGTTAGCTATGCATAGGGATGTGGGGATGGGTTACAAACATGGATGGAGGTGTTACTTTGCTGAAATTGTTAAGATCAATGTTTAGTCCTGAAGACTGTAAGGTACCTGAGCAAATGATAAGGTCTTGTTCTTCCAGTTTGCATTGATCTTCACTGGAGCACTGCAGTAAGCCGGAGACAGTAATATTGGCATGGAAAGCACAGCAGTGTGTTGAAGAGGCTAGCAACTGGAAGTTCAGGATCAGTTTTACAGATAGAATGGAGATCTTCCCTCTGGGACACTGGTCCACTTTTCCTCCATCCCAACATCTCCTCGTATTCCCATGGCACCTTCCAATGCAATCGCAATAGGTGTAACACTTGCCCTCTGACTACCCAAGGCCCCAGATACAGCTTCCAGGTGAAGCAGCGATTTACTTGCATTTGATTCGATCTAGTCTACTTTATTCACTGCTCATAATATTATCTCTTCTTTGCTGCGGAGATAAAACGCAGACTGAATGATTGTTTTGCTGAACACCTCCACTCTATCTGCAGTTCTTTGTTTTATTTAAGTACTGTGAATTGTTCTTGGCTGCAAACATTGCCAAATGAATAAATATTTAATGAAATCATGAGTGCTTGTAATGTAGAGTTACTTAGTTACCAAGAACAGCATGGAGAGCAATATTCATGTGAGCATTGAGATCAATGGAAGTTGAATTAGCATTTAGAATTATGTGTATCTCCAATTGACTGGCTTTGCCAGGGGTGATATGAAAGAGGGGAAATCCCAAGAAAGGAAGAAATGAAAAAATTGCACTGAAAGGGGAAAAGACACAAAGAAGATAGACATTTAGTAAGAGGCAAATGTAACAGGATTGAATTATAAATACAGCACTTGAGGGAACTAAATTTGATAAGGTAAGAATTTATTTTAATTTGCTGCAATCTTATTCACTTGCTAGAAACTAAAATTGTCATTAAGATACTGAATAATTAAAAAAAAGGAAGCAGCAATAATTGTTGCAACATAAGGAAATCGGGAAGAATATATTAAGATACTTGACACCAACACAATAATGTGTAACATCCAAGACTGACGAAATTTGAAGCTCAATTTTTGGGAGAGATTTGCGTATGATAATGTATAGAGAGGTGCATCCTTCCTGTTAATTACATTTTAGTCTTTCTACAGAGAATAAAGAAATACTGTTGGCAACAGAGGAATAAATTGGTATATTTACCGAACTGCAACTGGTTTTCTCTTGCAGAGCACTGTGGCCAACATTATACATTTCTCTGAAGCCCTTTGATAGAACACAACATTGGCTAGTTTGCTTGCTAATGACACTATTTGCATAAAAGTGGCACCAAATGATGTCACAGAAGTGCAAATCTAATTTGTTCAAGCAATCATTTCACTAATTCTGTCATTAAGTATGCAAAATGTCAATCTCCATTTAGTGGGTTATTGTGTGTTAAAAAACAGCTGTTAATGCAATATAAACACAAATTTTGGAAATTCATAATAGAAATATTTGGTAAAATTGCATAGCAGACAAGCATTGAAAACTGAAAACTTTGTTCAGGGCGGAATCTTTCATCTAAACTCATGCAGATTTCATTCACCAGTTCAAGCATTTCACGTATTATTTTGGAGTAAATAATTAATGAACAAAATGTGTAGAGTCAAGGAATATTATGCATCCATATTTTTCCATAATCTGTAACAAAGGCCCCAACAAAATCCAAAAAATTAAAATGTGAACCATCTTAAGTTGGCAAAGAGTAATCAGCAAAAATTCATTGAGTACTCCCCAGATTCCTAGTACATTTTCTTGGTCTGCAACATTCTGTGAATGGGGCACAAAGGAAAAAAAATTCTTTTTAATTTATGAAGAACACAAGAATGCTGATGAATTGGCTTATAATGCTAAATTGGGGAACCATGGATTGCATTGATTGGAGGAATTAAAAGTAAGGGACAAAAGTAATAAGAGAATGATACAAAACTTGAACAGGTTGCTCCACACCTTTGTCAAAGTGAAGAATTAGAATTAGAATTAATTTCATTGTCACATGTACTCAAATGAGTTACAGTGGAAAGTTTACAAGTGGCCCATTATGGTGCCATCTTGGGTACAAAGGAATCTAGGTACAGATTCTTAAATACAAATTCTTAAAGGGAAAAGAATTCGAAAAATAAAGAGATAAAAGTCCAGAATTACAGATTGTAGGAATAAATGAGAAAAACAAAGAAATAAAAATTCATAATAACAGTCCTTTCAACTCAGCCCACACTGGCACCTGGTCTCCAGACGGTGTTCAGCTTCACCTCGAAGCCAGAGGTCCACACTGAGGTCACGTCAGGCCCCCATGAAACCGCCACAACGGGTCTGCACTGAGGCAAAGAGTCCGAGTCTGTGCTGAAGCCGGGAGCTCAGGATATTGCCAAGAAGAAAACAAAACATAAAAGAAAAAAAAACGAAAAGAAATGGATGGAGCTGACAAGCTGGAGAATCATATTTCCCTGCCATCTTGAAAGATTATGTTTTAAAGGAGTAATGCTGAGCATGTGGGATAAAAAAAATTCCTGAAATCAACAATATAAACAAACATAATGCTAAACAGATGAATACATACATTAAAAGTGAAAAAAGGTTGCATCTGTAAATCCTGCATCTGTCAAGAGTGGAGACAGGGGAATGAATGTAAGGAATTACAGAAACATAATAAATAACCAAGCAAAGAGGGAGACAAAGAAAACATAGCAACTGAGGACAAGCAGAGAAGAGGCAATGATATTTAAAGATGCTTGAAACTAAGATGACACCAGATTATTTTTCAACAGGATTTCTTCTTCCAAATTTTCATATGACGACATAAACAGCAAAAAGACTACCCCAGCTAGAAATTAAGGAATTTCAGCGGCTTTCATTTAATGGGATAAAAGCCTTACTAATATGACTCAAAACAAACTAATAAATTAACAAAGTCAGAGCGAGTCACGAGGAGAGAAAGAGAAACTGGGAATGTGTGTCAAAGTGGAAATTCAGAGCAGGAGTAGAAGGGTGGTTTAATTAAGGTTTACTCCAAGAAGTAGACTCCCCAGAGTAAGAGATGAGTGGGAGAGGAATGAATAAACGATTCATTGATTATGATCTGATTGGACATGTTCAGCATGGATTTGCAAGTGGGAAAACATGTTTCATGAACTTTTTTGGAGTGTTTTTGAAGATGGTACTAACAAAATTAATAATGTAGAATCAATGGATGTAGTAAAGTTAGATTTTAGTAAGTCTTTTGATAAAGTCCCCACAGAAGGCTGTTTAGAAAAATTGATGGTATCCTGCTGTATCAATGGGCATACATATGGCTGTGACCATTAAATTCTACCCACATGGGATAGGAGGTAAAATACTGGTATGGATTAACCACTGACTAACAGACAGAAGACAGAGAGTAGTAATAAATGAGTAGATCACATGTTGTCAGGCTATGATAAATGGTGTACCACAAGTACCAATACTTGGGCCCAGTTGTTCACAATTTAGCTAAATGATTTGGAGATGGAGACCAAATGTGATATCTTCAAAATTTGTGGCTGATACAAAGCTTCGTGGGAATATATGTTCTGAGGAAGATGTAAAATGGCTTCAGGAGGATTTGGACAGGTCTAGTGAATGGCCTAGAACATGACAGTTGGAATAATGTGAAAAATATGAGGCTCTCTGCTTTGGCAGGAGAAACAGATACTTCTTAAATGTATTTCTTAATTTCTTAAACGGACAGAGATTAGAAAGCAAAGATGTGTACAAAGGGATCTAGATGGTTTCAGTGATTATTCATTGAGAGCTAACATACAGGTGCAGCAAGCTGTTAAGAAGTCTAGTGGAATGTTAGCCATTATTGCTAAAGGATTTTAATACAGGAGCAGTGATGTCTAATTTTGATTATATAGGAACTTCATCCGTTTATTTCAGGTAAGATATTATTGCCAAAGAGGGAGCCCAATGAAGTTTCACTGGACTTGTTTCCACAATGGTGGGGCTATCCTATGAAGAGAGAGATTGGGCAAACAGGGCCTGTATTCTCTAGCATTCCCTTGGTTAAAGGTCTAGAACAAGGAGCAAAATTTAAAAAGGAGGCCACCAAAGTCCGAGATCTTTTTTATTTACGTAGAGGATTGTGAACCTTTGGAATTCTGTTAGGCTGTGGAAGCTCAGTCTTTGATCATGTTTAAGATAGAAATTGATAGATTTCTGATTACCAATGGCATACAAAATTATGGGGATGGGATAGGTAAAAGGTATTAAATTGTTTGATCAACTCTGATCATAGTTAATGATGAAGGAGGCTTGACGAAGGGCTGAATGACCTATTTTCATCTGTTTGTAATAACCAAAGACAGATCCACCACTGCTGAGGAACAGACGAGAAGATGTAACAGGTTCTCAATCATTAGAAAGAAGTCACTGGACAATGAAGAAGTTGTAATAGATTGGAAACAGGCTAATGTAGTTTCCATATTTCAAAAAAGAATTAAAACAGGCACCTGGAACTATAGATAACAAGGTGTTTCGGGCTTTCTGAAGAAGGATCTAGACCCGAAACATCAGCTTTCCTGCTCCTCTGCTGCTGCTTGGCTTGCTGTGTTCATCCAGCTCTACACCTTGTTATATCAGAATGGATGCAAAGATGTTTTTAAAAGTTTCTTAAAACAGGCAAGGGATGTGGAATGGTAGCAAAAACAGAAATTGCTGTAGAAACTTAGCAGGTCTCGCAGCATCTGTGAAGAGAAAGCAAAGTCAATATTTTGAGTCCAATGGCCCTTCTTTAGATGAATGGTAGAGTGGTTCAGGAAGCAAATTTCAGTGCTTCAGCCGGTGATAAATAAAGGATAAACTAAATACGAACAATAAGTTGTCTGAGTTGGTTTATTGATTGAATAGATGAAAATCCGATGAGAATTGTTTGCACGAAACCTATCAAATGGTGAAACAGAGCATGAAAAAAATCAAGAATGATCAACCATCTGTTGGAGTAAGAAATATAATAGATAAAACACTAAATAACAATGCAGGTGCCTACAGTGTTTATGTACTTCATAAACCAGAAAATGGTAAACAAAATAAACATTCTTAACTAACAAGGATTGTTTACTTAACAACAAGAAATTTGAATATGCTGTAGATATTATATATTATTCTCTGTGAAAGAAGGCAGAGTGCTGCCTGTTGATTTTCTTCTGTCATATATTAATTAAAATTGATGAGGCTTATTTCACTTAATACTTTCTACTGTTCAATATATTTTGATGAATTATCCAGCCTAACTGCAAAAGCTAATGAAAATAAATTCAATTTAGAAAGGTAAGTGACTTTCTAAAGCATGCTGATAAAATATAATATTTCTGAATATTCATTGCAATTTATGTGAACAATTATTACTCATTTGAAGGAAATCATGAAATGGAATAAATTACCTACATTCAGCACACTGGGATGACCTGTTAAAACACTGATCAATTGAAAGCTGTTTTTGACAGTCAAAAATATGAAGTTTCTAGCTAAAATGTGCTCTGATATGAAAAAGAATCTCTCTGGCAGGTATCTCCAAACTGATTTTATGGTTGATTTATTTGATTTGCTTTGTTAGTCTTGACTTGTTCACTAAATGCTGTAGCAATTCATTAATTTGCATGTTATGTAGTATGAGAGAAGATGAAACCTGGCAGCATACATAGGAGAAACATGACAGAAATACAGAAATGACAATCACAATATGAGAAATACATTTACCGTAATAGCAAAAGACTGCAGCTGCACTTGAAATAATAAGCAGAAAATTCTAGGATTCTTCAGTAAGTCAAGCACCACGAGAAACAAGATTAATGCTTCTGGTATAATGTTAAAACAATTACTTTCAAGCTCACTTGGTATCTAATGTAAGAGTAACACCACTTTTAAAATATTTTTAATATTAATTCTTTGGATTTGAACATGGCTAGCCTAGCTAGCATTTATTACCAATCCTTAATTTATCCTGAAAAGTTGGTAATGAGACATCTTTTTGAACCACAGTGCAGTTAGGAAATAAGTTCTAGGATTTGACAGTGAAGGAATGGTTATATAATTCAAAATCAGGATATTGTGTGACTTTGTGGAAACTTGCAGGTGTTGGTGTTCCCATGCATCTACTGATCTTGTTCCTGCAGGTGGTAGAGATCATAGGATAGGAGCTTTGGTGAGTTGCTGCATGTATCTTGTAGGTGGTACATACTGCTCCCACTGGGTGTGGACTAAAGAGTTAACTATGCATTTGCTTTAAAAATAGTGATTAAACATTTGCATAATGAGCCATATCATGGTGATGCCAGATCACATGGAACTATAGAGTTCCAGACATGTTCTTTATCAGCCCTTGCTTAAAATTATGTTCAATAAAGCCTGCTATTATTCATTCATCTCAGTGTAGACTTGATGGAACCAGAGGCAACTGGCAAGAGCATCTGAAGTGAAGCCCAGTAGAAGAACAGTGCTATGGGTGAAGGATGAGGCCAGTCCAACAATCTGACCTCTGACATTGGAGGAATAACCTGAATAGTAGCCCAGTGAAAGTAATGTTGTGGTGAAGGAATTCAAAGACTACCTAGGTACAGACCGTGGACAGGGAAACCTTATGCATTTAGACTAAGCATGGGAAAACACAAGCCTACTCCTGCTCCCATTTGTACGCATGCAATTTATAATGTAAAGGATGCAATTTTGAATGGAGTTCAACAGCAAGGTAGCAAGGCAGGTTGAGAAAATGGTTTAAAAAATGCATTTGTAATCCTAGTCTTTTTAAATAGGGGCATAGAATACAAAAGGAGAAAAGCTATAATAAACCTGCAAAAAAACATTAGTTTATCAATAACTGGCATATCGTGTCCAATTCTGGGCATCACACTTTAGAAAGGATCCAAAGGCATTAGAAAGGATGCAAAGAAGATTTATGAGAATGATTTCAGAGAAGAGGGACTTTGTTAGACAGATGGATTGGACAAATTGGCCTATTCTCTTTAGGGAAAATATGGTTGAGATTTGATCAAGGTTACCAAGATTATCAGGGGTCTGGACAGAGCAGATTGGGAGAAACTGCTCCTATTGTTAAAAGGATGACAAATCAGAAGACACCAACTTAAGGTGAATAACAAGAGAACCAAAAGCATCATGGGGGTGATAAGAACTTCTTTTTGTGCTGCAGATGTGCACGATTAGGAATGTACTGTCTGAGAGGCCGCTGGAGATAGATTCAATCATGATTTTAGGAGAAAGGGGAAGACATATTACCAGCTTGATTTGCACTTAGAAAGAGCCAACAGGGACATTACAGGCTGAGTGTCCTCCTGCTGGCTGTAAACATTCAATGAAAATTCAGTCATTATATTTCAAGTCAATGAACTGAGAAACACTGTGACTCAAATGCTCGCATTTTCTAGGAATCAGTATCTAAAATGTATAGACAGTCATTAAGAATAAATGAACTTGCATAGATTTTGAAAACCATGATAACTGAGCAAAACAGTGTAATAAGTGGGAATATTATCAGTATATAGTTACACAAGAAATAAACCATCTTTGAAAGCAAAGTACTTGCAATGCAATCATTCAGATAATGGAAAATTTGTGCAGAGTAAATTCTTACAATAAGTGTGGTAACAAAAAAAAACAAAATATAGGATTGATAAAATGTGATTTTGTGGTGAGAAGCCTATTTGCACAGATTAATATCTCACCTTTAGTTGATCTCACTTCATTACTATGAAGCTTCCTAATCTCACATCTGCCAAATAGCAGATATTCAGTGACAATTCCCAACATGAAGGTCAGCGTAGATACTTGGTGACACCATCTCGCTGTTTGCTCCTCTGGACCTCCATCTTGGAGACATGGCACCAACATCTCAGGGCACATTCCATAGGCAGCAACTGCATGTGCCTTCTGCCCAAAGATCTTAGATCCCAAATATACCAGCCTCAATGCACTACCATGGCATATTTCTGACCTACTTACAACATGCTTCCCCATATCAGTGCTGCAATTTGAAGTGCACTGGCACCTATAGAATAGAATCCCTACAGTGTGGAAGTAGGCCATTCAGCCCATTCAGTCCACACCAAACCTCCAAAGAGCATCCCAACCAATCCCTTTTACCCTGCATTTACCACAGCTAGCCATTTGCCTAGCCTGCACATCCCTGAATGCCGTGGGCAATTTACCATGGCCAATCCACCTGATCTGCACGTCTTTGGGCCATGGGAGGAAACTGGAGTGCACAAAGGAGACCCATGCAGAGACGGGGAGAATGTGCAAACTCCACACAGACACTCGCCCAAGGGTGGAATCAAACCCAGGTCCCTGGCGCTGGGGGGCAGCACTGAGCCACTGTGAAACCCTGACAGTAACAGTTTTTTTTGTTTTGCTTTTACAATGTGAATATTTCCATTTTAAATTTCAGTTCTTCTCTTTTGTTCTGGGTTCAAGTGGCATAGTTGAACATCTAACCAGAATATGAAGAGAGAAACCAGTGCACGATATATTACCCCATTTCCCACCACATGGCTTGTTTTAAGAAGCTCAGTTATCTTCCATACTCCCTAAAGGCAACAACTCTTTGAGGGATATCATAGAGTCATACAGCATGGAAACAGACCCTTTGGTCCAACTTGTCCGTGCCGACCAGGTTTCCTAAATTTAACTAGTCCCATTTTCCTGTGTTCCGCCGACATCCCTCTAAACCTTTCCTATTCATGCTCCTGTCCGAATGTCTTTTAAATATTGTAACTGTACTCGTATCTCCCACTTCCTCTGGCAGTTCATTCCACATACAAACCACCCTCTGTGTGAAAAAGTTGCTCCTCAGTTCCCTTTTAAATCTTTCTCCTCTCACCTTAAAAATACGCCCACCCCCACCCCGGCCCCAGTTCTGGACTCCCCTAACCTAGGGAAAAGACCTTTGCCATTCACCTTATCTATGCCCCTCATGGTTTTATAAACGTCTATAAGACCACCCCTCAACCTCCTATGATCCAATGAAAAACATCCCACCCTACTCAGCCTCTCCTTGTAACTCAAATCCTCCAGTCCTGGTAACATCCTTGTAAATCTTTCCTGCACCCTCTACAATTTAATAATATCTTTCCTGTAGCAGGACAACCAGAACTTTTAGGACCACATCTAAGTGGCCATTTAAGACAATTTTAAACATGGCGCAGTTTCACAGGAGAGCAGGGGCATTCCACACACTAACCTTTCAATGCAAGACAGCAACAAGGGCATTTTGAGCATGGGATCAAAAACCAATTTCATGGATTGGGCCAGGCAGTATCACAGGGCTATCCACTTACTCTCTTAGCACTCACACACTTTGTGTCTATTTTGATGGTCACTGCATTCCTGCCTTCCCTTGCCTTGACTTTTTGCACTTTTCCACTTCATCCGGAACCTAGGTTCATACTTTTGTCTTGACTTGTTGTTTATGCAGACACAAAGCCAGGCAGTTTGTCATTGTTGTCAACTGTGACCAGTCAAGGTGGTGATCACATTGCTTTATGGCACCTTTCTATGTGAATATCACACCTACAGTGTGTGCCAGCAACATACAAAGTAAATACTTTCCATATGGATCAACCAAATGGCCATGTCTCAAATTCCAATGGGACTAGCCATCAGTAAAATTAAGGTGAGCTGCCAGTGATCGAAAGGTCACAATACAGTCAATCAAGGGCATCATGGAATGTCAGCCCAGGAGCTTAGATGAGGTCATTGTTTGCTTGAGGTAACCACGATCAGAGTTCCATATCACTACAGCCTGAGGTCAGTCCTGCAGGTCCCATGCAAACTGTCAAGGGAACTGCAATTGGCAGTCAGGAAGCTGCAAACGGATCAGTGAAGGATCTGGTAAATCATCAGTTGGGCCTGACTGTTTGGGTCAAAGTTAAATATAATAGATGTCCAATGAGACTTGGGGGTTCACTTGCATGGATCTTTAAAATATCGTGAAGAAGTGCAGAAGTTACTCAAGGAAGTTAATGGAATGCTGGCCTTTATATCTAGAGGACTGGTGTACACTGCCAGTTACACAAAACCCTGTTTACACCCCACTTGGAGCACTGTGAGCAGATCTGGGCATCACACCTAAGGAAGGACATATTGGCCTTGGAAATAGTACAATGTAAGCTTACAAGAATGATGCTTGGACTTCAGGGGTTAAGTTATGAGGACAAATTATACAAATCAGGCCTAATTTCTCTAACATTCAGAAAGTTAGGGGATGATCTGATCAAAGTCTTCAAAATAATAATAGGAAAGATAGGGCAGATAAAGTTAATCTATTTCCACTGGTTGGGGATTCTGGAACTAGGGAGCATAGTTTGAGAATAAGGGCCAGACCATTCAGGAGTGATGTCACGAAGCATTTCTATACACAAAGGATCATAAAGCTTTGGAACTCTGTTCCACGAGTGTAGATGCTAGATTGGTCAATAATTTTAAATCTGAGATTCTGCCCCCTCCACACTTTATGTCAGCTCTGACGAAGAGTCGTCTAGACTTGAAACGTTAGCTTGCTCTTTCTCTGTAGATGCAGCCTTGCCTCCTGTGATTTCCAGCAATGTTTGTTTTCAGTACAATATTATATGGGTGTTCTTCCATGAGCTTCTGACTAAGTGACTCTTCAACACTCCTTTAAAATGTCATGAGTCTGCATTCTTTTGATCTTGTGGGGCATTCCTGCTCCCCAGTCAGAACCTGATTATTAAAGTAATAGGACATTGAGCTTTGCTGCAACAGGATCATGCAGTTGGATTCTGATTACCAATGTAATAGAATTATGAGAATTAATGTATTTATGATCCTGATTATTGATGCTAAACATTCTTGGTTTTTGAAGAAATAGGTTTTCTACAAAAAGCACAAACATGCAACTTCTGAAATCATAAAATCCCTACAGTGCGGAAAGAGGCCATTCGATCCATTGAGTATGCATTGACCCTCCAAAGAGCCCCTGCCCCAACCCTGTACCCATAACCTGCACTTACCGTGGCTAATCCACCTAGCCTGCACATCCCTGGACACTATGGGACAATTTAGCATGGCTAATCCAACAAATTTGAAGCAAAAATCATGTCCCAAGAAAAGTCCATTAGGCAAATAAACTTAAAAGGGCCCTACAGCCATCCAATATCACTCTGAACTCCACAGCAGCTCTTGCTGTCTTTCAGCTCACAACCCCAAAGTATCATCTTATGAGGTCACAGCCCACAGTTTGGAAAGCCCTGCTTAAATCTTCCAGTCATTGTTCCCTTTACAAAATTTATGTTACTACTGAACATCTGCTCCAATCATAGGCTGTATCATGGACAACAGATCTAACATTTACTTTACTTCAGATATGGTTTTATCTCCCAGCTTCCAAAGAACTAAAAACTAGATATGACCAAAAGGTGATTCATTCACTTCACTGCTTGTCAAGCATCAACCTGTCTTAACTTTTGACTTATAATTATTTTAATCTGTGTGTTTTGACAGTCTCTAAATGTTTACCAGGGATATTTCCTTCAACTAAAATTGAATGTAATTCCTTCTGCTAGTTTAGTTATTACATTTACAAAGACATGAAGAGTCCTCAATCTTCATGTGAATATTTGGAGCAAGCTGCCTTTGCTGCTTGCCTGCAGGTAGAAGGCATATACCAGTTCTCAGCTGAGTCCTATAATTATGAAACAGAGAGGACTACTGGGGTGGGGAATGGAAAATGAGAGATGATCAGTTACATTTCTGTGGAATTCAGAATGCATTCCAGGTTCCTCTTGATTCCACAGAAAGGTATTCCTTAAATAAGTAATTTAAACAGTCAATCAGAAGGGACACTGGAGAATCCTGACATGGTAAATTTGTCAAAGGGGTCCTTTATGCCAGTCACCTAATTTCCATATGAAAACATTCTATTTGGATGCATTACGACTTGGCAAGGCAACTGCTGTGCCCAGGACCATAAGAAACTATAGAAAGTTATGAACACAGTCCAGACCATCACACAATCCAACCTTCCATCCATTGACACCATCTACTCTTCTCAATGCCTCGGAAAGGCAGCCAACATCAAAGACCCCTCCCACCCCAGTTATCATCTCTTCCAACCTCTTCCGTGAAGTAGAAGATATAAAAGTTTAAACACACGTCTCAACAGGTTCAAGAACAGCTTCTTCTCCGCTGTTATTAGATTTCTGAATGGACCTCTCAAATTTCAAATTTAATGTCACTCTCACTTCCCTGCAGCCGTAACTTTGTATTCCTCGCTCTGTTTAATCACCCTACGATCTTTGTAAGTTATTATCTGCCTTTACCTCACGAAAAACAAAACTTTTCATTGTACTTAGGTGTACGCGACAATAATAAATCAAATTAAATCAAATCAAAAAGGGATAGCACCTGTATCAGATGCCCTCTTGGGACACCTAGAGAGAGGCCCCATCAGTTTAACAGTGAGACCAATGTTGATACAGATTGGGTATGTGTTGTGTCTATTTTATGTTCAAAAAATGCATAACAAACACCAATTTAAAATTAATGTGCTGAATATTCCCAGACATTGTTGAGGTGTCAGTTTCAAGGATTTTCATGAAGGATTTCCTTCTACGAGTTCTAGTGAGTTACCTCACACAGTTCTCAGTGACTCAGCTCATTAACTATGTACCAAATTGTTAGAACACTGCACTTACATTATCTTGCATTCGCAGTGCCAGGAGTGCTCACCAGGTCCAGGACCTTCCAGACTTTTCTCTAACACTCCTTCTCTCTACACTGCCATGTTTAAAACCCAGTGCTGCAGCAATTCAAGTACTGCAAGCCAGCAATATATCTTTTTATAATTGACATAGTGGAAGGGAAGGGAAAAGAAAAGCTCTGAGGACATGTCGACGCCACCGGTAACCTTCATTGTAAATAGAAACTCCTCACAGTTGTAAATAGATTGACAATTTGAATCGCTTGTCTGATGGACTGTCATTAGAGCTGCAGCAAGAAGAATGAAGCTGCAGACTTGCCTGTCCTTAGCTTCACTACTCTTTCTTTAATGGCCATTTGACCATTAAGTCTTGTCATTGTTCAATGTGGGACCAACACATATTGTAAAGCCTTAAACAATTGTTTCTGTAACTTTTACTAGATAAAAGGAAAGAATTTAAAAAGACAAACAAAAATGGTGCATTTAGGTTTTGAGACCCAACAGAAGCTATCTACCTTTCAAGTAAAAATATCTTACTGTTACTGAATGATGACTTCATTTAACTTGGATCTATTGGAAACAGGGGTCAATTAAGTCTTGTCTGGTTTGTTGCATCTGATGCTGTTGCACTCTATCATGGTGAAAGTGGTGCTCTTTCTACTCAAAGTCCTTATCTTCTTCAGAAGCCTGCTGCCCCTCTCCCAGATCTTCATTGTCCATCACATCCGCTCTCTGCCTGCTCCAGTTGCACAAGGCACAATGTGCAAGGAAGAAGGGGATTAAGATTAGTCTGGAGTGTACCTCAGTTTGATCCAAGCATTGGTACCTTATCTTCGGGAAATCTATAATTTGCTCCACAACAGCCCTGGTGGAAGAATCAGCTGCATTGTACCTACCCTCAGCCTTGGTCATAGGGCTACATAACAATGATATCACAGTGTAACAATTGTCTCCAAGCAACCATCCTCATAACACATCCAGTCATTGAAATGATGAAAGCATCTTGCTGTTTTTGAACTCCAGCATCCTTTCAATGAAGGCCTAAGTTCTATTTGTCTTCTTAAGTACTTGTGTTTCATGCACAACGTCCAGATCCCTCTGCGCTGCACATTTTTTGAAAGCCCTCTCCAATTATAAAGAGGTCTGTCTTTTGATTCTGCCCACCACAGCGCATGGCCTCACATTTCCTTACATTAATTTCCATCTGCTAAGTGTTTGGCCACACATTTACCATATCTATAAGGGGATCTTCTGTTACAAATTCTTCGTGTGGAGGCCATGTCACAGCAGCTAAAGGTTGCTGCACTTTCTGAGATTGCTAACATATTTGTTCCTCCTCAATTTCTCTGTCCCTTCATTGTGCAGCAGGCATAGTGACATAAATCCTGCTGTAGGTCTATTGGTCATGGTTCCAATGACCTTAAGTGCGGAGTATTAAAAACAAAACAGCTTCTTAGTAATGTCAACAATCAACAGACTTGGCACACATAAAGGACAATTTAAACACAGTCCTCAGTAAAGTGGGATAGCCAAGACAAGGAGGGTCATGGTATGCCTCTACACGAATCTTTAACATAGTAGACCTTGTTCGGATATATGCAGCACCGGCCACAGCATGCAAATACAGTAGGAGATTGTGAGTGAAGTAAGATTACTAAAAACTTAACTCCCCAACCACAAACCCCACATCTCTATGGAAAATCAGTATTGCATGTAAGAACATGCTGGAAAATACTTAGAGTTCACTGTGAGAGGAAAGCAGCTATATTTCTTTGTGCTGCCGACAAGACCTTTGATTGCCTTTGTGAATTGTGGCCTGCAGGTAACACTTTAAAGGTCACCCATGAAAACATCTGCCTCACAGAGATGTCTATGAACAATTTTTAATGATCAATAACAAAGTGAAAATACTTTGTGTCTGGGATTTGTGTTTGACATAGTTTGCATGTAACTCACATACAGAATTTTTCAACTGCAGATGTGATTAACCTGTGCAAGTGCATCTTAATGCAATTGTCTCAGAAGGATCTCACATCACTCACAAATTGAGCCCACTTCCTCGTATTGAAAACGAACATCACTCCATCAACTTTGGATGTGGTGGCGGCCACTTTTATTTCCCATTGCACGTTGTGTGATTCAGTGAGGATAGAAGGCAATGTAGCTAACACATTGCAAAGGGAACCACAAGCTCAGCCTGTCAATCTAGAGTTGGGATGTTGGCTTCACTGTCCATCACTAGCTGCACTTGGGAAGGTGGTGGTGAGTTGCTTTCTTAAACTGCCACAATCCATTTGCTATAGGCACACTGCTGTGCTATTAGGAATGGAGCTCCAGGATTTTGAACAGCAACACTGAGGAACAGGAGGAACAGCAATATAATTGCAAATCAGATTGCTGAATGACTTGGAGGGGACCTTGAAGATGATGGCATTCCCACATATTTGCTGTCCTTGTTTTTCCAGGTGGTAGTGTCTTGGTTATGGAATTTTCTATCTAAAGAGCCATAATGAATTTATGCAGTGTACTTGTAGATGGCACATATTGCTGCTGTTGTGGAGGGAGAGAATGCTTGAGAATATGGTACCAATCAAGTGATCAGTTTTGTCCTAATGGTGTCAAAATTACTGAGTTGTTCGAACTGCAGTCATCCAGGCCAGTGGGGAATATACTATCATGCTCCTCATTTGTTCCTTGTAGTTGGTGAACAGGCTCTGGGGAGCCAGGAGATGAGTTATTCAGTACAGGATGCCTAGCCTCTGACCTGCTCTTGTTGAGGCCATGTTTATGTTGCTAGTCCAGTTTAGTTCCTGCTCAATGCTAACTCCCAAAATGTTAATAGTGGGAGGTTCAATAATGGTAACGTCATCAAATGTCAAGGGGCAATGGTTAGATTTTGTCTCATTGGCAATGATTATTGCTTAACCCTTGTGTGTCACAAATGTTACTTGCCATTTGTCAGCCCAGCCATTAAATATTGTCCAACTTCAGTGTCTGAAGAGTCCAAACTGATGCTGGACATTGTGCAGTCATCAGCAAACATCCTCACTTCAGTTCTGAAGAGCACTCTTTGGGTTCTAAACTTTGACTCTGCTTCTGTTTTTGCAGATGCTGTCAGACCCGCTGAGTTTCTCCAATTCTTTCTGTTTTCATATCAGTTTTCCAGTATCCACATTTTTTTTTTGCTTTCATCCCCACATTTGAATTTATCATGGAGCAAGGGTCACTGATGAAGCATTTGAAGATGGTTGAGCCAAGGACACTATCCTGAGGAACTCCTGCAGAGATACCATGAAGCTGGCACGACAAAGATAAATTTTTAATCTAGAATTAAAAATTAGTCTAAATGATGACCATGTCAATTACCATAAAATCCCATCTGATTTCAATAAAAATTTGCCAACCAGTAAAGAATTTTCCCGCTGTTTCCCATTGGCTCTAATCTTGCTAGGACTCCTTGATGCTACACTCAGTCAAATGCACCTTAGACACATTTTCACCTCCCTGCAGCTCTTTTGTCAATGTTTGAAATAAGGCTAGAATATCATCCAGAGTAGAGTAGCCCTGACAGAATCCAAACTGAGTATCAGTGACCAGGTTATTGCAAAGTAGGTGCTGCTTGATGGCGCTGTTGAAACTCCCTTCCACCACTAATGATTGGATTGGCAGTAATTAACAGGTTGGATTTTCTCGTGACATGCCCACATCACTCAGGAGCTGGGAAAAATTCTGCCCAACATTTTTTTAAAAATTTAAAATAATTTTAAACACTTTACTTTGTCCGAAAAGCTGTGTTGCTGAGAGAAAACATCACCTTCTTACATTATGATATTTACGATGTAATCTGTATTAAGATTTTGACTGTGGTAGCCATTTTTAAAGTAGATGCCAAATAGCATTATTTTTCAAATAATGACTAAAGCAGTAATTAAATTGAAGATGGATAGTTTCTTTTCCAGTGCTCACAATGCTTCTGATTGTGTCTCCATTCTTAAAAGTTGACAGTTGAAATAATTTGCAAGACTGTTTTATTATTTTGGCTATTTGAAAATATAAAACACATATGCAACAATAAATTTGATAAATCAGCAATGATTCTCATAGATTAGTGCAGTCAATTTTCTAACTACCCACCATTAAAAACTTAGAGAAATTACAACAGGTGAATAATTATTGCATACGCTGAAAAAATAGATTTGGACAGCATCATAGTACTCTCAGTTTGAGCAAGTTAGAGAACTAATAACAACGGAACAACAATTATTGCACTTTTGTACCTTAACAAGCAAAAAGAAGCCTATTAACCCCTAAAGTGAAAACTTCGAAGAATGTTAATTTCTAAATGTATTTTTAATACAGCAGTACGGTGGCTCAGTGGTTAGCACTGCTACCTCACAGCAACCAGGGACTTGGATTTGATTCCAGCCTCAGGCGACTGTCTGTATGGAGTTTGCACATTCTTGTCGTGTCTGCATGGGTTTCCTCCAGGTGCTCTGGTAGGTGGAGTGGCCATGCTAAATTGCCCATGGTGTCCAGGGATGTGTAGGTTAGGTGGTTTAACCATGGGAAATGCAAGGGTATAGGGGTGGGGAGGGGGCGTGAGTCTGGGTGGGAGGCTCTTCAGAGTCAATGTGGACTTGTTGTAGGGGTTCTGTTGAACAGAAATTATTGGCGGGATTCTTTACACAGAGAGTGGTGGGTGCGTGGAATGTGTTGCCGGCAGTGGTAGTGGAGTTAGATACATTAGGCACATTTAAGTGACTTTTGGATAGGCACATGGATGATAGTAAAATGTAGGGTATGCAGGGTAGTTTGATCTTAGAGTAGGATAATAGGTCGGCACAATATCGTGGGCCGAAGGGCCTGTACTGTGCTGTTCTGTTCTATGTTCTATGTTCTGTGGTAGTTAAGGACAAGGGGGACCCTTACAATGTTGCAGGAACGAAGAGAGGGGGTGAGGAAGAAAGTGGACATTTTGGAAGCTGCCTTGTCAAAGTTAGCATCATCAGAACATATGCGACAGAGACAGCGGAACTGAGAGGATGGAATAGAGCCTTTACAGGAAGCAGGGTGCAAGGATGTATAGTCCTGGGAACTGTGGAAGTCTTTGGGTTTATAGTGGATGTTAGAGACCAGTCTATCCCAGAAGTAGAAATGGAGATCTTGAGGAGAGGAAAGGAAGAGTCAGAGATATGGACCAAGGGTGGAAATTGGAGGTGAAATCGATAAACCTTTCCAGTTCGGGATGAGCAAGGGAAGCAGCCCCGATGATATCAATAATATATAGCGGAGAAAGAGTTGTGGGTGGGGGCCAGAATAGAACTGGAACAAGGAATGTTCCGCATTCCCTACAAAAAGAAAGGCATAACTGGGACCCATGTGGCTACCTATGGCCATCCTTCTGACCTGAAGAAAATGAGAGGAGTTAAAAGAGAAGTTGTTTACGGTGAGGACTAGCCCAGCCAAGTGGATGAGGGTGGTGATGGATGCGGAAGGTTCAGGCCTTTCCTCCAGGAAGAAGCAGAGAGCTCTGAGACCATTCTGGTGGGGAATAGATGTGTAAAGGGATTGCATGTCCATGGTAAAGAGGAGACGGCTGGAACCTGCAGACTGGAAATTCCGAAACTGGCATAAAGTGTCAGAGGAATTACGCATGTAGTAGGCAGGGACTGGACCAGGGAACAAAAGACTGAGTCAAGGTAGGAAGAGATGAGTTCTGTCGAGCAGGAGCAGCCTGAAACAGTGGATCTGCCCAGGCAGTCCTGTTTGTGAATTTTTGGAAGGAGGTAGAGGCGAGCTGGGGCAGGTTTAGGATACTATCAGCTTGGAGGCAGTGGGGCAGAGATCACCAGAAGAAATGACGTTAGTGGCCATTGTAGATACAATGGTCTGATGTTTCATGTTTATGGTCCAGGGGGAAATAGGAGGAGATATCTGACAGCTGGTGCTCAGCCTCTGCAATGTAGAGGTCAGTACACCAGACTACATTAACACCACCCTTATCGTCAGGCTTAATATCAAATTCAGGGTTGGATCTGAGCGCATGGAGTGCAGTCATTTCTGGCACAGATAGGTTGGAATGGTTGAAGGGACGCAGAGAAATTGAGGGGACCAATGTCACGTTGACAGTCCTCAATGAGCAGGTCAAGTGCAAGTAGAAGGCCAGAGGGAGGGGTCCAGTTGGAGGGAGAGTGTTGGAGGTGGGCAAATGGGTCCATGGGATGAGGAGAGGACTCTTGTACAATGAAATGGACCCAGAGGCGAAGTTTATGGAAGAAGAGTTCAATGTCTTGTCGTGCCCAAAATTCATTAAGATGAGATCGCAGCTGGTTAAAACTGAGACCTTTGCTGCCTACAGAATGTTCAGCATCAGAGAGCAGAAGGATAGGAGTGATTGTAAATACATGACAAGAGGTGCAGTTGGGGGAGGGGATGGAGTCAGAAGGAAAGGGAGGGGAAGAAGGTTCCAGAGGGCCATGGTTATCTCTGAGTTGTTGCGCCTTGTGTGCCTTGATGCCTGAAAGGAAAAGAAAATGTTTCTTGCTAGCACGGCGAATGAGCTGGAGGATGAAGTGGAACTGCGGAATGGTGCAGCCCTGAGCCAGCATGTTGCGATGCTGTTGGAGAGAAAGGTCGAGAGTGTGCATGTGACGCTGCATGACACTGAGTGTGGATCTCAGGATGCGGCGAGAGCAGCTGTCTGTGGGCCGTTGAACATCACGGAGATATCTGTCAACCTAGGAGGATTCAAAACATGGGAGATGAAACTTGAGTTGGAATCCAGGTGGGGTGAGTCTGAGCCAGAGGCAGCTACTAAGGAATGTGTATGGCTGCGGAAACGAGTTTTGGCAAATACCTGGTCAAATACCGGGAGCGACAGTGAAATTAATGTTGGTGGACAAGAAAAAAGATTGAAATGGAAATCCTATCGGAAAGAGGAGCAGAACTTCTTCAAGGTGGGCATGCCTAGGAGAGACATGGCAACGAGTTAAATACTAAATAAAAACGGAAAGAATTGCGGATGCTGTGAATCAGAAACAAGAACAGGAATTGCTGGAAAAGCTTGGCAGGTCTGGCAGCATCTGTGAAGAGAAATCAGAGTTAATGTTTCAGGTCCAGTGACCCTTCTTCAGAACTGATGGTAGCTAGGAAAATGTTGCTTTTTTTATGTAGATGATAGGGTCGGGGGGAAGTGTTAAGGAGTAAACGATACGTAATTGGAGATACAGCCCAAAGAGAGAGAAGAACAGTTGGACAGACAAAGGAGTGGATAATGACCTGTCTAGGAGGGTGAAAAGCTATTAATGAGGACAGTTAGTGGCTAACAATGGGTTGTGTGTAATAGCAGACTATGTGATCACAGGTGTGTGAGGAAGGGTCTCCGGACCCAAAACGTTAACTCTGTTTTTTCCTTCATAGATGCTGCCAGACCTGCTGAGCTTTTCCAGCAACTTTGTTTTTGGTATCTACTGTCGGCAGGATTTCCCCAGTGGTGGGTATTTTGATGTGACTTTCAGGAGTGTCAAACAATGCGAGCACCTCCTGAAGATTTTCAAGGAGAAATGAGGTGAGGATCTCCTCTCTGTCCTGAATGCAGTGCCATTGTTTGTGCTACCTTGCAGAGGGGTTACGTGGTCACCATCCATATGTATAACCCCCATGCACCAGCAGCAGATGTTCTGACCTTCCTGGGAAGGTATGTGAAAGTGAAGAGTGACAGCGATGATGTGATGGACGAACAGAGGGGCACACAAAAGGAGGGCCAAGCTACAGAAGAGAGACAGGAAGCCAGCGCAACAGCACAACAGATTCAATCCCCTCCTGAGAATCCAGAGCCAACGGAGGAAGATATGATGAAGGAGTTAGGGGAATGGAAAACGGTCAAGAGAAACCTGAAAAGAAAACCTCGACAGGCCCCACACCACAACAACAGAACGGGAAGAGGCACCTAAAGGATGGCCACAGAATCTCCTTCAATGAAGAGGACTCACAGAGGGAGGGCCATCAACAAAAAAGGAGGATCAAGGTTACCAGCGAGAAGGAAAGGAGCACTGAAAACGGTAGATGTCAGGAGGTCCCTGGCAAAACCTAGCCCCCCCCTCACTGTCGGGAACCTGGGGCATTCCTCCACACCACAGATCTGGGCAACCGGGAGCAGCGACGCTTCGAGCAAGGAGCAGGGGACGATACTGGCCCAGTCGGACTTGGAACTGGACGTTCCCAGCTTCGTCCCCGCCCTGACAACACCAGACCGGGGAAATGTTCCGAGAGACAAACTGGATAGCTACCTCAGCCCTGTAAGGGTTCAACTGTTTGCCCACACAACGGGGATACAGGGACTGTGGCAGTGATAAGACCTCTGGAAAACAGACTTTGGTTTCTAACCATTGTATAAATCTAAAATGAGTTTGAAACCTGTAAATAGTAACGTGTGTGCCGTTAAATCTACCACATGATATGTTTCCACGTTGGCTTACCTGGCCAACATTAAATCAAACCTCCTGTTTCTGCAGGAGTATGGGATACCACAGCTAAGCAGCTACAGAAAATGATCAAGCTCGTGGGCCCATGGACCGTTGATTTGGTCAGGGGGGCAATGATTGCCACTCCTCCAGCCTGGGTATTCTGCTGCAAGGAGGCAACTTCTCCATCTCCGAAGTTATGCAGGCAATTGGTGGGCACCACCTCCTGGCAGATGTTACGTACAGGAACGCTCCCATGAGACTAACCAGGATGGTGTGTCGCCTCCAGGGTGCCAGGGTCAAGGATGTCTCTGAGCAGTTGCAGAACATTCTGCAGGGGAAAGGTGAACAGCCAGAGGTCATTGTGTACATCAGTACAAACAACATTGTTAGACAATGCGATGGGGTCCTGTGAAATGAGTATAGGGAGTAAGGTAAGAAGTTAAAAAGCAGGACCTCAAGGTTAGTGATCTCCAGATTACTCCTAGTGCCACGTGCCAGTGAGGACAGAAATACAGAGATAGGAGAGATGAATGTGTGACTGAGCAGCTGGTGTAGGGGGCAGGGTTTTCAGTTTTTGGATCATTGGGATCTCTTCTGGGGTAGATGTGACCTGTACAGGAGGGATGGGTTGCACTTGATCCAAAGGGGGTCCAATATCCTGCTAGTGTTACCTGGAAGGGTTTAAACTAGTTTGGCAGGGGTGTGGGACTCTGAATAAGAGAGGGGTAATCGAGAAGTCAGGGGAAAATACATTAGCCATTGGGAGCAAGTTTACTATTCAGGATAGCCAGGGGCACAGTAAATGGAGGGAAAAGACTTCTGGTTTAAAGTGCATTTATTTTAATGCACAAGGCCTGGCTGGTGAAGTAGATGAGCTCAGAGCATGGATTGGCTCTGGGGACTAGGATAGTATAGCCATAACAGAAACATGGCTGAGAGAAAGGTAGGACTGGCAGCTCAATGTTCCAGGATACAGAAGCTACAGGGGTGACAGAAGTACAAGTAAGCGAGGAGGGGAAGTTGCCCCTTTTGATAAGGGAGGACATAAGAACAGTGCTTAGAGAGGATGTTCTTAAGAGGTCATCAAGTGAGGCCATATGGTTAGAACTTAGGAACAAGAAGGGGAATTGTCACTCCGTTGGGACTGTATTATAGACCCCAAACTAGCTAGCAGGTATTAGAGGGGCAGATGTGTAGAGAGACTTCAGATACCTGAAGGAATTATAAAGTAGTATTGGTCGGAGATTTTAATTTCCCCTGTATTGACTGGGCCACCCAGAGTGTAAAAGGCCTGGATGGACTGGAATTTGTCAAATGTGTCCAAGAAAGTTTTCTAAATCAATATGTAGAGGGCTCTACTTGGGAGGGTGCAACATTGGACCTCCTCTTAGGAAATGAGTTTGGGCAAGTAACTTAAGTGCCAGTCAGAGGGCACTTTGGGTCCAGTGACCATAAATAACTCTCTTTGTTATAATTATAGAGAAAGATAGGACAGGTCCACAGGTTAAGGTACTGAACTGCCGCAGGGCCAATTTTGGGGCCATCAGGCAGGACGTAGCTGAGGTCGATCGGGTGAGTCTGTTTGAAGGAAAAGCAACGACTGGCAAATAGGATGTTTTTAAAATTGTAATATCAAGATTCCAGGGATAGTGTGTCCCTGCTAGGGTGAAGGGAAAAGCTGGTAGGCTTAGGGATCCCTGGCTGATGAGGGGTATTGAGGCTCTGGTCAGGAACAAGAAGAAGGCATACATTGGGTTTAAGCTATCAGGATCAAGTGAATCTTTAGTTGACTGTAAAAAGTGCAGGGGCACAGTAAGAGGAAAATCAGAAGAACAAAAAGAGGGTATGAGATGGATCTGGCAGATAAGGTTAAAAATAATCCTACAAGGTTCTATAACTATATGAAGAGTAAAAGGGTGGCTTGGAAGAGAATAGGTCCCTTTAATGATCAGCATGGCCGTCTATGTGTGGAGCCACAGGAGATCGGGGAGATTTTTAGTGAATATTTCTCGTCAGTATTTACCGAGGAGAGAATCATGGCTGCTAAGGAAATAAGGGAAACAAGTGGAGATGTTTTGGATCACATACACATTACCAGAGAGGACATGTTTGCAGCCTTAAAGCACATCAAGGTGGATAAATCCTCTGGGCCTGATCAAGTCCAACCTTGGATGTTATGAGAGGCGAGGGAAGAAATTGCAGAGGGCCTTGCAGAGATTTTTGCTTCATCTTTAGCCACTGGTGAAGTTCCATAAGACTGGAGGAAGGCTAATGTTGTTCCATTTTTTAAGAAAGGTAGCAAAGACAAGCCAGGGAACCACAAGCCAGTGAACCTGACATCGGTGGTAGGCAAGTTATTGGAGACGATACTGACAGGCAGGATAAAGCAACATTTAGATAGTCAAGGTTTGATTAGGGATAGTCAACATGGATTTGTAAGTAGGAAGTTTTATCTGACAAATCTTTTAAAGTTTTTGAAGAGGTAACCAAGAGGAAAAATGAGGGTAGGGCAGTGGATGTTGCCTATGTGGACTTTAGTGAGGCCTTTAACAAGGTCCAACACAGCAGGCTAGTCATGAAGGTTAGGTCGCATGGAATCCAGGGAGAGCTAGCTAATTGGATTCAAAATTGGCTTGATGGTATGAAGCAAAGGGTTGAAGGTTGTTTCTTGGACTGGTGGCCTGTCATTAGTGGTGTGCCACAGGGGTCAGTGCTGGGGCCTTTGATATTTAATATTTATATAAATGATCTGGATATGGATGTGCAAGGCATCATTAGTAAGTTTGCAGATGATACAAAATTAGGAGGTATCATTGATTATCAAAAAATACAGAGGGATCTTGATCAGATGGGGAAGTGGACTGAGGATTGGCAAATGTAATTCAATACAGATAAGTGTAAAACCAAGGTAGGACTTATACAGTATAAGGTAAAGTCCTGAGGAGTGTTATGGAACAGAGGGACCTAGGAGTACAAGTACGTAGTTTGTTGAAATCAGCATCACAGTTAGACAGGGTGGTGAAGAAGGCACTTAACATTGGTCGAGGCCTTCATTGGTCGAGGCATTGACCATATGAGTTGGGACATTATGTCACAGCTGTATAAGATGTGGGTGAGGCAGCACTTGGAGTATTATGTACAGTTTTGGTTATCCTGTTATAGGAAAGACATAGTTAAAGTGGAAAGTGCGCAAAGAAGATTTACAAGGACTAGTAGGCCTGAGCTATAGGGAGCGGTTGGCCAGGATAGGACTTTATGCCTTGGAATGTAGGAGAAAGAGAGGTGACCTTATTGAGGCATATAAAATCATGAGGGAATGGTCAGGATGAATGCATATAGTCTTTTTCCCAGGACTTGGGAATTGACATAGGTTTAAGGTGAGAGGGGATAGATTTAAGAAGGACCTGAGGGACAACTTCTTCACACAGAGAGTGGTGTATATATGGAATGGGCTGCCAGAGAAAGTGGTTAAGGCAGGTACAAAGCAACATTTAAAAAAAACATTTAGATAGGTAGATGGATGGGAAGCGTTTAGAGGGATATGGACCAAATGCGGGCAATTGGAACTAGCTGAGTGGGCACCATGGTCAGTATGGACCAGTTTGAGCCGAAGGGCCTGTTTCCATGCTGTAATACTCTATGACGCTATCAGACTCGTTGGCACATCTCCCAATGAATCACAGTGCAGGAGAGATAGAAGTGCTTGCCATCACTGAGACATTCTGGTGCTGACACCAGTGACACCATACTTAAAGGACAGATGGACGCAAATTTACATGCTGCAAGCCAGGAATTGCCCTCACATTATGGTCCTACACCTTTATCCCTGAGGGAATGGCTCTTAATACCTTAACACCTCTACTGCTTTTGCTTCGTCACTAACTCCCCCTTCAGTCATTTCCTCATACTCATTCCTTCCTCTGTAACATTGCAAGAAAAATTGGCCAATGGTCAGAGTGAGAGAACCAAGACAAGCGAAGGAGTGATGTCTACCAGGTTTCTCATTCCTTTTGAGGTGGAAATAATCAGTTTGGTCGAAGAAGAATATAGCCACTTAGGTGAGGTCAAGGGAGACCTCACTGGCCAACAAACCCAACAAGCTTCATTATGTTGTGTTGTGATGCACTGCTGTCCCATTAAAATGAGTACTAACGCATTCTTAATAAAAACACAAGTTTTTATGTGTCTTGCACAACTAATGCCCTCTCTACTCTCTTTGAGCAGCACCCAGCAAAACTCTGTCAGAGACCACAGCTCCGTCTTCCTTTCTGAGGAAGAAGTCACTGAATCCTCAGAGGCGGTATCCTTAGTGCTTTCACTTTCACATTGGTATGCTCTCTTTCTAGATTAGACTGAGAAGCACAATCGGACGAATATGTCACTGACACATCTCTGCAGACGATCAAGGAAGAAACACCCCTAGCCTCTGGCACTCAGAACTGCAGAAATCAGGCATTTACTCAGCCCCAGGCAGAAAACAATCTCATGGTATCAGCCATGATTGATTTTGTCAATATGCACAGACAGGCACTGGAACAGCAAACACATTTGTCAGATGCAGTCAGTAATCTGAATTGAACAATGGAGGATTTCACCAATGTTTGTAATAATGAAAGCTAAAAGAATGTTCAATTCACTCATAAATTGCTGTTAAAGAAAAAATCTGTAATGTCCCTTTATAAATCTTATAAATCAAAGATTTTGAATTCATAAAATTTATATGTGTAATTTATTCTCTGGTCCGAACTGAAAAGTTATATCCAAAGTGACACCCATTTGTGTGGTAAATTTGCCATTGCTTAATTAAACCTAAATTTTCTGACATGAAGTTGGAAAGATACAAACCAAACCCATAATAAACAAATGGCGCTCAAGGAAAGACCCAACCTCATATCAAATATTCCTTTTCTAAATATGAATATAAAAGTTTGAAGCAAATTAACAATCAGGTACTAAGCAGACATTTTACAACTATATGATAGCACCAAGCATAAGATACCAATTTGCAGCCTGCAGTTTGTCTGAATATTAGTCATATCAAAATAAAGGGAAATAGAAACACTAATAGTAGCAAAGTGGTGGTCAACTTTTTATCAACTACTTTAGATAATCACTTAAAGTCAAAACAAACTTCAGTTTGTTCCTAAGTGTCCTTGATGAAGGAGCACACAGAGTCCATTGATATTTTCAATGCCTTTAGAGAGGGGTGGAGACCCCGGTGTGTGGAATGTCTTAACTCCCCCTCCACTACCATTTTGATTTAGACCCTTCCCTCTCTCCCTCACCTCTGATGATCTGCATTGTCCTTAACAGGCTTTGCATGTGAATTAATCAGTTAGAAAACACAGTTGGTTTACTGGTGGTGGTTAATAGATGAAAGAATACTATGGGTGATTTGGTGATGGGAAAGAAAATGTTCAGTTGTGTGTAAGACCACTTCTGAGCATTAAAAAAAGAGAAAAAAAAATTAGAAGAAAAAGAAAACCAACTTCAGTTCATTCCTCAGTGTCCTTGAAGAGCAACATGCATTGTCTACCATTGCATTTGTTGTGTTTAGAGAGAGAGAGAGACAGGTGGACACTGCAGTAGGTAGAATGCCTTATCACCAACTTGTACTCTATTTTGATTTAGTCCCCTCCCTCCTTCCATCACCTTTGATATTATTGCAATGTCCCTGATGGGTTTTGCAGACAAAATGATTTTTTGAGAACATGGGTGATTAATGACGGAGGATAATACGTGAAAAGTACCAAGGGTAATTTGGCAGTGGGAAACAAAATACTCACTAATGTGCTCGAGCCCTTCTAGATATAAAAAAATCTAATGTCAGTAAGTTTAGTCAGAGTTTATACAACACAGGAAACCATTTGGCCCTTCATGTCTATACAGTAGCCTAATCTTTCTCATTCTCCTGTTCCACCCAGTGTTCTGGAAGTTTATTTCTATTATGTGCTCAGGTAATTTCCATATGAAATTGTTGAGCAGCTCCTATCTTCCATTATCCTTATGAGCAGCATGTTCCATTACTACCTATTGCATGAGGAAGTTGATCCTTGTTTCCAACCCCACTCCACTTTAAAGCTTTAAAACTGTGTTCACTATCCCTTGTAACATAAGCTAATGCTAACAAGTTTTCTTTATTGTATCTGAACTTATACAAGCTTGTACACCCTTATTTGATCATCTGCTCAATCTCCATTCCACCAAGGAGAACAACTCCAGCTTCTCCATCCTAACCTTGTAGCTAAAATCTCTTCATGCTGGAGACATTCTGGTAAAGTTTCTCAAGGTCATTCATTAACCTTCTAAAGTGTCATGATCAGAATTGGATACAATGATTAGATGTGGCCAATGAAATCTTTATAAAGCTTCAGAACAATTTTCCTCATTGGGTGCTCAAAATCCCTGTTTAACAACATTCACAACATTCTGTTTTGTGTTTTGTGTTCTCTGCTTATGAAGCCCAAGATTCCATATATTTCAATTATTACTCTGTCAGTACGTCTGACCAACTTCAAAGATTTGTTCTCATGATCATTTAGGTCCCTCTCTCTCTGAGCACTCTTCAGAACTATGCAATTCTGTATATGGGACAGAATCTTGTAGGGGTTTGAGTGGCATGTCACAGAGTCATAAAGTTATACAGCATGGAACCAGACCCTTTGGTCCAATATGTCCATGCCAACCAGATATCCTAAATAAACCTAGTCCCATTTGCCACCATCTGGTCCATATCACTCTAAACACTTCCTATTCATATACTCGTCCAGCTGCCTTTTAAAAGTTGTAATTGCACCAGCTTCCACCACTTCCTCTGGCAGCTCATTCCACACACACACCATTCTCGGCTTGAAAAAGTTGTCCCTTAGGTCCCTTTTAAATCTTTCTCCTCTCACCTTAAATCTATGTGCTCTAGTTTGGACCCCTCCACCTCAGGGAAAATACCTTGTCTATTCAACCTATCCATGCCCCTCACGATTTTATAAATCTCTATAAAGTCATCCTTCAGTCTCCAACACTCTAAGGGAAACTAGCCTCAGTCTATTTAGCCTTTCCCTATAGCTCAAACCCTCCGACCCTGGCAACATCCTTATAAAGCTTTTCTCAACCCCTTCAAGTTTCATGGAGTTTTGTGTGTCAGGATCATTTTGCCCTGTCTTTTATGATTTTGACAAGCAATAAGGCAAGTTGTCAATTAAGGGGGATTTTTGATTGTTAAACACTTTGTTAATGGCCAAATTTGCCTTATTAGTATTCAGCTTCCAATCTTACCAAACACATCATTTTCTTGAAACAACATCCATGTAGCCACCAACATCTCTGGCATGGTCCATGGGCAATAGCAATATACATCTCACATCCATGGACATTGGCATCTGATATGTGTCCGACTCTAAAAACCCTCATGTCACATCGCCAGTCAACTTCTTGGAATGGTGGAGGGGCAGGTATTATGGGAGATGAAAGTGTGTGGTACAGTTGTTTCCTTCTGTCCTTATCCAGACATGTCCTGAGCAACTGAGTAGGCACAACAGAGGGCATGTAGGATCATGGGTTGGAGAGGGTGACAGTGAGTGAAGGAAGATGCTGCAAGCAATGGTGAGAGTGGTAAAGCTTGAGCATTAGTGGAGGTGGATACATTAGCAGAGAAAGCATTGGTATTGGAGAGAACCTGATAGCAGAGTGGAGAAGGACATTGACTTTCGTCATACAGCACTGCCCATTCCTCCAGATGATTGAGACTGACCTAACCCATGATTTTCTGGTATCATGTCCTCCACAGCTGGACCTGGGGTAAGAGGATGTCCCACCTCTGCACCACTTTGTCCATCCAATCCATGCCCTCAAACTGAGATGCTGATTTCCCCCTGCCTGCCATGTCTAGGACAAATGTCAGGAATTGTACAGGGCAGCTCCGGACTGGCAGCGCTTTTTCAGGTGTACTATGGGCTTTTAAAGATGGCACTAATGCAAGGGATGCCTGTTAATTCTAGGATATACCAGCTGCAACCAGTTGAATGGCCTGCCATAAGGTCAGGCTGGAATCAAACCTGAGGGCCACCATACGGGCAGAGCTCTACTTAATGACTTGCGTATGGTAAAACATAACAAAAAAACTCAACTGGCCTTGCAGCTAAAAGCCCTCCAAATAATTTGACATACATCCAGCCTAGCCAAAAAAAAAGCTAAAATTCAGCCCTTCTTTCTGAAAAGGGTTCAGACCTGAAATGTTAGCTTTCCTGCTCCTCTGATGCTCATTGGCCTGCTGTGTTCATCCAGCTCTACACCTTGTTATCTCAGATTCTCCAGCATCGGCAGTTCCTACTATCTCTAAAATTCAGCCCATTTTGCATTTTCCTAACATCTGCCAAAATGCTTCAAACACATCTCCTTATTAGTTCCATTTTGATACTTGTCTGGCAATTTTGTGTGAGTTTTTATGACCCATTACAGCCAATTGGCACATTCCCCATTTTTGGTGTATCTCCAAGTTTGGTATCATCAGCACATTTTGAAATTTCCCTTTGTATTTTCCTACAACTTCTCTTTAATAATTCAATTGTAGGACTTGGGCATCACTCGCAAGGCCAGTATTTATTTCCTGTTCCTAGTTGCCCTTGAAAAAATGGTACTGAGCTGCCTCTTGAACCATTGCAGTCCATGTCGTGCATGTAGACCGACAATGCTGTCAGGGAAGAATTTCTGGGACAATTATTAGTGCTATGCTTTTAATGTGTATTTTAAATCTTTTTTTTAAATGTGGTGGGTTGTTGGGGGAGTGGTGGGGAGTAATTTTCAACTTTGTGCTTGGGCAATGGTTTAGCAGAGTGGATCATCCATCTGTTATGAAGTAGAGTTGATTTTCATTCTGTTTCAATTCAATCAACTAGACTAAAGATGGTTTTATAATGGACAGGCAATCTGCTTAGTCAAGCTACCAAATGTGAAACAAAAACCAAAAGAACTGCGGATGCTGTAAATCAGGAACAATAACAAAAGTTGCTTGAAGAGCTCAGCAGGTTTGGCAGCATTCGTGAAGAGAAATCAGAGTTAACATTTTGGGTCCGGTGACCCTTCCTCAGAACTGATGGTAGCGAGGAAAATGTTGGTTTATATACAGAAGATGGCATGGGTGGGGGGTGTCTAAGGAGCAAATGATAGGTGTGGATAGAGCCCAAAGAGAGAGAAGAGCTGTTGTACAGACAAGAGAGTTGATAACGATTTGGCTAGGAGGGGGAGTAGCAGTTAATAGAGGCTGTTAGTGGCTAACAGTAGGTAGTGTGTAATGGCACACTATGTGGTAACAAGGCCTGGTGTGTGGGGAAGGGGGCTAGGACATGGAAGAGTTCAGCCCCTAAAATTATTGAACTCAATATTGAGTCCAGAGGGCTGCAGGTTCCCCAAGTGGAAAATGAGATGTTCTTCCAGCTTGCGCTGAGCTGAAATTCTGAATTCCAGATTCTAGATTCTGGAACACTGCAGCAAGCCCTAGACAGAGATGTTAGCCTGGGAACAGAGTGGTGTGTTAAAACGGCAGGCAACTGGAAATTCAGGTTCTTTTTTGCGGGAAAAATATAGATATTCTGCAAAGCAGTCACCCGGTCTACGCTTCATTTCCCCAGAGTAGAGGAGACCACATTGTGAGCAGTGAATGCAGTAGACTAGATTGTGTGAAGTTCAGCTTCACCTGGAAGGTATGTTTGGGCCCTTGCATATTGGGGAAGGAGGAGGTAAATGGGCAGGTGTTCCACCTTCAGCAGTTGCAGGGGAAGGTGCCATGGGACTGTGGGGGTGTGTTGCCAGTGAAGGAAGAGTGGACCGGGGTGTCCCGGAGGGAACAGTCCCTGCAGAAGGTGGACAAGGGAGGGGAGGGGAATATATGTCTGGTGGTGGCATCTCACTGGAGGTGGTGGAAATTGTGGCTGATTATCTTCTGGATGTGGATGCTGGTGGGATGGTAGGTGAGGATGAGGGGAAGCCTATCGCTGTTGCGGGAGGGAAGGGGGCTTGAGGGCGGAAGTACGGGAGATGGGTTGGACCTGGATGACGGCCCTGTCAACAACAGTGCTTGGGGAGTCCTCAGTTGAGGAAGAATGTAGATATTTTGGAGGCCCCATTGGAACATATGTGATGGAGAGGGAGATGGAGACAGAGACGGAGGAACTTTTTTTTTACTTCATACATGGGATGAGGGCGTCACTGACTGGACAGCATTAATTGCCCAGAGGGCAGTTCAGAGACAACCACATTGTTGCGGGTCTGGAGTCACATGTAGGCCAAACCAGGTAAGGATGGCAGTTTCGTTCCTTGAAGGATATTATTGAACCAGATGGGTTTTTCCGACAATTGACAATAGGTTCATGGTTATCACTAGATTCTTAATTCCAGATATTTTATTGAATTCAAATTCCACCATCTGCCATGGCGGGATTTGAACTAGGATTCCCAGAAAGTTATCTGGGTCTCTGAATTGACAGTCCAGCGATAATACCACTTGGTCATTGTCTCCTCATTGCAACCGTGAGTGTCTTTACAGGAAGCAGGGTTCAAGGATGTATAGTCCGGGTACCTGTGGGAGTCTGTGGGTTTATAGTAGATATTAGTGGCCAGTCTATCCCCAGAAATGGAAACAGATGTCAAGAGATAGACCAGATAAAAGTGAGGGCAGGATGGAATTTGGATGCGAAATCAATGAACTTTTCCAATTCCAGACAAGAGAGGGAAGTAGCACTAATCATATCATCGACAGTTCAGATAAAGAGTTGTGGGTGAGGGGTGGGTGTTGGTGGGGGTTGTTTGGTGAGGTGAATATACATGGAGGCCAGAGGTATGAAAGGGGTAGGTAGACAAGGGTGGGATTATTAATCAAAACCGAGGACAGAATAGGAGCTGAATAAGTGATATTGAGAGCTTAGGGTAGGAGAGAATGCTGAAAACAATCCATGTCAAGACAGGGCCAGGCTGTGGGGCTGGGTAAAAAACACAGACAGACTTAATCAAACTCTAAAGTTGTTGATAAAAATCAAAAGAACTGTGGATGCTATAAATCAGAAACAAAAACAGAAATTGCTGGAAAAGGTCAGCAGGTCTGGCAACATTTGTAGAGAGAAATCAGAGTGAACGTTTCAGAAACAGTTCTGAGGAAGTGTCACTCAACCCAAAACGTTAACTCTGATTTCTCTGCACGGATGCTGCCAGACCTGCTGTGCTTTTTCCAGCAATTTCTGTTTTTGCTTCTAAAGATGTTGAACTCGATGCTGAGTCCTAGAAACTGCAGGTTCCCTCAGCAAAAGATGACATGTTGTTCTTTGAACTTGCATTAAAGCTCACTGGAGCACATCAGGATGCCTGAGGCATATGCTGGTAGGGAACATAGCGTTGTGTTGAAGTGGCAGGCAGCTCATGTTAACTTTTACAGATCTCTGAGGTTGGGCTTCATTAATATTTTTCAGACTGAGCTCGAGGAGACAAACAAGCATCTTTGTGGGAGATCACCAGGCTGGTGAAGGGAATAATAATATAGCTACTGCTTTTAGCTGACTGACATGGAAGGGGAACAAATGCTGTGGGGAGGGGGGAGGGTAAGTGAACAGGCAGACAGCTGGACAAAGATTTCTAATGACAGTGTGATTTTTCAGTGTTAGATATATCCATAAAACTATTTATTCACCTTCCAACTAGTTTCAAATTAATCATAAATTTATTTTAACAGTACATTTTCTATTTAAAATGAAGCATTATTTTATGATGATGTGAATATTCTGTTTGTAATGATCCATCCTTATTACAACCACTTATTACTCGCTCGTATACAGTTTTCCAATTAACAATCTGTATGCAAATTGTACAGTCCAGAATAATAAGCTTTAAACAGATGCAACAAATATGAGAGCCACATATTAGCACTATTTATTGCAATTTAATCACACAATAATAGAATAGTAATCATTTTCTATCTAGAAGTATACTGCACATTTCAAGTTAATTATTGACGTAATACAATGGGAATGGTTGAAACAAATTTGGTGATAATGAATCAGCATGTTTCACATTGACCTAATTTTTTGTTTTACATTAACATCACCAATGGATTTAATACCCTAAAAATCAAATATTCAAACTGCAGCGTAAATAATTCATTATTCAGTTTTAGGATTGCCTCCTTTTGAAAACTTTTAGCTGCCATCAGATTAATGAATTTTCTTTGAGAGGGCATTTGCCCATAATTGGACTTGCTCTACATGAAAGGCCTTATTCCACCACCACTGGAGGGGGAAAAGAGAGCACATGCCACTTGATCAGACAATCTAGTTTTGCCTGAGAGCATCTGTGATCCCAGGGGTCTTCCTGATTGAGCATCTTGTTCCCTAAGATGGCCCATTCCACTAAGGATTGTCAGAAGAGCTGCCCCTTTCCTCAAAACAATGATCTCCCCTTTGCTGAGGGCTGTCTGACAACCTCACTTACCCCTCTTCTAGGGCCTCCATCACTGGCTGTACATCTGGGATCTCCTGCAGTCCTAGCAAAGGCCAACAACACTTCACATTGCATTGCTGAGACTGAGGAACTGCTGAGCACCTGATAAGTCAGCTGTTCATGGTGATAGAATCTTCATGTTAAAATGCACCAGAATCCTAACTGAAGGTAGTTAATTGTCTGATGCATATCTAATCCAATTGTGGCTTGTAGAAGTGGCTTCAGAGGAGTTGTAATCTGCTTTCTGGCTGCTGAATGGGGCCACCACCATAGCTTCAGCCCAGAATGTATAATTCCAAAAGTGGTGTAAAGCCAGAGACCTGAGGATATATGCGCACAAATCAGTGAAGGTAGTTGGGCAAATTGAGAAAGCAGTTATCATGACACACAGGATTCAGAGTTTTATAAATAGAGAGAAGAGGCTTTGGATAGGGTGCAGAAGAGGTTTATCAGGATGCTGCCTGGATTAGAGGGTATGTGCTGTAAGCAGAGGCTAGAAAAAATCAGGTTGTTTTCTCTTGAGTGGCGCAGGCTAACAGGGGACTTGATAGAAGTCTATAAAATTATGAGATGCATATTAGGATTGACAGTCTAATACTGGGGGCATGTATTTAAGGTTAGGGGGAAGTTCAAGGGAGGCATGAGGGGCAGGTTCTTTTTACACAGAGAGTGGTAAGAGTCTGGAATGCACTTCCAGAGGTCATGCTGAAGGCAGATACAATCGGTCCATTCAAGGGACTTTTAGATAAGCACAAAAATATGCAAGGAATGGAGGGATATGGACCAATGGCAGGCAGAAGGGATTAGTTTCATTTGGAGTCATCTTTGGCACAACACTGTGGGCCAAAAGGCCCATTCCTGTGCTGCACAGTTCTATGTTTTATGTTCTATGTTCCTGTACAAAAGCAGCCAAGTTATGACGAACCTTTATGAAACATTGGTGTATGTTTAACTGACAGGTTGTGCCAAACGATAGAAGCCATCCTTTAGGAAGTATGTTGATGGTACTGGAGAAGGTGCAGAAAAGAGTCACAAGAATGGTTCTAGAGATGAGCAACTTCACTCATGCAGATAGATTGGAGATGTTGGGCTCCTCTTCGCAGAGATGAGCAGGTTATAAAGAGATTTCACAGATGGTTCAAAAATATGATAGCTCTACACTGTGTAGAAAGAAGTTTTTCCTTAAGGTGGAAGGATTGAGAATCTGTGAACACAGATTTCAGACGAATGCAAAAAGAACCCAAAGGTTTAAGGATTTAGCAAAGATCTGTACCTTGGGTTGTGGGTGAGGTTGTTGACTTGCTCACCGAGCTGGTTTGGTTTCATTCAGACATTTTGTCACCATGCTAGGTGACATCATTAGTGAGACCTCCGATGAAGCGGTGTTATTCTACTCTGCTTGGAATTTATACTAACCATAATAGCCCAAACCAAACATAGACACGCATAGGGAATTCCTAAAGGCATGGCTCTCAACCCAAAATACAAACAACAAACATATAAAATTGGACCCCATATGCAAACCCATACAGATCAAAATCGGAAATGATAGTACTCAGCATAACGGATCAGACAGTATAATTCCCAAGCGGAGTAGAATAACATCGCTTCATCGGAGGCTCCACTGATGATGTCCCCTAGCATGATGACGAAACGTTTGAAAGAAAACAAGCCAGCTCGGCGAGCAAGTCAACAACCTCACCCTCAACCCAAGCTGCAAATCTTTGCAAAAACCTTAAACACCTACGGTGCAACACACTAAAAATTGCCAGACAATGGGAAGCCTTCACCAACCAACTGAGCACTACATGCGAACAACTTCACTTTCTCCACAAATGCCTCAGGAACCAGGTACTGCCCTGCAGCATGAAGTACAAACCTCCACTCAACAACCCACAGGCATATAAAATAGCTGAACAGAATGGACGCAGAATGCTACAAGTAATGATTAATGATGTCCATAACCGACTCCACAAATATGAATGGGAAATTTTGTGCCAAAAATCACAGTACATAAACACTACGGACCAGCAATGGACTACAGCCCTAGAACAGGCCATCACAATCAAACAACACAGGACCAAAATAAAGAGGAGACACAGGCTACAGGAGAAACTTACCAAACTGATCCACCACAAAGACAAGGACAGCAACAAATCAGACAATTGGATAAGAAACCCATTCAGCAGATGACTCACAGAAACTGAGAAAGCTGTCCTATTACATGGACTGAACTATAACCACAATGATACGAACAGAACAGACTTCATGGCCGCTCTGGAAACTACATTAAAAGACAACAGACTCACGGGTGAAACAACAAGCCATCGACAAACTGTAATCCCCATACTAAGCCAAAGGAATGAATGGGACACCCTGAACACAGAGGGAAAAGCACTAGAAAAATTCAAGAAAGACAAGAACATTATTATCCTACCAGCGGACAAAGGGGGTATGACCGTCATTATAAACAAACCAGACTACATTGAAAAAGGCACTGCTCACAGATAAAAACACTTATCAACAGGTGGCGATAGACCTAACACTGGAGCTAGGGGAATGGGTTCACCCAGTCACTGAAGTGACTATTGAATGCAGGACAGATAACCAAGACAGACAACATGGGAATGAAACCAGAAGACACAAACACCACCTGCTTCTACAGACTCCCTAAAGTACACAAACCAGACATCCCCCTCAGACCCATTGTCTCCCTACTGGGCACACCATCACACAAACTGGCCAACAACCTATAACAGGGACTGAAACACCTAGTTGACGGATCACCCCATCCCATCCATTCAACCCAAGAATTCCTCAATACCTTCAAGAACATGAAAATTAACAATGACGAGTTTATGGTATCCTTTGTCTTCACAGCACTATTCACGTCAATTGACATCCCACTAATCAAAGAAACAATGGCCACATTACTAGAGGAAGCAGGAACACAGACCAGCAGCTCCATCAGCAATGACAACATACTCAAACTACTAGACTTGTGCCTCACTACACACTTCATCTTTAATGGTCAATTATACAAACAGATCAATGGCACACCCATGGGGTCACCCATCTCAGGACTTATCGCAGACGCAGTCATGCAAAGACTAGAACACACTACCCTTCCCCTCATTTAACCTAAACTGTGGATCCGGTACATGGACGACCCATTTGTCATCATTAAAACGTACCAAACTAGAAGAGACCCACCACCTCATCAACAACGTATTTGCAGGGATTACATTAATGAGAGAAGAAGAAAACAACAACAATCAGTTGGATGAAGGAGTGGAAGGGTGGATTAGCAAGTTCGCGGACGATACGAAGGTGGGTCACGTTGTGGACAGTGCGGAGGGCTGTTCTAGGTTACAAAGGGACATTGATAGAATGCAGAGCTGGGCTGAGAAGTGGCAGATGGAGTTTAACCCTGAAAAGTGTGAGGTGATTCATTTTGGAAGGACAAACTTGAAAGCAGAATACAGGGTTAACGGAAAGATTCTTGGCAGTGTGGAGGGGCAGAGGGATCTCGGGGTTCATGTCCACAGTTCCCTTAAAGCTGCCACCCAGGTGGATAGAGTTGTTAAGAAGGCGTATGGTGTGTTAGCTTTCATTAATAGAGGGATTGAGTTCAAGAGCCGTGAAGTTATGCTCCAGCTATACAAAAGCCTGGTTCGGCCACATCTGGAGTATTGTGTCCAGTTCTGGTCACCTCATTACAGGAAAGATGTGGAAGCGTTGGAAAAGGTGCACAGGAGATTTACCAGGATGTTGCCTGGAATGGAGGGAAGGTCTTACGAGGAAAGGTTGAGAGAGCTAGGGCTTTTCTCTTTAGAACGACGAAGGATGAGAGGTGACTTGATAGAGGTGTACAAAATGATCAGAGGTATAGCTAGAGTAGACAGCCAGAAACTTTTTCCTAGGGTGGAGGTAACTTTTACGAGGAGACATAGTTTTAAAGTGAAAGGAGGTAGATATCGGGGAGATGTCAGAGGTAGGTTCTTTACTCAGAGAGTGGTAGGGGCGTGGAATGCAGCCGGAGGGGCTAGTGGAGTCGTCCTCATTAGGGGCATTTAAGCGGCTATTAGATAGGCATATGGATGATAGTAAAAGGTAGCGGTGGAGGTTAGATAGACCTTAGTTTTCGGGTAAATGTTCGGCACAACATCGTGGGCCGAAGGCCCTGTACTGTGCTGTACTGTTCTATGTTCTATGTTCTATGTGCTATGTAGTTTCCATTTCTGGACGTCAGAGTTGAACATACGGCCAATGGGGAGTTCCAACCCTTGGTATACAGGAAAGCAACCCACACTGACCTAACCCTCAACTTCCACACAACCACCCCAACGTCCGCAAACAAAGCTGTGTTGGGACACTACTTAAATGGGCCACCACTCACTGCAACATGCCAGAACCACACAGGAAAGAGAAAGAGCACCTATACAAAATCTTCGCTATGGATGGATATCCCCGCAACTTCATCCGCAGGTGCCTACTAAATAGACAACAACAGAAGGACACAGTACGCCCAACACACTGGCCACATCAAAGAACATGTCAGAAATGACAACGAGACTCCTACGACCACTGGAATCATTTAGCACACAAGCCGACAGCCACACTATGACAACACTCACAAAGATTAAAGACCACATACCCACAACATGCAGAACCAATGTAGTTTACAAAATACTATGCAATGACTGCCACAAACATTACATCGGACAGACAGGAAGGAAACTAGCCATCAGAATACACAAACATCAGCTAGCAGCAATACGGCACGACGAGCTCTCCTTAATATCAGCACACTTGGACAAGGCAGGCCATCAGTTTAACTGGGACGGTGTAACCAAAGTAGCCCAAGCCAAATATGGACACGCACAGGAATTCCTAGAGGCATGGTTCTCCACCCATAATGCAATCAACATACATATAGAATTGGACCCATATACAAAGCCATACAGGACAGAACCGGAAATGACACAACCCACCATAACAGACCGGACAGTATAAATTCCAAGCGGAGTAGAACAACATCACTTCATCGGAGGTCTCATTGATGATGTCACCTAGCATGGTGATGAAATGTCTGATCGCAAACAAGCCAGCTCAATGAGCAAGTTAACAACCAAATCCAAAGGTTACATGAAGAAAAACATTTTTCAAGCAGTGTTTGTATAGGTTCTTAAATACACTACTTATAATTAAAATGAAGGCAGATTCAACTGTAAATTGAACAGCTGTTGGAAGAAAAAAAGCCTGAAGAGAAAAGTTGGGCAAGTCGGGACCATCTGAACTGCTCCTGCAGTGAGTCAAAATGTTAGGCCAAATGGTATTCTTCTGTAACATAACATTCTAGAATTCTAAACAAATGATAACACCTTTGGCATCATCGTTACTTACACAACAAATTATGGCCCATAACTTGTTTTTTTTCATTGAGGAGATATGAGAGTGCTTACATGTTGTACTTCCATTTCATTTCCCTAGTAGCTCAATAGGTAAGTGGGATGGTACTGAATTACACACACAAAAGGAGATTCCAGCTTTGATTCCTGGTCAACACTCAGTTGTCTAACGTTGGCCATAGTGTTACAGTCCCAAAATTTCCTGTTCCCATTTGGCGGTATGCAGTCATAAAATGTAAATATAACTTGAGCAGCTGCATAATGTTATTGGAACTATTAGGAAAACACTTGTGCTCAGTTTTATTATCATTAATACAACTTTAAGAAAAGCACTGTAAAAGCAGTAAAGTGAGGTTGAGTAAGGCAACTTAGCAGCTGTGTGAAATAGTCTGCAGCCCATTCTTTATCTTCCTTTAGCAGGAGAAAAATTGATAAGCTTGTTTAAAGATACCAGACTTCACAAGTACTTGGAATATCCTGGTGACTATATAACAACAGAGTGCTAACAATTTGTACTTGTAATATGTTTCCACTTGATGGGCATGACAGGCAATTACAGTTTAAGGGGAGATCACAGCAAGAGAAGAAGATGATGTTGTTATGTTTGATTGCAAAAGCACAAATTCTGGAAATGTGAAGCCAAATCTTTTTTTTCTATAAGTCAAAATCTGCAACTTTCTCATCTGAATGAGAAAGACAGAGTCGAATTTCTCCCATCTGTGGATAGTGAGTAAGATAGCAATAAGGGGGAATAAATGGGCATGTTGACCCTGGTGAGATATTCACTCCTTTCTTGCCATCACAGCCATTAAGTTTTGGCCAAAAAGATCCATGGGTGACCTTTTCAACCCATCATCAATTAAGGCCTGTATGTGATAAATTAATGATTACTTAATGGTCTTAACTGACCACCTCCCTGATTTCCTGCCTTCCTGGCAGATTGTAAAGGTGATTAATTTCTCGAATGAAACCAGAGCAAACCACCTACTAAGTTAGGGGATCCTCCAATTGTCCCAATCTAGGACAACCAGAGACATGGATTGAAGGGGAAAGGGATGTCCTCCGAAAGTCAACATCTGCCCTTCCTTCCCTAATCCCTTTTTCCAGCAGCAGAGCATCTCAAGAGGAGAGTACAGAAGTTACTTTTCTTTTCCCAGCTGCATGTCCTGAGAAATAGGCCTGGCATCTCTAGGACCCAAACCAATGGGCTCTGATTGGCTGGCCTCAGCACTAGCAACACAGAATGCCAATGTTGAAGCTAGTGACAGGTCAATACACTAGCTCACGTTTGCTTGACGGTTCCTAATCAGCTGGTTAGCGTACAATTGGGTGAGTTCTGTCATTAGTGAGATAGCTTGTTAGTTGCCACACACTATGTTCAATCCCACATTGGAATAACTAACCTATATTGATATTTCTGATGATGTTTGCTCAAGCAAATTAATCTATATCATTAAGGTTAAATGAAACAAACTCAAACATTGTAGAAAGGATGACATACCAACAGCTCACTTGTCAGAAAAGTTTCTACACCAACAAAAACAGAAATTGCTGGAAAAACTCAGCAGGTGTGGCAACATTTGTGGAAAGAAAGCAGAGTTAATAATTCAAGTCTAGTGATCTGAACTCAGCTTTCTCCGTACACATGCTGCCAGGCCTGCTGAGTTTCTCCAATAATTTCTGTTTTTGTTTCAGATTTCTCCGGCAATTTCAGTTTTTGTTTCAGATTTTCAGCATCTATAGTTCTTTGTTTTATTGAATTTTTGACACCATGTGATTTAAAGCATACCCTTGTCGTGCAAAAACACCTGGTTAATTGTCTGGCAACAGTGGAATTCCATTTTGGCGCATTACTGAACTGAATTTTGAAATTGAACAAGAGAACTTAAAATTAATTATATTTTTCAATACTTTGTTATATTGGCATCCTTAGCACCATACTATGGATTATTAAATACAAATTAGGAATCTCACTTAAAGAAATCATAAGGGTCACTCACATGGAACGTTAGGAAAATATCACCTTAGTATAATGGAAATTGTAGTTAGGATATAAAGAATTGTTGGGGCACAGCAGTGCCCACCAAATCTAAAATGTTTCATCAAAAACACATTAGAAAGTGATGCATTGTTGATTTATTTTGTAGTGAATACTTTCTGAATAGACTTATTCTAAGCTTTAATATAGAACTAGTTTCTGTTAAGTCTAGTTTAAATCCACAACTACTGCAAAATTACAGGGTTCAACAGAAATCAGAATAATATACTTAGAAAGCTCTAACATGTATTAACCATTTTGCAAATCAGTAACGTTGAACTATGTCTAGAATTAACCACTTCCTAATGGGTTAAGTCTGAAATCCCAAATAAAGACCATGTACAATAATCATTAAATGAAAGCGAGATGTCACCAATTTCCCAATTAATGAAGTCATCTGAAGTCTAATTCTCCCAACAGAATTCATTACAAAAAAAAAGTGATATGAGCAACAATACATCTGTTCCTTTATAATTTAGCCAAGTATATTTAGTGACCACATATTCTTTAAATGAAGAACCTTGGCTCTATTAGTGAAAGGTAATTACAGTTTTGTACCAATTTCCAATGTGTTCATTTGTTTTGGAAGCTGGAAACACCATCAGTTGCAGATGACACCCCTTACACCATTCAGTTCAACACCCATAAGTATTCCTAGATAATTCATTTGTGGACTTCTGTAATTAGTATCCCTTCTTTTCTATATCTCAAGGCAAGAATATAACTAACTAAAAGACAGCCTACAGCTTCATCCACTTAGCCACCTCAACCACCCTACTACTTATCTATCACATCCATCCTACCTTTTCAGCCACTTATATATGTATTATGCCACAAACGTACCCACTTGCTGAGCTCACCTACCTACTCACTTCATCTACCTATCCCCCAAGCAACTATTCACCCAGCAAGCCAAATAAACTCCATCCATATCAACTCCCTCGCTCACTTAGTAAGTTATCTGCTTCACTTCTTATCCACCATACCCAGTTACTCTCCTCACCCACCTACTTAGTTAGCCACCGTATTCAGCTCACCCATTTACCTTATTTGTCCATTTATCTAATCACCCACTCATTCATTCAGGTGGTATGTATTCTGTGCTGATACTCTTTGCAGATCGATGCCTGTATCTGTGCAATGAGGGAAGTTTTCAGGATGCTGCATTGGATGTCAAACTCTTTTAAACATAACCAAGTGTCGTATACGCAACCATATTCAGCTGCTTCATCAATGGCTATGCCTCCATCATATGTACAGGAGTGAGGACGTAGGTGGGAACACAACCACTTGCAAGTTCCCCTCAAGCCACTTACCATTCTGACTTGGAAATAAATCACCACTCTTTCAGTATCAATGAGACAAAAATTCCACAATTCCTCCCTTAACAGCACTGTGGTTATCCCTATAACAAATATACAGCTGTAGTTCAAGATGTCACCTCACCACCAATTCCTCAAGAGCAACAAGTGATGGGCAATAAATGCTGGCATAATTAGTGAAGCCCATATACCATGAATGAATAAAAAAATGAAAGAAAACAGTTTTCTGATTGAATGGTGTTAGAAAGAGTGTTTCCACCACTAATTGGAAGATTAGGAGCTGATATCTTAGACAGACTGCAGAACTTTAAAAATGGTTATACTCCAGGACAGCCAATCCAAAAGATTGCAAGATGCCTCAAACTAAATCTTATACCTTGCTCTAACTAATTATTACTGCTCTTTATTTGGTAACAACAAGTGCTGGGTGGAATGGATGGATTTAATGCTTAATTATAGAGTTATAGAATCATAAAATCATACAGTACAGAAACAGACCCTTTGGTCAAGCTAGTCCATGCTGAAATAAAAACAGAAGTTGCTGGAAAAGCTCAGCAGGTCTGGTAGTATCTGTAAAGAGAAATCAGTGTTAACGTTTCAAGTCTCGAGACTCATCCTCAGAAACTTGTCCACAGAACTCATTCTGCACCACAACAGCATCTGCAGTTCTTTCAGTTTTTAGTCCATGCTGATCAAGTTTCCCAAACTAAACTTATGCCATTTGCCTGCATTTGGCCCATATCCCTCTAAACCTTTCCTATTCATGTACCTATCCAAGTGTCTTTTGAATGTTGAAATTGTACCTGTATCTACCACTTTCTCTGGCAGTTTATTCTACACACAAAACACACCATGTATGAAAATGTTGCCCCTCAGGTCGTTTTTAAATCTCTCATCTCTCACCTTAAAAATATGCCCCCTAGTTTTGAACTTCCCCACCCTAGGGAAAAGACCTTTGCTATTCACCTTATCTATGCCCCTCCTGATTTTATAAATCTCTATAAGGTCATCCCTCAAACTCTTATGTCCAGTGAAAAAAGTCCTAGCCTGTCCTTATAACTCAAACCCTCCAGTTCAGGTAAATATTTTCTGAACCCTCATTGATTTAATAATATTCTTCCTATAGTAGGGAGACTAGAACTGTACACAGTACTCCAATAGTGGCCTCACCAATGTCCTGTACAACCTCAACATGACGTCCCAACTCCTATACTCAGTGGTCAGAGCAATGAAGGTAAGCGTGCTAAATGCCTTCTTAACCACCCTGTGATACAACTTTCAACGAACAATTACGTCAACCGCTCGATCTCTCTGTTCTACAACATTTCCTATGGCCCTAGCACTAACTGTATAAGTCCCACACCTGTTTCTTTCGCCAAAATGTAATACCTCGCATTTATCCAAATTAAACTCCATCTGCCACTCCTCAACCCATTGGCCCAGCTGAGCAAGATCCTTTTGAAATCTTAGATAAGCTTTTTCACTGTTGACTATACTACCAATTTTGTTGTCATCCACAAACTTAGTAACTATGCCCTCCTAAGTTCTCATCCAAGTCATTTATATAAATGACAAACAAAAGTAGACCTAGCACTGATTCCTGCAGAACACTGCTGGTCACAGACCTCCAGCACCACTCTCTGTCTCCTACCATCCAGCCAATTTTGTATCCAATTGACAAGCTCTCCCTTGATCCCATGTGATCAAACTTAACTAATTAGTCTACCATGCAGAACCTTGTCAAGAGCTTATGCTGAAAGTTTCTAACTATTCTCGTTAGATGGTAACATATTTTATTTGTTGTCAGTTCTGAAGAAGGGTCACAAGAGTCAAATCTTGACTCTGCCTTCTCTCCACAAATGCTGCCAGACCGGCTGACCTTCTCCAGCAATTGTTTTTTGCTTGTTTCAGATTTCCAGCATCCACAGCTCTTTGCTTTTTGTGTTTTATTTGATGTCATGTCTGCCAGCAGGAATTTGAAGTTATAATTACTTCGATAGTATATTTTCATTTTTGAGACATTAGAAACCAAAATCTGAAATTCAAACTATAGCCTTGCTTATTCACATTCTGCATATCAGTAATGCAGTTTTAAACATAAATATTTTGGACTAAATGCTTTAGTGGAGTGAAAATTTTATCATATCGCAAAAATATATTGTGTTATCTTTCAACTAATCTTGATACAATAGATCTTATTATGTTGCCCTATGGTTGTTACAAATGTGGAGATATAATCAGGAGGACCGTGCACCCAGTGATTGGGGTGTTTGGGCCAACAGCACCAGTGAGAAACAAAAAGCGGTCTTGGTCACCTATCAGAAGTCTCCAGTAAAGGTAGGAACAGGTCAAATAATGGTAGGATAAGGACGATAGATTTTACAGTTCAGTTTTATATGGGAGCTATCAAGACTCTGGTTCATTTCAGTCCAAAGACCCTTATGGAGATCCTGACAAAATTCTGCACTAACAGGCTTCAAAATCTAGAAGGAGCAAGCTAAGAAGTACATAAGATTCCACAGTTACAAAAAAAGTATTTTAGACATAATGCAAATAATGTTTCCTTTCATACTAAACAATATTTCAAACAATAATAAAAACTAAACCATTTAAAAGTTAGTTAACTGCAGTTTTATGCAATCCATTCCCTTCAAATACAAATAACAAGCCTACTCAGCAATATTTACTTTTTACAGCAAGATTAAAACCAACATATTAATGCAAGAAAGTACCACATTAACTTTGATCAGTGAAATTCTTACCAATTGAAAATCAAAATGAAATCATCTTAAAAATACGAATAGAAACATAAATTTTGGTCTGCTAGTTCCCAATTTATCCTTTAGGAGGAGGCTCATGGAATCTCTAGGGAAATGGTATTAAACATTGTTTACACCGATAGGGTGTGAAATTTAGTTTCATTACACACTTTGTCCGGGTGTAAAACAGGTATAATTCAGAATAATAGCCTCTAATGTCTGATTCAGGTCACAAACCAGCCTCAATGCTCCCTAGTATTTTACTAATAAGGATAATGAATTCTTTACTAATTATTTCCTATGGGCTTGCTGCTGGCTTCATTGGTGCATGAAACTGTGTTACACATGGATTGCACGAAATTCAGGTGCAATCTAATTCTAGACCATTAGCTTTACAGCAAAGGTTTTCATTTTATGTGGCCTTCAGGAAAAAAATTATCTTACAACTGTATAAACAATGACAAGCAGCTAAAGATATTCTGGTTCATCCGCATCTACCCCATTACGTTACCTCTTGTGCATTACTATGTATGCCTCCACTTCACCCAAAATAACAAGATCTTCTATGAGAGGCCTTTCTTCACTTCTACATTCGACTTTTCCAATAACTTATTGACCAGTCCCCATCTTGCGCTGTCTATTACTTTCAGCTCAACAAATCTCTGCTGCAAATATTCTATCCCATGCTGAGTCCTATTCACCTTTCATCACTTACCATCCTGATTTATGATAGCTCATGATCCCTTGATGCCTCCAATTAAAAATTCTTATCCTCAGTTTAAGTCTCTTTATGGACTCAATGTAAATCCTTCCAACTCTTTAATTCATTCATGGCCTCTCAAGCACTACACCATCCCTTCGTCCAACTTTTTATGGTTATGCCTTCAAAAATGTATGGTAATACATCAAAATTCATTCCTAAACCTCTCTATTTCTCCCCTCCCCTTTCCTTCTTTAAGACCCACCTTAAAACACCACTTCTTGCAGAAAACTTTTGTTTACCTCTTAATACCTCATCACAGTCTTCTCAAGGGTAACTGGAAGTGGACAATAAACTTTGGCCTAGCCAGCTATTCTCACTTCTGCTCAACAAATAAATAAATCTTCTTCTTCAGCATCCATTTCTTACTACTTTTCTGTAAAGTATCTTGCGATGTCATTATATTATAAATGCCATACAAATGCAAATTGTTATTGCTGCAGCATTGCTATCATGACAAATCCAAAAATCAGGATTACTTTGCTTCTTTGATCTAACTGTGGTAGATCGCATTGAATAAGACAGACACTTCTCCAAATGGGCTTTTAGTGGGAATGAAATGTCATTTGGACTTCTTATTTCTAGAATTAAACTTATTTGCAAAGCTCCAAATAGATGACATGGATCTTGTTAGACTCTTCAATAATGGTTATAGAGTCCAGATAAAATGTATTAACTCATACATAATTTGTTGAATTATGTTAGTCTCATTCAGATTTCCACTGATAATATAAATCGTAAAAGCTTTCTTTGATAGTCTATTGGAATAATTATTTCTACTTTGCATTTTAAAGAAGTCAATCGTGCTCAAAGTTGACTACTAAAGGAGAATATCCTTTTAATTATAATTTAAACATTTCAGTGAAAACGTTCTCTAAAAAAGTTAATATGAATTCAAATAAAATATCATAAATCCTTTCACTTATTCTCTGTCTGGTGAACCATATAACTGCATTATTTTCTGACTTTATTAGCCTCAGGCTAAAGCTGTCCTCTAATAACCAGGATAAATTCCATGTGTTTTGATAAATTAACATTGATGTATTTTTAATTGACATAACATATATTTATGTGGCTGTGTTAGCAATTCTGCTCTTTTCTTATGGTAAGGATAACATTCCGCACCAAAAATAGAACTCAACAGAAAGACGTAGCAGAATGAGAGGTCTGAAGGTCAGGATTCTTCTCTGCAATATATGGATGATTAGGGATGAATCACTACTGAAGTATAAAGCTGACTAGACTATAAAAGCAACGAGTTTTTAAAGAAAATAGCATGAGTTGTGTAATACCTTTCCTCTTTTATATTAAAGAGCAAATGAATATTTGAAAGTAATTGCTCTGTTCTTTCATATATCCAACTCAAACCTGTGTGGAGGTTGGTTAGGTCAGTCAGCTGACCAGTCAGCTAATTTGTGTTTCAGGGTAATGCCAACAGCGTGGGTTCAATTCCCACCAACAGCTGAGGTTACCACGAAGGTCCCATCTTCTTGATGTTGCCCCTTGCCTGAGGTGTGATGACCCTCAAGTTAAACTCATCACCAATCATCTTTCTCTAATGAGAGAACAGCCCTTCAATCCTGTGTGACTTTGGCTACAACTACTGCTACAGACTCTGTGCTGCTGTGCACTTCTCCAATTCATTTAGTTTCCAAACTTTTGGAAAGTAAGGATTGAGCCTTATTATGGAGAAGTAGGTGAGTTAGGGCCTGTGTAGGATCAGCTGAGTGGGCAAAATTTCTGAGTGCTTTGGAAATAACTGACAAGGAGGACAAGAGTTTAACAGCGAACCTTCTCTAAGATGCAGTTCAGCACTTTAAGAAATTAATGAGAATCTGAGTCATGGATTTAATTCAACTGCTTTGCAGATTTAACAATTGCTTGTTAAAGTTCCTGATGTCAGGAAACCTTACAGCAGCTCAGTAGCACCACTACTGACGAAACAGGCCAATGCTTTGGCAGGTGGTCATTGAATCATAGAATCCTTACAGTGTGGAAGCAGGCCATTCAACCCATCGACTCCACACTGACTCTCCAAAGAGCAACCAACCCAGACTCAGCCCCCCTACCCTATCCCTGTAACCCTGCATTTCCCATGACTAATCCACCTAGCTTGCATATCCCTTGACACTATGGGGAATTTGGCATGTCCAATCCACCTAACCTACACATCTTTGGACTGCAGGAGGAAACAAGAGCACCTGGAGGAAACCCATGCAGACAGGGAGAGAACGTGCAAACGCCACACCTGAGGGTAGAGTTGAACTCGGCTCCCTAGCACTGTGAGGCAGCACTACTAACCACTGAGCCACCATGCCACAAGGCCACTGCAGTGACAGAAACAAACAGGAGGGAAAATGCCACCTGTTATTGATGCAATTGTCCATAATTGCATTGAACAGAGTAATCACAATGCAGCCCTATAGGAACAAAGACCTGTCTTTGAGCTGATGACACCTGCAAATTGTGTTGAGCTACCCCTGTGCTAAATGAAATAACTTCAGAGCAAATCTATCAGCTGAACATTGGGCAGCCATAAAGCACCATAGGCTGTACAGCAACAGGATTAAACACTAACATTATCTACAAATTCATCACCCAGCATATCCCTCACTCTACAATTACCACTGAGCCAAGGGATCAACCATGGTTATTGAAAGGTGCAGCACCAGATGTATCTAAAATTGAGCTACTAACAGCATGTTATAGCAGGGTCAAGAGATCCCACAACCAATGGAACAGATGAAATCTCTGAAGTTTTAATCTAAGGGTATTTTTAACATATTGAGTTCCACATAGATGAACCATTTCTCATGTGGAGTTATCATTTCCCAAATAATGTAGATTCTTTGAGAACTATCAAATATTTCTTAAAATGTTCAGGCCAATATTGACTTCACTAGCTTCAAAATCTCTCCTCCCCCAACCTGTCCATCTTTTGACTCACCTATCTGCTCTACCCTTCCCACTGACCAACCATAATAACCCCTTACCTGCATCCACCTATCTCCATCTCACTGATCAGCCCCAACTCCTCGCTCTATTTATTTCTCTGCTCTTCCCCCCCCCGGCCCTGATGAAGGGTTTTGGCCCAAAACGTTGTCTTTCCTGATCCTCGGATGGTCTCTGACCTATTGCGCTTTTCCATCTCCACATTTATTGACGCCAGCTTCCATCATCTGCAGTCCTTACCGTCTTGATGACCTGGCCAACTTTGTTGATATGTAGACCATATAGAGACTACAGGAAGTATTGGTGCTGACTACCATCTACTTACATTGAAAGCTGACATCTCCATAGTAACCACTGTTTATACTCCCCTCTTTAGTTCTCTTCACTGTTACACTGTTACAAGTTTTAGGGAAACAACCAAATGAAAAAAAGTGCATCACTTAAGCATATACCAGCCATTAGACAAATAAGTTATTGAAAAGGAGATACCATTGGGCTGCAGGGTTCCCAAGCGGAATATGAGGTGCTGTTCCTGCAACCTTTGGGTGGCATCGTTGTGGCACTGCAGGAGGCCCAGGATAGACATGTTGTCCAAGGAGTGGGAGGGGGAGTTGAAATGGTTCGCAACTGGGAGGTGCAGTTGTTTGTTGCAAACCCAGCGTAGGTGTTCCGCAAAGCGGTCCCCAAGCCTCCGCTTGGTTTCCCCGATGTACAGGACCATTTCAACTCCCCCTCCTACTCCTTAGATGACATGTCCATCCTGGGCCTCCTGCAGTGCCACAACGATGCCACCCAAAGGTTGTAGGAACAGTACCTCATATTCCGCTTGGGAACTTCGCAGCCCAATGGTATCAATGTGGACTTCACAAGCTTCAAAATCTCCCCTCTCCCGACCGCATCCCAAAACCAGCCCAGCTCGTCCCCGCCTCCCTAACTTGTTCTTCCTCCCACCTACCCCCTCCTCCCACCTCAAGCCGCACCCCCATCTCCTACCCACTAGCCTCATCCCGCCCCCTTGACCTGTCCGTCCTCCCTGGAATGACCTATCCCCTCCCTAAATCCCCACCTACACTCACCTTTACTGGCTCCATCCCTGCCTCTTTGACCTGTCTGTCTCCTCTCCACCTATCTTCTCCTTTATCCATCTTCTATCCGCCTCCCCCTCTCTCCCTATTTATTTCAGAACCCCCTTCCCCTCCCCCATTTCTGAAGAAGGGTCTAGGCCCGAAACATCAGCTTTCCTGCTCCTCTGATGCTGCTTGGCCTGCTGTGTTCATCCAGCTCTACACCTTGTTATCTCAGAACCACAAATGTCACTGTTTCATTCGAATTCAGTACAACACGAGGAATAACTGAGACTAACGCTCATCAACAGAGTAAAGCCATGGAACAAATCATGTAAATCACTATCATATTAGGAGATTGCTGGATATATGGCCTTGTTCACATCATTACTATTCATACAGAATGAAGATATCTTCATTCTGATATAAAAATGTCATTGAGTCATGTCCATTGCTTCTAATGCTAGCAGTACGTTAATCTTGTGTTGTCTGCTGATTTTCCAGCTTCTTGCAGCCAGTGCTAAATGTGGTCATGAGTGGCTGCACACCATAACATGGAGCCCTAACTCATGCAATGCTTGTCAAATGTACTTAGCCTGCAGTATTTAAAGCCAGCCCAGCCCTTTTATGGAGGTGGTATATTATGATTGGAGCAGATACAGGAACTGACTGCAAAAAATAATGTGAGCAAATGAAACACTGAATGATAGTGAAACAAGGAAAATAATAGTAGACTTAGATGAGAAAAGATGATGAGAGGTATTCTATAAGCATCAAATCTTGGGGCTGTTCAGAATAATTGTGCACAATGTCCTGACTAAATGCTGCAACAATGAAAAACAAGTATCTAACTGAGGACTTGCAAGGAGTGGCACAAGTACAATAGCCTTTCATGAATGGATAAAGTTGTGTTCCAAATACTAAATTCCACCAGCTATGCCATTAGCCTCATTAAGTAAATAATTCATCACATCCACATTTCACACCTATCAATAATCTGTAACAGTAACAACCAATATATAACATTCATAGCTTCATCATATCCTCATATACTTAACACTGTTGTAAGGCTAACTTCCTCATCTCACATGTAGTCAACTATTTAACCATGACAGCTACCCAAGGCAGCCAGATTCCAGCACACTCAGTGAGACATTTTCCTTTCTCTTGCAGGCCAATGCGAAACATAGTTAGAGGCAGCAGGATCTAACCAGTGGGAACAGGCATAGAAGGCAGTGACCACCATTGAAGGCCGTAGTCAACAGAAGGGCTGAAACTATCAATAGTATCAATATGCTCATACTCAGTTCTCCTTTTCAAAACCTATTTCTTTCACATTCTTTTTCACATTCTACAACCTTTTGCTGATTTTCAAACTGTAGACAATGCAAGATTACATCATTTGTTTGCCCATTCCATGTCCCCCTCACTTATTCCTTTCTTGTTTTAGATGCCCAAGAACTGTCACATCGTCAGATAATGGCGCAAGAGAAAGAAATGGAAGAAGAAGAAGGCAGTGATAAAGACAAAATACAGTCACTCAACCTCACACTCAGCCACCAGCTCAGATACTGATAACACACATATTTTAGACAAGTACTTTGCAAAGAGCTGCAAGGCTGTCCCAGAGAGATCCATGCAATGTCATCGTCACTCTGCCCTAGGGCCACATTTTAACTGTAGTAGATAGCAAATGTTAATGCTGAAATCCTCGGTGAAGTGTAATGTTTTTCCTTGCTGAAGTTCAGGTAGAAGAACTGCTTCCTGAGCACCCTAGGCAAATATGAACTCCAGCTGAAAGCTTTCTCTCCCTCCTCCATCTTACAACAATTTACCATGTTCCAATGTGTTCCTGACGTAAGGTAGTGTGATGAGTGTGTTGGGGCGTGTAGTATCTTCCTGATGTTGTTCGTGTAGGCATCTTCTGACCTAGTTTTTTTGGATATCCATTATCCTTGGAACTAACCACAAGACTCCTACGACCGCTGGGCATCAGAGTGGCACACAAGCTCACATCAACCCTACAACAAGTGCTCACCCGAACTAAAGACCCACTCCCCGCCATGGACAGGACCAATGTCATCTATAAGATCCCCTGCAGAGACTGCGAGAAACACCACATCAGACAAACAAGAAGGAAACTAACAACAAGGGTACACAAACACCAACTGGCTACAAAAAGACACAACCAATACTCACTCATCTCAATCCACATGGATAAGGAGAACGACAATTTGACTGGGACAACACCAAAATCCTGGGACAAGTTAAGCAGAGACAGGCACAGGAATTCCTAGAAGCCTAGCACTGCACGAAGAAAGCCAACAATAAATACATAGAACTCGATCCCATATACACTCCACTATGAAGGAAAACCGGAAGTGAGGCAATCCAGCTCAACGGACTCCAGGGTTTGAAAACCAGGCAGGAAAACACACCGACGCTTCATCAGAGGCTGCACTGAGGATGTTACCCAGTATGGTAACAAAACGTCTGCAGAACAACAAACCAGCTCGGTGAGGTTGACCAGTTTGTTATATCCCACTCCCAAGTGGACTGCAGCAATTTTCAACAATACTGGAAACAACAACACACTTTGATCATTGCAGTAAATGTCCAGTGTCCTCAATCAACAAAACGAATGATGCTCCCATTATGTCGTTGCTGATTTCTAAAACATTCCATACATTTTTTAACTCTTCTTAAGACTAATATTGATGGACAAAGAAAGATAGGATTCCCTATCACTAACATCAAGGGGGAAAACTCATGTCAACTTGAGCAAGACAGCTGAGGAGCTTCCTGAGAATGTGGGTCGAGTGGATTATAACAACTATGCACAATTCAAGTCAGTACAAGATTGCCGACTGATTTCTGAACAGGCAGTAGGACATCGACGATGGAAAATACAACCAGGTCTTGATCAAAGGCCTGGACAACAAACTGCATGAGGATCTGAAGTGACTGAAGATGAGCCACATACATATGTAGATGCAACACTTCTGGGGTATCCCAGTGCATAGCCAGCACACAAAGACCACAGACAGGAGAGGTCACACAGAGGAAGCAAACAGTTCAACTGCCAAATGTGTTAATAAACAATCAGTCAAACAGAATAAAAAAGTAGTGTTTGATGCTCCTTTTAAATCATACTGGTGCGAAGTCCTTCCTGCTGGCATGTGTTCAGGTCTGTAATGTTAAGAGAGGGTGATAGCTGTAACAATGAGCTTCAAAATGCAGTGCTGGCTTCAGATTAGTGTTAAGCCCTGATTGATGCCCACTCCCAGTGAACTTATATATGTTAAACATCTTCACTAAAATGCTGGCTCACACCAGCAGTGATGTCCCACACAACATTCTGAATGAATAATGGCACTCACAACACGGAAGAATTGGGGGCATAGGAGCCAGATTTTGTGGCCTTTCTTTTCTTGCACATTTCTCTAGAATACATGAAATGGTCTTAATTGGGATGTAGTATTCCATAGCTTCCAAATCAATGATATAATGCATATATAATCAATTACAGTCAAATAACTGGGAACTCCACCTTCATCCATCTTTCTGACACAATACAATTACCAGTCTTTCAAAGTGCAATCTTTTAATTACCCTTAACCAATCTTAAATGATTAAGGACTCCAGTGGGCACAGCTGCTATGTAAAAAACCTTGAGATAAGTATTGAATTAGAAACTTACTTTGTTGTGTAAATAAAAGGATTTAAATTGGTTTCATTTACAAGTTAGAAAGAAAGATATAAACCGTAACAAACAATTTTTTTTGACAAATTCCAAGTTCTATTGAATTTTCTTGAGGGATTTCTGCTGCAAGGCCTTGTGAATTTTATTGCCATAACTTACCAAACTCACCTTATCAACTACATACTCCTCTCCAAATCATCCATCATGCCCCATTCCAGCTCCAGTTCGCCACACATGGTTCCGAGAAGATCTCACCACTGAGTGGATAGCCCAGAATTCATCACCTTCCTTGTACCTGTGTCATGTTTAACATCTACCCACTTTTATCTCCCTTAATATCTGTCTCTCATTCTCTCTCACACACACTCTCATTCAAAAGGAAAACAGCCTACAATTAGGCAGAAAAGTTCCTCACTATTTATGAGGATAACTTCCTGACTCTGCCCAACTGAATTGCTAACTGACCACTTCTAAGCCCCTCAGACGAGTCAAACTCCGCCCTTGAATTATTGTGCTGGGACCACTTAACTGAAGGCTATCCCTTTTTATTTGACTGAGGCCTGCTGACTACCATGAAAAGCTTCTTGCCCTTGTGTCTACATTAAACATCTAGGCAAGAGAGGGGTAATATGAGCCTGGTATCGCTGGCTGAGGGGGCAAAGCACAAAAAGGCAACTCAAGGCAAGTGAGCTCTGAGCAACCAGGTAGGCTCAGAATGAGTGAGTACTATGAGAGAAAGTGAAAAGGCCAGAGATACAGTTTGATCCAGCCCATGAGATGGGGGCGTGTCACTGAGCACATAGTGTCCTTGCTGCAGCATTACAGTGATAGTTGTCAGTGCAGCCTGATGAGCAGCACTGAAGTGCAGAAGCGTTATATAAGTGGATTGGAAATGGGCCATGAAGATTCTTAGAGGCTGCCATATAATGATGCCAATGTCTGTGGATATGGGGTGGATGTGGCCAGTCTCCACAGAGTATGCCAGAGAAGCTGGGGCTCAGTGTTTAACATGGTTCTTTGGAGCAAATGGCAAGTTGAATTTGCTAGATAGATGCACTCTGATTTCCATGTTGAGATTTCTTGATGCCTAGCTTGTCTGAAGCTTTTGATAAAATGGGAAGCTGAATATTAATAAAGTCAGTTGTGCTGTTAATAAAGGAGTTTTACAAGCAAGAATCCACCTTAATTGGTAATTGCCACTGTCTCACAAAAAATTTGTCATGCCACTTGTTGAAAGCATAAAGATGGTGCGAGATACTCCCAATGTCAAGATCAGCCTTGCCACAGTTCTCATTCAATTCATTCAGAAACCGCACCACAGCCCCACACCTTGCCACAGCCCTGTCATTCAGACCCCTGTAAGATCTGCCTGTACAAATGTTACTTAGGTATTAGATGGGTTTTTCTTAAATCTTTTGGACTATCCGTCCAATATCAAACTCACTCAACCTCATCATGAAAATTCAGCATGTTGTACAATAGTTAGACTGGCTCAGAGACAGTAGGAACTGCAGATGCTGGAGAATCTGAGATAACAAGGTGCAGAGCTGGATGAACACAGCAGGCCAAGCAGCATCATAGGAGCAGAAAGGCTGACGTTTCGGGCCTAGACCCTTCATCAGAAATGGGGGAGGGGAAGGGGGTTCTGAAATAAAAACGGAGGCGGATAGAAGATGGATAGAGGAGCAGATAGGTGGAGAGGAAACAAACAGGTCGAGGAGGCGGGGATGGAGCCAGTAAAGGTGAGTGTAGGTGGGGAGTTAGGCAGGGGATAGGTCAGTCCAGCAAGGACGGACAGGTCAAGGGGGCAGGATGAGGTTAGTAGGTAGGAGATGGGGGTGCGGCTTGAGGTGGGAGGAGGGGATAGGTGGGAGGAAGGACAGGTTAGGGAGGCAGGGACAAGCTGGGCTGGTTTTGGGATGCGGTAGGGGGAGGGGAGATTTTGAAGCTTGTGAAATCCACATTGATACCATTGGACTGCAGGGTTCCCAAGCGGAATATGAGTTGCTGTTCCTGCAACCTTCGGGTGGCATCGTTGCAGGATGCACTGCAGGAGGCCCAGGATGGACATGTCGTCTGAGGAATGGGAGGGGGAGTTGAAATGGTTCACGACTGGGAGGTGCAGTTGTTTATTGCGAACCGAGCGTGGGTGCTCTGCAAAGCGATCCCCGAGCCTCGCTTGGTTTCCCCGCTGTAGAGGAGGTCACACCGGGTACAGCGGATGCAGTATACCACATTGGCAGATGTGCAGGTGAACATCTGCTTGATGTAGAAAGTCTTCTTGGGGCCTGGGATGGGGGTGAGGGAGGAGGTATGGGGGCAGGTGTAGCACTTCCTGCGGTTGCAGGGAAAAGTGCCGGGTGTGGTGGGGCTGGAGGGGAGTGTGGAGCGGACAAGGGAGTCACGGAGAGAGTAGTCCCTCCGGAAAGCAGATAAGGGTGGGGAGGGAAAGATGTCTTTGGTGGTGGGGTCGGATTGCAGATGGCGGAAGTGTCGGAGGATGATGCGTTGGATCCGGAGGTTGGTGGGGTGGTACGTGAGGACGAGGGGAATTCTTTTTTGGTTCTTATTGCGTGGACGGGGTGTGAGGGATGAGTTGCGGGAGATGTGGGAGACACAGTTGAGGGCGTTCTCGACCACTGAGGGGGGGAAGTTACGGTCCTTGAAAAACGAGGACAACTGAGATATACGGGAGTGGAATGCCTCGAGCTGGGAGCAGATGCGGCGGAGGCGAAGGAATTGGGAATAGGGGAAAGCATTTTTGCAGGAAGGTGGGTGGGAGGAGGAGTATTCTAGGTAGCTGTGGGAGTCAGTGGGCTTGAAATGAATATCGGTTTCTAGGTGGTTGCCCGAGATGGAGACAGAGAGGTCCAGGAAGGAGAGAGAGGTATTAGAGATGGTCCAGGTAAACTTAAGGTTGGGGTGGAAGGTGTTGGTGAAGTGGATGAACTGTTCAAGCTCCTCGTGGGAGCACGAGGCGGCGCCGATACAGTCATCAATGTAACGGAGGAAGAGGTGGGATTTAGGGCCAGTGTAGCTACGGAAGAGGGATTGTTCCACGTAACCTACAAAGAGGAGGCGTAGCTTGGGCCCATGCGGGTACCCATGGCCACCCCCTTTGTCTGTAGGAAGTGGGAGGAATTGAAAGAGAAGTTGTTGAGGGTGAGTACGAGTTCGGCTAAGCGGATGAGGGTGTCAGTGGAGGGGGACTGGTCGGGCCTGCGGGACAGGAAGAAGCGGAGGGCCTTTAGGCCATCTGTATGGGGAACGCAGGTGTAGAGGGACTGGACGTCCATGGTAAAGATGAGGTGTTGGGGACCGGGGAATTGGAAGTTCTGGAGGAGGTGGAGGGCGTGGGTGGTGTCACGGACGTAGGTAGGGAGTTCCTGGACCAAGGGGGAGAAAATGGAGTCCAGATAGTTGGAGATCTCCAACTATCTCTTTCAATTCCTCCGACTTCCTACAGAAAAAGGGGGTGGCCATGGTTACCCGCATGGGCCCAAGCTATGCCTGCCTCTTTGTAGGTTACGTGGAACATCAAGCAGATGTTCACCTGCACATCTGCCAATGTGGTATACTGCATCCGCTGTACACATTGTGACCTCCTCTACATCGGGCAAACCAAGCGGAGGCTCGGGGATCGCTTTGCAGAACACCTACGCTCGGTTCGCAATAAACAACTGCACCTCCCAGTCGCGAACCATTTCAACTCCTCCTCCCATTCCTCAGACGACATGTCCATCCTGGGCCTCCTGCAGTGCCACAGCGATGCCACCCAAAGGTTACAGGAATAGCAACTCATATTCCGCTTGGGAACCCTGCAGACCAATGGTATCAATGTGGATTTCACAAGCTTCAAAATCTCCCCTCCCCCTACTGCATCTCAAAACCAGCCCAGCTCGTCCCTGCCTCCCTAACCTGTTCTTCCTCCCACCTATCCCCTCCTCCCACCTCAAGCCGCACCCCCATCTACTACCCACTAACCTCATGCTGCCCCCTTGACCTGTCCGTCCTCCCTGGACTGACCTACCCCCTCCCTAACTCCCCACCTACACTCACCTTTACTGGCTCCATCCCCACCTCTTCGACCTGTTTGTTTCCTCTCCACCTATCTTCTCCTCTATCCATCTTCTATCCGCCTCCTCCTCTCTCCCTATTTATTTCAGAACCCCCTTCCCCTCCCCCATTTCTGATGAAGGGTCTAGGCCCGAAACGTCAGCCTTCCTGCTCCTATGATGCTGCTTGGCCTGCTGTATTCATCCAGCTCTGCAACTTGTTGTCTCGGATTCTCCAGCATCTGCAGTTCCTGCTATCCCAGGTTATAGTCCAACAGGTTTATTTGAAATCACAAGCTTTCATAGCATAGCCCCTTCATCAGGTGAAGTGAGAGAGAAGCACATGAAACACAGAAATTATAGGCACAGAGATCAAAAGATCATACACATGGTGTGAGTGGAGTGTCGAATAATAAGTCTCTGCTGGTGATCAAACTTGTTAGACAGTCTGAGTCAAGTGCCAACAGCTGAGTCCAAGCAGTGCCATGTAATCTGATTAAATGAGGTAGAGAGATAATTACAAAAAGTTAAAAAATAAGATGGTGCTGGAGACAAACCAAATGACTGGAATAACATGATATCATGCGCACCAGCTGAAATTACCATAAAGGATTCTCTTTCTCAACCTCTTGCCTTGCTTGAGGCATGGTGACCATCAGGTTAACCACCGCCTGTTATCTCTCTCTCTACAGTGACTTTATCTTTTCTTGAGCTGTTGGCAGCATAACAAAGGAATCTACTGTGCTCCCATCATTTTTGGACTCAATGGAATTTACAGAATACTAAAAAATGCTAGAAAATACATTAAAGGCAGTACTAAAAAAAATCAATTTCTTGGACAAGATATGTCTTAAGATCCTTCCTCTAAGGAAATACAGTTTACACATTCAATACTCACGGTCCCTATCAGAATTTCCTAATCTACCAACTCATAGCTTTATTTCAGATCACTCGACCTTTTCATTAATACAAATGATCAGATATGAGAAACCTACAACCTAACAATGTTACTTCTCTTATCACTCACATTTTAAGTTTTTGCTTTCACATCACAAAGGCCATTATGTTTTCACAGAATTACAAACTGATTTGCAGATTGAGATCCCCAAAACAATTATAGAAGTGATGATTTCTCAACTAATTTTAAAAAATTCACTCAATTTCCATAATCTAGTATTTGTATGTTATATTTAAAATGGTCAGCAGATTAAAAACTTCTTTAAAGTTTTACCAGTGTTTATAGGCTTGTACGTATTCTCATTCACAGAATAGCCATTTTTTGTGCCTACATTTAACATAATGCAGAGTAATGTAGACCTTGAGTTGTGAATGAGTATAGTGTATACAGTGCTAAAGTTTACAGTGTGGAAAATCATGAAGCTGTGCCTCTCCAAATATTGTTTATTGAAGCAAAATTGCAAGTATCATAAAGCTCAAAAAAGCTTGTCACAAGTTACCACTGCCATACTTCAATATTTTGTAAAAATCTAAAATATTTCTGCACTGATTAAATGCGGTATTAATTATCACTTACCGAACCAAAGCTATTACTCTGTGCATTAGGTTTTGGGCAATTTATTCATTTCATTTTCATAGTAAATCAAGACTGAAAGCAAAAACCTCTATAAATCAAAAAAAATGATGAAAATTGAACTCAAAGAAACAATCTACAATTTTTTTGTGTGTTATATGAAATCACCAGGAGTAAGTACCTAAAACATCTTTTCCCATTATAGCTACCTTCAAATATCCCATTGTTGTGACACTTGGTAAGTAAAATATAGATATTTAGGAAAGATTACTGTTTTTGAATAGTCTGACATTATCTTTAATGTGCAGGCAAGGCTCAGCAAGCCTCTAGCAGATAATTTTATAATTACCAAGGCTGTTATAAATCCTATATAATTAACGTTCTGATACCACCAGATGAATCACTCTCTTCTAAGGAAACCCAATGTGTCCTAATGTGCATAAAATACCGACTGGAACTTAAAGAAATCTTACAAAACAACTCATAAGTTGCCGCATTCTTCGCACCCCCTTAGTAATTTAACAAAATATTTGGACCTCATTTAAAACACTTTGAATACTCATGGTTTTAATGGAGTGTGGATATGAATGGAATTGTGGGAAGTTTAGTTTATTCGGGGGTTCCCCCACTCATAGTGGCAGAACTACAGAAACTTCAGTAAATGTTAGGAAGGCCACTGAGATTATGTTTCTGGGTTTTGCCCATGTCTTCTGCTGAAACTCTTTATTTTTTTTCAGCCTTTGAGACAAAGGTGACCTTGCCATTACCTGAAGTAATTGACAGAGTGCTAGTGGCTGATCAGGTGACAGCTAGGCCAGCCTGTGCTTAAAAATTTCAGCTGTAAAAGGGACAGGATAGGGTAGACAATGCATTTTGGATGAGTTACCTATTTAGAATTTCCTCTTGTGCTTTCTCTCTGCCTCTGATATTTATTTGCTTTTGATAGAGGCCACACTGGTTTTTGTTTGATTGCATGAGGTGCAGCGATCTTGAGTGAGTTTCTCCAGGAGTCAAAGTTGATATCAAAACTCATAAATGAAGCCCTTAGAGTTATAATTTACCACCCTGAGAGCACACTCTAGACTCAAGCTCTCCATAGAAGATTTGCTTCTCTAAGTGAGTGTCAAGTATTCTGCTTACATGATCAAATTTGCTCAGTTGTAACTTTGTCAATGTGGTATGAATACCTCACGCATAAACTTGGGACAATATGTCATAGCCTGGTATTTTGGCCAGCCATTTGAACATAGCTCAAGTGAAAGTTATTTACTTCCTTGGCACGATGATGGTACATAGTCCAAGGTTTGAATGTGCACAGCAGAGTAGGTAGGACTTTGCACTTTCAGTTTGGTCAGCAGATTAATCCCTCTTTATTTCCAGACTGATGATACATGTGAACATTTCATTATGGAACCACCACATCGTAATGAATTTGTCAGGGCAGCTAAATTTCTCCATTACTGTTTAAAAGCCCCCATGGCTGATTGTAAAAAAAAACATCGCTAAGGTAGATGCAATGTAGATGTCTATGTCCTATTCTTGGCATTTCTCCTGAAGCTGTCTGGCTGAAAACACCACTTGAGTAATTGTTTGACCTCTTCCACTACTTAATTCCTTCCCTAGTAGGAGATCTTGCACTAGGCAATTCAGAAACTGTGTGCATATGACAGATGGTTTGTTTGCTACTGATTCAGCCAAATGCTTCGCATCTCCCTAAACTTGCATTAGACACTCCTGTGGAAGTTTTAGCAGAAGCTTGTTTGAATTGTGATGGCTTATTATCAAGGATAACCCTGCAAAGGTGAGATTTCACCTTCAGTAGCTTCTGAATCACCTCACTGGTTTGAACAAAACAGTCTTGATATTAAGAAGCAGTGGGGTCAAGGGCTTCTAGAGTAGTAGAGTACCCAGGTCCCTGAAGGGTACCTTCAATGAATGCCCATTTTCACTGTATACAGATGATTCAAGCTCCTCGGAGAAAGATTCTTTTATAACTACCCGATTGAGACCTGAGACATTTCTGTACCTTTATGCTCTGGGGAAGTGTAAGAACATGATGTTTAGCTTTGAAATGATCAGACAGTGGTCAGTCCAGCAGTCAGCAACATACAAATCCTGCCTGTCCCTCTACCTAGAGAAGATATAGTCATCAAGGTACCAGCACAGAGAACAGGGATGCATCCAAAATATCTTGTTGCAGTTGGGACGGTGGAAAACTGGCTGTGATTAAGAGCTCAATTTCATCACAGATTTTCAGCAAGAAGATTGCAGTTATAACTGCCAAGAACAGTTTTTTTTTCCCCAATGACCTATGCCTAGTAATCTACACCAACACTGGGACTGTAGTCATTCAGAATGATTATCTTGTCTGACTTTCATACAGCAGCAATCAAGTAGTATAGGTCATCATCAAATTTATCTTTGATTTCAGCAGCCTTGGTCATGGTAGAGTAAACATATTGATGACAGTTGCTTGCCTATTACTGTGCTGAGGGAATTTAAGCACCATCTGGCAATCAATGTGCTGACAAGCTGGTTCATGACAGCAAAGACTATGCCAGTTTCATGCCGCTCTTCTTTCTCACAGCTATTCTGAAAGAATATGTAACCCGCACTGATTTCCTTAAGATAACTTTTCTCAAGTTGGCGAGGTTTGCTGACATTCCTTCCTTCCAATGAAAAGTAATGTGATAACTTAATTTGTCTGTGTGCAGGTTCACAGAGAACCCACGCCTGCTATTAGTTCATTTGCTGCAGAATTTGTAACAGATAAAGAATGGATAACAGATGAAAGAAAGTGGACAAATATAACTTATATCTAAACTGGATTATAGAGAAGGAGAGTTGGATTTTCAACCACACTTTCTCAGTCACAACTATATTGGTCCAGTGGTAATTTGAAGCTACATGACTGGAATAGATGTGAATATAATGGATAAGCTGGAAATCTTCTGTATCTTAGACAACAAGGTGCAGAGCTGGATGAACACAGGAGGCCAAGCAGCATCATGCTGCTTGGCCGGCCTGCTGTGTTCATCCAGCTCTACACCTTGTTGTCTCGGATTCTCCAGCATCTGCAGTTCCTACTATCTCTGATCCAATTTTCTGTATTTTATTGGGTTCCACACATTCCACAACATGGTGCACACCCACCTTCAAAACCATTGGAGCTTAAATTATTCTAATCCACTCAGTTTTCATATGCCAGGATTGGTAATCACCCTAGGTAATCTAGGAGAACAATAACTATCCTCATCTGTTTTGGTTCTCTCATTAAAGTAGTTTACAACTTCTGGTAACCACTGTTGAAAATTCAGTGAAGGTACTGATCAGCACAGGATAAGCCAATCTGTCTGCCTGTAAGAGGGGCTATACCTGCCTTTAACCTCTTGCATCCAACTGTGGTTGAGGCTACAGTGGCAGAGAACCCTTAAAAGCTGTAGAATCCAAATAGGTCTTAATCTGATCTCTAAGGCAAAAAAACTGCAGATGCTAAAATCCAAGGTGGACAAACAGGAGGCTGGAAGAAACAACAAGCCAAGCAGCATCTGGAGGAAAGGAGAAGTCACAAACCAGATTCATCCCTCCCATCGACCAACCAGGGGATACCTACTACCAGTGTCCACCTATCACCACCATTCCGCTACATCACCCCCCTTTATCTGCAGCACCTCTACCCCCGCATCCAGTCCTGAAAAAAGGTAATACCTGAAACTTTGACTTCTCCTTTCCTCCAGATGCTGCCTGGCTTGCTGTGTTCTTCCAGCTCCCTGTTTGTCTACCTAGGTCTTAATCTTATTTGACTGCTAGACTTAATAAGAGAATTATTTCTCAATGGTCTCTTTTAATTCAACATAAAACAGAATGTCTTGGAATGAGAGATGGGGTAATATTTTCTGGTGACAAGCCCATTTGATTTGATTGTCATAGAACAATAAGAGTCAACCCTATCAAAAGTCGGGTGAAGACTTTAACACCTGCACACAATCGAAGAAGCAGCTGGTCTTGCTCTATGTCAACTCACAGATTCTCCGAGGCAGTCAGACTAAGTGTTGGAAAAGAAGAAGAGGATTGCTTGTCAGTGGGTAACCACAAAGTGGAGGCTTGGAAAAGACAGAGCACATGTTCAAAGAAACAAGGGCTGTCAAGTGTGAGAGACCATAGAGTGACCAGAGGATACCTTGAAAAGGAAAGTCCATTCAATTATACACAAAAGGTTGAGGGAAGGGGACTTTATTTTTAAAAAATCATAGAGGATTCACCCTAATGGAGCAGGGATAGGCAATCTTATTAGGACTGAGAAGAAATTTGGATTTCAATTCAAAAGTACATGCTACGGCATGTTGTATAATTATAAATACAATGTGGGGTTTTCAGTTTTGTTAAGAAGTTAACGGGAGAAATTTTCTGTACTTTGATTATTAGTTGTCAACTAAGCGATGTTGAGTCAATATTGTTTTAAGCTTATTTGTAACAGCAAAACAAGAAAGCTTGTCACTCTGAAATTTATATTTCTATTTTAAAAAAATTCAGTCTCTTCATGAATGATAATAGTCTATTATAGAATAAATCTATACTGGCACAAGTAAAGGATCACCTGTTTTCATCTCCATTTTACACTTGGCTACAGTTGTTGTCATATTTCAGTTTCAGTTTGATAGTGCACTTGTTGGCATTAACTTCATTGGTGCAAAACCAATTGCATTGAAATTACTGTGCATAAAACAGAAAAGATGCACAATTCATTCAGTGACAGTTGAACCTCTCTAATCCCTTGCACTCACTTTCCAGCTCCAGCCAATTTCATATACTGCTGGCATACAGTTAATGCTGGCCAAAACGTTTGTGATGCATCCATGTTAATTGTAGAGCTATACAATTAACATAATGCTTAGAATCACAGATCAAGCAAAGAGTTATGCAATATTATAAAATATCGATTTGTGCTGGCATCTTGTTTTGATATCTCTTAATTTGTTTTATTTGCCTTTGTCTTTCTCTATGTCATCAAAGTGCTGGATAGTTAAAATATACAAATGTAATCAAGATTAAAATTCAAATGCTGAAAATGTTAAACAAATGTTACAAATTACCATTATCATTGTGGTTTTGCAGAGAGTTTGAATGTATTGTGTATTGTACTGTGAGATTGTAGTCTTATATCATCACCTATGCGGAGGGGTCAAGTCTACATGGAACCAAACTGTTTTTCAATCCACTAAACAAAAACCTGACCCTGCAGCTTTCAGGACTCAATATTGTGTTCAATAATTTTAGGGACTGAGCATCTTTTTCCATGCCCCAATACCCACACACCTTGTCATCACATGGGCGGATACCACAACCGACCCACTGTTCAGCTACTTATGGTCCTAATTAGCAGCGATCGATTCTCCCAGGCTGACTTTTACCCGTTTCTTTGTTTTGTTCTCTGTCTTTGGGCTCCATCTCCACCTATTGTTTTCTCCTCCCCCTGCCCCACCCCCCATCTTCAGTATATATACCATCTTTTCCTGGCTACAATCAGTTCTCAAGAAGAGTCTCTGGACCTGAAATGTTAATGCTGCTTTCTCTCCATAGATGCCAGCAGACCTGCTGAGTTTTTCCAACAATTTCTATTTGTGTTCTTGTCCATCCAAGAAGATTCTTCATTAGTCATTCATCTTCCAAACCTTCACAAAAGGTTGACTGTCATGGATCTCCACTCCTGACTGTCCTGTGTTATAATTACATGTTCTACATAGGTCAACTGGATCCAGTCTGTTATCTCCATTGCCTATTTTCTCCTCTGCTTTCCATCAATGGCTATGTTTGCCATCAATCCTTTTTTCAATTGTTCTGAAGTTGATTCTTTAAGAACATGAATTTTGAAGGATGTGGAAAATGGATCAATTTCAAGAGTGTGGATCTGAACTGGATTGAAAAAAATGCTTAAAACCTTTGCACATTGAAATCCTGTTTTTATTAAAAAGATTTCTTGGAAATTGTATGACTTGTGATAATTGTTTGATGTGCTGAAGACCCTGACTCAGCCATTTGAACTGTACTTTGGGCTTGGACAGCAGTTGATCATTTGAAATTTGTTGGAAAGAAGCCAGCTGAGGAGAAAGAAATTTTCCAGTTCAGCTCTCCTGTTTCTCAAAGAACTTATCGTTCTTATGGAAGAGTGATTGAAGGAACATTACAATATTGTGTCTACCAAGACCCCAGCAAAAGAAGTAAAAGATTAGTGACTAAATCGCACATGCAAGAATACTAGATCAACATACTTCGGAACATTCTAAACCTTGTTCTTTCTGAATTCAAGAATAACCACTATTTTCCACAAAGTATTTATTTCTTTAATAAAGGGCATCTCTGCAGAGAGAAATCTGTATTTTCCCTTTTTCCAGAAGTGTGTTTGTGTTTCTGTATATACTTTGTGTTAGTTAGAGAAGTAAACATTTTTGTTTTCATATCATAAACAATATGTTAACTAATTCTGTATTTTCATTGAATGGGATTTGTTTTATAATAAATCAATTATTTTGTGCATACTAAAACAACTAGCAGTTCCTACTACCTCTGGTTGATAGATCTTTCCACTATAAGTCAAAAATATAGAAAGCATATATTTGGCTACACCAGAACTAGAGTATAATAGTTTTATTTAATATTAGAACCCATAGAGTAGTGGGACAACAGCAACAGTGTACCCATCCCAATCACCCATAATACAATTACTGTCTCAATCTACTCTCTGCTACAGAGATGTGACCAAAATATTATGCCTTTATTTCTTTGAGATTATGCACTAATTTCCATTTTTCTAAGAAGAGGAAATTAGTGCATAATCTCAAAGAAATAAAGGCATAATATTTTGGTCACATCTCTGTAGCAGAGAGTGGATTGAGACAGTAATTGTATTATGGCTGATTGGAATGGGTACACTGTTGCTGTAGTGTAGCCATCTAGCCTTGTCCAGCATTTCTTCATGAGTCTGTCCAGGTAGGATATGTGAAACATCCTCCTAAATGTCCACATTTCAAACGCATTTATTTTATGAATAGTTTCTTTGTTTGTTGTTCACATCTTCCACTCATGTAACACAGGTGACAAACTGTACCACCTCAATAATCTTTTCCTAAGTTCAATTAGGGTTTCTTCAATGTTTCACAATTAGTTATCTCATTACCTGCGATAATCTGCCCAAGGCATGTGGACCATTTCAATTTTGCCCGGGTTTGTAACATAGCAACAAAAGTAGGCTATTCAGCCCATCAAGCCTGCTCCGCCATTCTAGATCATGGCTGATCATCTCTTCAATGCTACGATGTCAATTATTATCTCATATCTACATATTTTATTTATTGTTTTTTGTCTTGAACATGGATAATGTTGGAGCACCCACAGTCATCTTGGGTAGATGATAATTTTAAAGATGGTAATTTCAAAGATCCACTAACATCTAAGTGAAGAAATTTCTTCTGAGCGCAGATTTAAATGGCTTACTCTTGTCCTGAGATTATGCTTCCTCATCCTAGAGTTATCAGCCAGAGGAATCATCCCAAATATATGCACCCTGTAAATACTTTGTAACCTTCAATGAGATGGTACAAACATAGAAATTAGGAGCAAGAATATGTCATTTGAACCTTTGAGCTTGCTCCGCCTTTCAAGTAGATCTTGGCTGATCATCCAACTCAGTATCGTTTCCTGTTCTCTCCCCATAGCCTTTGACCCTTTTAGCATAAACAAAGTATATGTCACTCCTTAAAAACATTCAATGTTTTAGTCTCAACTGCATTCTGTGGCAGAGAATTTCACAGGTCCACCATTCTCTGAGTGAAGAAAGTTCTGCTCATCTCTGTCTTAAATGACCAACCCTACATCCTTAAAATGTAGCCCTGATTCTGGGCTCCACAACCATCAGAACATTCTTCTAGTGTTTATCCTGTCTATTCCTATTAGAATTTTATAGGTTTCAGTGAAATCCCCCCACATTCTTCTAAACTCCAGTGAATAATATCCTCACCAATCCAGCCTCACTCATACTTCAATCCAAACATCCCAGGAATCAGTTTGGTAAACCTTTTTTACACTTCCCCCATAGCCAGAACATCCTTCCTCAGATAAGGAGACTGCACCACAAAACTGCACACAATACTCCAGCTGTGGTCTTACCAATGCAGTGCACAATTGCAGCAAGAGATCCCTGACCCTGTACTCGAATCCTCTCACTATGAAGGCCAACATACCAATTATCTTCTTCATCACCTACTGCACCTGCATGTTCACTTTCAGTGACTGGTGTACAAGGACACCCAGTATCACTGTACTCCATTTTACCCACTCTATTACCATTCAGTTAATAATCTGCCTTCTCAAAGTTGTTACCAAAGTGGATAACCTCACATATAACTACATTGTAGATTTCATCTGCCCATACACATTGAATCACACTGAAGCATCTCTGCATCCTCCTCACATGTCACCAATCCACCCAGGTTTTTATCATCTGCAAATTCAGAGATATTATATTTAGTACCCTCATCGATGGGAGGCAATGGCATAGTGGTATTATCACTGGACTGTTAATCCAGAGACCAGACAACATCCTAGGGACCCAGTTCAAATCCCACCGTGGCAGATGGTGGAATTTAAATTCAATAAGATATCTGGAATTAAGAATCTAATGATGACCGTGAATTCATTGTCAATTGTCAGAACAACACTAATGCCCTTTAGGGAAGGAAACTGCCATTTTTACCTGGTCTGGCCTACATGTGACTCCAGACCCACAGCAATGTGATTGACTCTTAACTGCCCTCTGGGCAATTAGGGATGGGCAATAAATGCTACCTCGCCAGCAACACCCTCATTCCATGAATGAATAAAGGAAAAAAAAATCTAAACAATGATATATATATATATATCATTTCCCACTCTTTGAAAGTCCTGAATCTCTCATAAAACAATTTTGTCATCCCAGGGATTATTCTGGTGAATCTTTATTACCTGAATGACAATTATATCCTTCCTTGGATAACAAAACCGAGACTGCACGCTATACTTAAGGTACGTTCTCAGTAAAGGCTCAGTAAAGTGATGGAAGGTGTCATCAACAGTGCTATCAAGCAGCACCTACTCAGCAATAACCTGCTCAGTGACGTCCAGTTTGGGTTCCGCCAGGGTCACTCAGCTCCTGACCTCATTACAGCCTTGGTTCAAACATGGACAAAAGTGCTGAATTCTAGAGGTGAGGTAACAGTGACAGTCCTTGACATCAAGGCTGTATTCAACCGAGGGTGGCATCACGGAGCCCTAGCAAAACTGGAATCAATGGGTATCTGGATGAAAACTCTCTGGTGGTTAGAGTCATACTTGATGCATGGGAAGATCGTTGTAGTTGTTGGAAGTCAGTCATCCCAGCTCCAGGGCATCTCTACAGGAGGGCCTCGGGTAGTGTCCTAGGCCCAACCATCTTCAGCTGCTTCATCAATGACCTTCCCTCCATCATAAGGCCAGAAGTGGGGATATTCGCCGATGATTGTACAATGTTCAGCACCATTCATGACTCCTCAGATACTGAAGCAGCCCACGTCCACATGCAACAAGATCTGGACCATATCCAGGCTTGGGCTGACAAGTGGCAAGTAACATTCGCACCATACAAATGCCAGGCTATGAACATTACCAACAAGAGACAATCTAGCCACCACCCCTTGTCATTCAACAGGGTGATACCTGCATATCACTGATCAGAAACACAACTGGACTCACCACATAAACAAGTGGCTGCAAGAGCAGGTCAGAAGCTAGGCATATTGCAGCAAGTAACTCACCTCCTGACTCCTGAAAGCCTGTTCACCATCTACAAGGTACCAGTCAGGAGTGTGATGAAATATTCCCCACTTGCCTGGATGAGTGCAGCCCCAACAACACTCAAGATGATAATGATTGGCACTGCATCCACAAGCATCCACCCCCTCCATTACCGATGCTCAGTAGCAGCAGTGTGTACAATCTACAAGACGCACTGCAGAAATTCACCGAACAACATCAGACAACACCTTCCAAACCCACAACCACTTCAATCTAGAAGGACAAGGGCAGCAGGTACATGGGAACGCCACCATCTTTAAGCCACTCACCATCCTGACTTGGAAATATATTGCTGTTCCTTCACTGTTTCTGGGTCAAAATCCTGGAATTCCCTCCTTAGTGGGATTATGGGTCAACCTGCAGCAGGTGGGCTGCAGCAGTTCAGGAAGGCAGCTCACCACCACCTTCTCAAGGGCAACTAGGGATGGGCAAGAAATGCTGGCCAGCGAGCGACACCCACATCCCGCAAAATGAATTAAAATACCTTCTCATTGACTGATTGACTTATTGTTATGGTGTACTGAGATACAATGAAAAGTATTGTTTTGCATGCTATACAGGCAGATCACACCTTATAAAGTGCATCAGGATAGCAGAACAGAGTGAAGAATACAATGTTACAGCCACAAAGAAAGATAGAGAGATCAGAATTAACATTTGAGAAGTCCATTCAAAAGTCTGAAAACGGCAGTGAAGCCATTCTTTAATCTATTCATACATGCATTCAAACTTTCATATTTTCTGCCTGACGGAAAAGGGTAGAAGAGAGTATAACTGGGGTGGAAGTGGTCTTTGACTATGTCAGTTGCTTTTGTGAGGCAGTATCATAGGTTAATGCATTTTCAATTACCTTTCATTGACTACTCTCAAGTTAAAGATGCCCTCTCCTGTTCCTTTCTTTGGTCTAATTCCTAACTGACCATCCTCTCTCTCTGTTTCAATGTATTGGTCATTCTTTTCCAAAATTATTATTTGAATTCTTTTCATTATATGCCTCATGAGGCTCATTGCTTTGTGCTCCAAAATCTCTTGAACTTTCGGTGTCTTTGGGTGATGACTGAACAGTGACTATATATTATTCTCAGGAATCCTGTTTTGTTGCCTGTGTCAGTATCCCAGTGTTGGTATCATTCAGGGCTCTGTTGCTATTTTATCAGATGCATTCCATACATTTTTTTTTAAATCATTGCTTTGACTTCTGCCTCAATTATATCTGGCCCTTCACTTCCTGGTGATGGTGCCTTCAATGTCACATGACTGTCTAATGTACTCCACCAATTGTTTCTCCACTTGCTCTTTCAAAGGTCAGTTTTCCTTCCTTGGTCTTTATACAGCTAGTCTCTTTGCTTTCTTCCTTCCAATCTATCAGCACTTTACCTTTTTCATGCACTACTCTCATGTTGCACCTTTTCTCCAGTTCTTCCATTTCATTCACATCAGTGCTCTTGGCCCATCTACATGATTTTTTTTTTGTTTGTATCTATTGCACTATGCTTGATAATCACATAGATGCAGAGGAGTACCATTCAAACTGATGGAAGCAAACTTGGACAAATGGCATAATATTTATTAAAAATTGTACTGTTTATCAATAGACTTTTTTAAAAAAGGCTTCCTTTTGTGCTTGCTTTTGGTCATTATGCCTATGCAATGGACAAGAATCTGTTCATCCATCTATTCACAAATTAGTCCCTGTATCCTTTATAAAGTTCCTGAACTAGTATCATATGTGATAGATTAAGTGCATATTTGATATACAGGGTGACTTTGGTGTTCAGGCATCACCACATTTAACCACCGCCATCGTGCATTAAACATGCGTTTCTAGTACAGAATTGCTGCCTCAGTCTTTGGCTGTTCATATCACACTTGGAAATGGGTTCTCACTCGACTGAAACACAGTCGTCACTTGTCCATACAATACACTGAACCCTGAGAGATTTAGGGTCAAGAGCACTAGATCATAAGATATAGGAACAGAATTAGGCCATTCAGACCTTCAAGTCTGCTCCACCATTGTTCATGGCTGATATGTTTCTCAACCCCATTCTCCAGGTTTCTTCCCATAAGCTTTCAACCCTTATTCATCAAGAACCTATCTATCTCTGTCTTAAATATACTAAATGATTTGGTCTCCACAGCCTTCTGCAGCAATGAGTTCCACAGATTCACCACCCTCTGGCTGAAGAAATTCCTCCTCTTCTCAGTTCTAAAGAGTTGTACACCTTCATCCTGAGCCTGTGTCTTCAGTTCCTAGTCTCTTCTGCTCGTCTTCTTTACATCCAGGCTCTCGATTTTCTGTAAGTTTCAATGAGATTCCCCATCATCCTTCTAAACTCCATTGAATATAGACACAGAGTCTTCAACCGCTCCTCATATGACAAACCCTTTATCACCGTATTCATTCTTGTAAAGCTCATTTCAAACCCTCCAAAGCCAACACTTCCTTCGTTATGGAGCCCAAACCTGCTCACAATATTAATATGCTTGTCTGGTTTCTGTAGTACTATTTGATGCATGAAAGATGGGAGCAGCATCAGTCAAATACTTGCTAAATAAACTGTTAAGATCACTTCCAAAAACTGTTGAAATCAGCTGTTACACAGGAGTCCACGTCCTAGAGACAGAAATCTTGATTTGCAGGCTATGACCCCAGAATGAAGCAAACTTGTTAACCCTAATTATATTATTCTGATGTACTAGTGTTTAATAAGGAGTCAGAGGCCAATAACCATGTGGACAATACCACCTCAGCTCCCATCCAGTTTACTCACATCATGGAGAATGGTATCTATCTACTGCTGAATCCCCCAAGGAAATTTCTGTAATGTTTTCTTCAGAATGGAAACTGATTATTCCCGGATCTTATCCCATTTCCCTATTTGTTAGTGTAGGTGCTAGAGCATGCACTGGAGGCAAGTATCGCAGACAGATCATGATGTCAGTCGGTGTATATTGTTAATTTGATGCAGCACTGGAATTTTGATCTTAACGCTCCAGCTAACACCCTCTTTTCACTGACAGTAGATAAACCTGCATTCTGCAGCAAGAAAGGCAAGCACTATTTAATAGGGTCAACAAGCTATTTCAGTTTAGTGGCTGATTGATTTCTTCTCTCTGTTACTGAGTTAATTAAAATATTCGATGGTTTGTTGTTATGTTTATGCATATGGTGAAGGCATGTTTCACTCTTGAAGAACTCACAATACTTGTTCCCATTTATGTGAGCTGTGGTTTCTATTCTCTTCAGTTTGTAACATGATAGGGAGAATGAAGAGAGCCACCACAGAGAAGGACAAGCTGTTTAAAGTGTGTAGAGGAGGAAACGATTATTACTGGGACTGCAGTATGCCTATAACCAGCAATATCATTGGAGGCTTGGAAGTAAATGAGTGAGATGAACTCACTAAGGCCAGTTAGGTAGATGGGTTGGGGGGGAAGAGATTGGCAGGCATTGAGAGCACTTGCCACAGAGATGGATCTTGTTACTCGCTGGACCCTCCATAGGCAGAGGGTGCACAATCCGGAAACCTACCCCTATTGTACCTGTCAACTAGAATGTCTCCAGTGGCAGATAGTATACTAAGAGTAGCACAATAAGCCTTTAAAAGAACATTACTTGATCACTCTCAGGCCTCAATTTGGCTACAGGAGAAAAGACCAGCAATGAACTTTCCCACACCTGACTTAATCAGGGGTGTCTGGAAACTTTTAGGTTCTACATCATTTGCCTTCCCATTCAATTAAACAGTACTTGTCATTATTTCTTAGCATACTGTCAGTGTGGGGATGGTGGGTGTTGGGTTTAGGAGGGAAGCAGAACTAAATTCTGACAGATATGTACATTGTTTTTGTTTTCTTAAAAAGGTGTTGACTGAGATCCTCCACTTATTGCAGACAGACCTGCAGCCTTAGAATAGATTGAGGTGACATTGTCAGCAGCTCTAGAAGTAACTGTGGCCTTTGAGTGTTATATGTCGCAGTCAGCATGTCAGTAGGTCTTTTTAGAAATATGCTCATGATATCTTCACGGCATCATAGCATGATACCTGATGGAATAAAGGTCTCATACTCCATCTTATGTAGGGATCACTTGAAACATGACACATTCTTGAAAGCATATTTCCCTGTGTAACTTATTAGCTTAAAGTGAGCCAAAACACTTATGTGCCTCTGAATGCTATGGTTGTATATAATAGCGAGCTGTATTGAACATCTACTAGATTCTTCAATACCAGTTTCTTAATGTCACAAGAGACAATGTAAGTTTTGTCACATCACGTAAACTACCCTCCAGGAGGCAAAATCCTAAAATGGTTAGCAGTGATGGCAATGTATGTAAAAAATTGTGATATCAAGGTGATAGATGTTTAGAAAACTAATTGAAGACCAACAGACAATAGCTTTGTATACTAGAGAATTTGAACAATCAGCAGCATAAGTTTCTGAGTACAGACAGCATATAATTTTGTGCTTTGACCAACAAGAAAACAGAGCTAGTTTTATTTTGTTAGAATATAGATTCTTTCAAGATACAATAAATTTCTAAGATTGCCTTATTAAATTAAACCAGCTGAACTTACAAAAACAATCAAAATCCAAAAGCTATAAATGTGTCTTGGAGTACAGTGTATGCCAATATCTCATTTTCTCTTTTTAAAATAAATCTGACAGACACGTTATCCAATTTTTTAAAACGGCTTGTAAATGATCCAGAAAGCACACCTCCAAAATCCAATATTGAAGAACCAGGAAATATGGCTTTCTAAATCAAAACCCACGTCCAAGTATCAATCAGTTCCGCTACCTCCTTTCTCCAAATCAGCACTTTTTTTAAAAAAAACAGACAATAGCCTCCTTGTTTGGCACAAATACCACATAAAGGCTGAAGTCTGCTACTACAAACCTACAATTAAACTTTCAGCTTGAAATGTCAGTGGAACAGTTGTTTTAGCATAATGTCAGGGATACATGGCTTAAGGTGTTACAGTGCAAAGTTTTTCATTTTGAATCATGGATAGCAGAAACTTTATTATGAATTGGGCAGCATCCAGTGGGAATAGTTCTGATTAAGGATCACAGGACATGAAATGTTAACTCTGTTTTCTCTGCACCAAAGAAAGTCTTTAGAAAGATAAAAGGCCCCAATGATTTTCTTTTTTATTTTACACTTGTGGGACATGAGTGTCGTTAGCTTATTGACCAACCTTAGTTGCCCTTCAGAAAAAGGTGGTGAGCTGCCTTCTTGAACTGCTGCAGTTCACGTGCTGTAGGTTGACCTACAATGCCCTTAGGGAGGGAATTGTAGGATTTTGACCCAGCAACAGTGAAGGAAAGGTGATATATTTCCAAGTCAGGATGGCGAATGGCTTGGAGAGGAACTGGCAGTTGGTGGTGCTCCCATGTATCTGCTGCTCTTGTCCTTCCAGATGAAATGGTCATGGATTTAAAAGGTGCTTCTAAGGATCTTTGGTGAATTTCTGCAAGGCATTTTATAAATAGTACAGACTACTGTTACTGAGTGTCAGTGTGGAAGGAGTGGATACTTGTGAATATGATGCCAAACAAGCTGGCTACTTTGTCCTGGATGATGTCAAGCTTCTTGAGTGTTGTTGGAGCTGCACCCATCCAGGCAAGTGGGGAATATTCCATCACACTCCTGACTTGTGCCTTGAAAATGGTGGACAGGTTTTGAGGAGTCAGAAGATCAGTTACTCACTGCAGTATTCCTAGCTTCTGACCTGCTCTTGTAGCCACTGTGTTTATGTGGTGAGGCCAGTTGAGTTTCTGGTCACTGACAGCAGGGTTTCAGTGATGGTAACACCATTGAATGTCAAGAGGCAATGGTGGTATTTGACAAATTACTTGAAGATGGAAGCAAAATAAGTCCATACTGGCAAGCCAAAAACCACTTATATGCTTTAGGTGCAGCAACACTATTGTGACAGTCAGCAAAGTACATCAAACTTACAAAATCTGTGACAGATGCGGTTTATCATACCAAACTAAAGATCTAAAGCTTTTTGTGATACCTGTAAAGCATGTGGCACAAGGGGATATTGGGCACACATGAGCAAAAAATCTGCCTCCAAAGGCCAAGCCAGATCATAGACTAAACACAGTGACCAACAAGACAGCACAATTCTTCCAGCAAAGAAAGTGTCATGAAGGCACACAAATCCAAATACATCCATGAAGTTACACAGTCTAAACAAAATATCTGAAGATGACCAAGCTTTCCAAAATGTCAATCTTGCACAGTATTTTGATGATATAAGGCAATCAGAAGATTTTGCAGCAAGTAATGCCTTGTGTCTTGAAAACACAAGACAATTTGAAACCTAAAAACAACACAGGAGTTGATGCCAACATATCATCACTATGTATCCTGAAAGACCTGTATCTCAGCAGTATCTCAGCAAGTGCACTCCATGATCCAGTTGTCAAGAGACATATCTATAGCATATGATGGATCACCAATTCCAACATCAAGAACTCAAGATACTTAGAATGCCTTTCAGAGGGAACTGTTTCTGATGGTTACCATTTGGACTAGCAGTTAGGGAAAACCTATTCCAGTAACGCATACATAGAATTGTTGATGTTGCAAAGTGAAAGGTGGGTAAATGTACATGTCTAACCTTGACCAGTTTGCAGTAACCCTTTTTAACCCAGAAGCATTCTGCAGTGAGACAAAGGGGACAAGAAAGGGGAGTTCCAACACGACTTTGTGAAATACTTTATCAAGGAAAAACAATATTTATCAGACTGCACTATTTTACTTTAATTAAACTCTATCAAACTCTCTCAATCTCTTCACAGAGCTCTTCAGTAAACAATCTTAAATCTCTAAGTAATAGTCACACATCTACACCAGCTATCTACTTCTGATACATGTTTCCAAGGACATCGTTTATGCTAATCCCTACCATTGTATTTGAGCTGCTTGAACTTAGAGCTTTTGTTAGTACTGGGAACTACGACTTTATTGCGATTACAGAGACTTGGCTGAAAGAGGGACAGGACTGTTAGCTGAATGTCCCAGGTTTTAGATGTTTCATGTGTGATAGAAAGGGAGGTAAAAGGGATGGGGAAATTGCATTACCGGTAAAGGAGTATCTCACAGCTGTATTGAGGGAGGATACATTAGAGGACTCGTCCAGCAAGGCAATATGGGTAGAACCGAGGAATAGGGAAGGTGAAATCACAATGCTGGAGGTATACTACAGGCCTCCCAACAGCCAGCGGGAGATAGAGGAGAGAATATATACACAGATTTTGGAAAGATAAAAAACAGCTAGGTTGTTGTGGTGGGTGATTTTAACTTCCCCTACATTGACTGGGACTCACTACGTGCTAGGGGCTTGGATTGGGCAGAATTTGTAAGGACCATTCATCAGGGATTCTTAACACAATATGTAAAACAGTCTAACCAGGGAAGGAATTATACTGGACCTGGTTCTGGGAAATGAGCCCAGCCAGGTGAGTGAAGTTTCAGTGGGGAGCATTTCAGGAGTAGTGACCATAAAACTGAGAGTTTTAAGATACTCATAGATAGGCATAACGGCAGTCCTTTGGTGAAGGTCTTAAACTAGGGAAAGGCAAACTGCAACAATATTAGGCAGGAACTGGAGAATTTTAATTGGAGGCAGCTGTTTGAGGGTAAACCTATATCAGATATGTAGGAGTGTTTCAAACGGCAGTTGATAGGAGTTCAGGAGTCGCACATTACTACAAAAGTGAAGGATAGGTATTGCAAGTTATGTGAACTTTGGGTGACCAGGGATGTTATGACCTTGGTCAGAAAGAAAAAGGAAGCATACATAAGGTATAGGAGGATGATAACTGATGAAGCCCTTGAAGTATATAAGGAAAGTAGGAAAGAATTTAAACGACAATTAGAAGGGCTAGAAAGGGTCATGAAAAGTTGTTAGCAAATAGGATTAAGGAGAAGCCCAAGGCTTTTAACACATATATAAAAAGCAAGAGGATTGCCAGGGAAAGGGTTGGCCCACTCAAGGAGAATGGAGGGAATCTATATGTGGAGATAAAAGAGGTAGGTGAGGTCCCAGATGAATACTTTGTGTCAGCATTCACCAAAGAGAAGGAATTTGTGGAAGATAATCTCAGGGAAGGGAGTGTCAAGTTTCTAAGCCAAGTTACTATTAAAAATGTAGAGGTGTTGTCAATCATAAAAAGCATTAAGGTAGATAAGTCGAGACAACAAGGTGCAGGGCTGGATGAACACAGCAGGCCAAGCAGCATCATAGAAGCAGAGATAAGTCCCCAGGTCCTGATGGGATCTATCCCAGAATATTGAGGGATGCAAGAGAACAAATTGCTGGAGCATTGACAGACATCTTTGTATCCTCTTTGGTCACAGGTGAGGCCCCAGAGGATTGGAGAATAGTCAATGTTGTTCCATTGTTTATGAAGGGTAGCATGGATAATCCTGGAAATTACAGGCCAGTGAGTCTCATGTCAGTGGTAAGGAAATTGTTGGAAAAGATTCTCAGGGACAAGATCTATATGCATTTAGAAGCAAATTAACTTATTAGCTATAGACAGCATGGTTTGTGCACGGGAGGTCATGCCTCACTAACTTGATCAAGTTTTTTGAGAAGGTGATGATGATGATTGATGAGAGAAAAGCAGTTGATGTTGTCCACGTGGACTTCAGTAAAGCCTTTGACAAAGTCTCTAATGGCAGATTGGTACAAAAAGTGAAGTCACATGGTATCAGGGGTGGGGTGGCAAGATGGATACAGAACTGGCTTAGCCATAGGAAACAAAGGGTAGCGGTGGAAGGATGCTTTTTGGAATGGAGGTTGTGACTAGTGGTGTTTCACAGGGATGAGTGTCCAGATCTATGCTGTTCGTGGTCTTCATAAAGGATTTGGAGGAAAATGTAGCTGGGCGAATTAGTAAGATTGCAGATGATAAAAGATTGGTGAAGTTACAGATAGTGAGGAGGATTGTCAGAGGATACAGCAGCATATAGATCAGTTGGAGGCATGGGCAGAAAAATGACGAGTTTAATCTGGACAAATGTGAGGTGATGCATTTTGGAGGGCCAGGTACAGGTGGAAATTATACAGTGAATGGCAGAACCCTTAGGAGTATTGATATGCAGAGGAATCTGGGTGTGCAGGTCCACATATCACCGAAGGTGGCAGCACAGGTAGATAAGATAGTAAGAAAGGCTTATGGCAGGCTTGCCTTCATTGGATAGACAAGGTATGCTGCAGTTTATAGAACTTTAGTTAGGCCACACTTGGAATATTGCATACAGTTCTGGTCACCACACTACCAGAAGGATGTGGATGCTCTGGAGACGATACACAAATGGTTTACAAGGATGTTGCCTGGTATGGGGGAATTAGTTATGAAGAAATGTTGGGTAGACTGGGTTTGTTTTCACTGGAACACAGGAGGTTGAGGGGCGACCTAATAGAAGTTTATAAGATTGTGAATGGCAAGGATAGAGTGAAAAGTATAAGGCTTTTTCCCAGGGTAGAAGGGTCAATTACTAGGGGACACTGGTTCAAGGTGGGAGGGGGAATGTTTAAAATGGATGTGCAAGGCAAGTTTTGCACACAAAGTGTGGTGAATGCCTGGAACGTATTGCTAGAGGAGGTGGTAGAAGCGTTCGAGAAACACGTGAATAGGAAGGGAATAGAAAGATATGGATCCTGTAAGTGAAGACAGTTTTAGTATGGAAGGGCAAAATGTGTTTGGCGCAGGCTTGGAGGGCCGAAGGGCCTGCTTCTGTGATGTATTGTTCTTTGTTCATTGTTCTTCTTTGTTTGTCCACAAAGACTGGTAATATACCCATTCAACAAGGCTGGGACAGGCTGTTCCTTGGTATTTGAGTGTTGGCTAATATTTCAGGATCTGCAGTCATTGATTTCAGCTTTATCTCTTGTCCAGCTCGCTGGTTCTAGTCTTTGGGTCATCTCACCAAAGCAGTTTCTCTGGATCTGGTCCATCTGATGATGTTCACCACAAGGTACATGGAGCTGGAAATACTGTGCAGCTCAGTTTCCAGTTGAAGATTCTCTCTGGAGATGCCATTGAAAACGGTGCGAAAGGCAGAGCAATCTGGGGCTCCACATTGCCCTTTTATCCCCCTCTTCATGCCCTTTTTGAAGATTCTGTGGCCTGTGTCCAATGCTAGCATTGGGTGGGAACAGGAAAATTCATGACGTGACTACTTTCCATGTTTGAAGGCTACAGAATATGGTTTTGAGCCTTCAGCTGTCAAATTCTGTTCTGGTCACTCTATACCTCTGGCCTCCTACTGAGCTGGGTGCCACCAAGTCTGTGTAACATTTTCTAACAAAGCAGGTTCACTGGAGGAGGTGTAAACAACGGTTCATTCTGAAACAATGTGGCCATTAGCAGCTGGCAAGATAGTTCCCGGTCTGTCTAGATTTAATGGGAAGTTGATTGCCCAAGGCCTGGCTGCAAGAATACTGTCTGTCCCAGCTCTGCAGTTTACAAATTGCAGAGTCTGGCTAGATTTAAACTTGGCTTCCATATTTCAAGTTTTTAATCCATGCTCATGAAAATAATGTCAATATTTCGGTAACAATTCTGGAAGTCATAGGTCACCTGGCCACATTGAGACTGTGTTTGCATAGTTAATGATAATAAAACAAAGACAGTGCATGGCCACAACCTTCACCAATTAATAACAGCATCACAACAACACAGATTAGTATTCAATGGCATAAATTTTCAAGACAACATGAGCTAGATAAACTCTTTCAGGTCCATTTATACCGATATGGAGTCTCAACCCTACAGGCAAAAGAGGACCTGCAACATTGCCTCAGGTTTTTTAACTTCCTCTCCAAACATCCCAACTTCATGGAAAATGTACCTGTGGAGAGATTTTCCCAAGCTGGACACTCCTAGATGTAACAACTAATAACAATTAATAGGTTTTTAAGTCATTCAGTCAGATTCTGTCAGCAGGACGTTGACTCCTGCAATAATACAACTTGGAGGAAAGACTCAATTCTCAAAGGAGGTGCATTGTAAAAAGGCCTACATATGTTTCTTTTACAAGATGAAAAACCAATCTCTTTTTGTTCAAAAGCTCCGTCTTCAGTAGAAGCCAACTATTCCGATGTAGAATGTGAGACATTAGTTCTGGTGCTTGGCATCACGCGGTTTCAAGCATAATTATTCAGCAGGACACTCAACTCTGAAACATATAATAAGACATTAGAAATGATCTTCTGTAAACACTAACAACTACACCATGTTTACAGCATCTACCCACCAAGGTGCAAGGATGTGACTTTGAAGTGAAGTATAAGCCAGATACCAAAATGATTACATCTAACCTACTAAGCAGGTACCCAGCCTACAGAAAGAGCAAGGTATTCCTCTTGATGCACAAATGTTTGTCCTTTTTCTTGACCAAAAGATGTTTTTTAATAGGATTAAATTAATGTAGAGAAGATTATTAATTGATGAGCATCTCTGAGAGCTCCTCTTCAGGAAAGTCACATTAATGCTTTTGTTGTGGCATCATCCAACAAACTGATCAGTAGAGGCTTGGAGTTGCTGACTGTATGGTACAAGTTGTCAATCCTGAAGTTAGTTCTTACCTAGAGTTGGTCTTTGAGGACTTTCGAGATCTTAGCTGGAAGTTTCTGATCATCAACAGAAAGACTGGACGTGTTGACTCTGCAAAGACTCTCCTTGCTGATGGCAAGCAAGATTTTCAAGCTCCTTTCTTGGGATTAGCTTTTAATTGATCTGTAACATAAAACTAACGTGTTGCTTTTATAATTGTAATTCAGTTGTTTGGAATACATATTTGTATTAAAGGTGGAACCGAAATATGATAAACATCCTGGATTAAAAATATTTTTACCATTCTTGCGTTCAGCAGTAATGACTAAAGAGTCAAGAGTTGAAATCTATAATGCATTACATATTGTTTGCAAAACAGCAGGTAATATTGGAGAATAAAACTATCTAAAAGAGATAAGAGATGGACTTTATTGTTTGATTGCTAGACAAACTGATGGAAGGGGTCAGTGAAGGTTGCCTAGCAACAGCCTATGGATGGGAGTTGCTGTGTGTTCCAAAACATCCATATGGGGCTGGTGTAAAAAGAACTTCAGGTTGGGAAGGCCAGACTCTGAATGTTCAGAGAAATAGCATAAAAACCCTAAAACAGAATCAGCTATAGAAATAACATTGCTGAAGTATTGTAAGAACTTGATAAAGTCAAATACCAGGATTTCTCACTTACTGTTACCTGAACTGAAGTCTAATCTGAAGATTTCATTAATCCTACAAAGTCCACAATCGGATTTGATTACTGGAAGTTGACTGGACTGTGAAAGGTTTTCCCTTTTCACACCCCTTTGAGTTTGGAGCCTTTGCCCAACCAAGACATTTTCCCTTTTTTAAAAATGCATATAATCTCTGCAGAGTTACAATGTTTTAACTGTCTTGAAATTCTGTTTGCGTTTGGGATTAATAGGGTGCAGTTTAATTCCATGTGGTAGCCTAGTTTACAACCAATTTTGTCACTTAATGTAGGAATAAGTTTATTTGTAAGATGCAGGTTATTTTTGAGTTTATTATTGGAATTCGTGAAAGTCTCTTTTGTTCTGGATAACAGCGATAAAGCAAAACAAATTGACCATTTTGGTGTTTGAATAAAACATTAGTACTTTTGATACAGTTCGTGGATGAGTGGGCATCAATTACCAGCATTTGGTAAGTTTCACAATCTAAGAACCACAGCAACGCTGAATCTGAAATGTATAATTGCACATATGCCTTCTATTTTCCTTTGGAGGTCTTTACTTTTTGACTTAGAGTGCATTTTTGTTCATTTGTTTCCTTTTCTGCTTCTGGTTTCTTTTTTTTTGATGCTACTCCTTTACTAAACGCTTTTGCTAAGAGTGCTATTTTAAGAACTACAGCCATGTCGGCCAAAAATTGGAGGCTTGTAGTTACCTTTCTCGGCCTCTATGTAGCACTAATGCCAAACAAGGAGTGATGATCAGGTCACATGGGCTTTCCTCTATTTTGAAACTAATTTACAGAAAGAAAATGGTGGAATCAACAAACCCCAAGACACTGGTAAAGCTTGCTGGTGTTGAAAAACACTTTGTAGTGTTTTAAAAACAATATGTGCTTTAGAAGAACTTTATAGCTACATTGTCATGACTGTTTGACTTTTTTAATTCAATAGGAACCATAGGCACTTATTTGTATTTAAAAGGAAAAACAGGTCTTCAAACCTGAAAGACCTTAGATTTTAATCATAAAGTAATTAGTTTTCTCTTCTGGCTGGCAAATTCCCTATCGACAGATCTGTACTCACTATTGCTGATGTCGCTGAATGTCCAGGACTGTAGTCAAGTTGTTCTTCATATTGGCTTCCAAGTATCTGCCACCAAGATCTTGGAGTAGTTTCTTTATGCATGGCCACTGCTGCTAACCATGTTGTAAGTTTTGCCTCCAGCACAGCAGCTTTACCAGATGGGGAGCATTTGTTATCACTCATAACATGAACATTGGTAATGTGGTATTGAGAAATACAACAGACATTTATTACAGGATAGACAAACAGGAGGCTGGAAAAACACAGCAGGCCAGGCAGCATCTGGAGGAAAGGAGCAGTCAATATTTCGGGCATTACCCTTCTTCAGGAATTACAGGAATATTACGATCAGAGACACATCTGTTTATGGTCTAACATTAAGTTATTAAACAACAAAGAGTAGCATGTTTCCACTAGCATGTCATGCTTAAAGTTTCCTGATGTAGGGTGGAGTTTGAGTCCTATATATTCTGGCTCACTTGCAATGATACAGTGGTGATATCATGAGCATGACTCTTAAAAGGTGCACTGACACTGTGAGGCATAACACAATAGTATCCAAAAATGTTTAACACCAACTCCTGACCTTCTTTAGGATCTGCACCTGCAATTTGTTAATCTTTTTTCCACACTCCGCAGATTCACATACAAGCACAATAACCATGATTTATACTTTACTACTTTCCCTCTTTACACCAAATCTACATAATGCCTTATTGATTCTTATTCCTAATACTATTTGTCTCTCTCAATATTCTTTGCATCTTGGTATTACATCCTTGTTCCCACAACCCTGTTAAGTTGATTTAAACCATCCCCAAAAAGCCACATGCAAATCATTACCCAAGGAAATTGATCCTACTTCTGTAAAGGTGTGATCTGTCTGGCCTGTACAGGTCTTATCTCTCTCCTACCTAATTACAATGTCCCAGAATCTAAAGATCTCCCTCCTGGACCATCTCTCCCAGCATTTATTTAGCTGCTTTATCATTCTAATTCTATGCTCACTAGTATGCGGTACCAGTAGTAATCCAAGGCACAATGTTATAGGGGTCTAAACAATATGGGCTACATTAAGATTTGTGAAAGATTTGGACAAAAAGACCAACAAGATCTCTCTCTTAATGTGAGACCTGTCTTGACATCAGAAGTGGCTCATTTCATCTTTTATGCTTTTACTGAGCAGCAAGACAAATTTCCCACTAGGCAACGGTGAGTTGCCAATTAAGAAGTCTGATAGCTTGTAAAACACTTTATTACTGCAATTCATCAGATTAATATTCCAAGTCCCATTTTACCAAACAAGAATTCTTGACATTACCATGTTAAGAATTCGAGTCAGAGCAGGTACCTAGCTCTTCTAGCTTGTCATTGACTATAGGAGTCTCCATGTTGCTTAGCACCAGACAGACACTCAGGGCATGATCCATGAACAGCAGACACATACATTCCTCATCCATGGACCCTGGCACCAAACATTTGCCAACCCTTCATGACTATCATGGCAGCCCTTCAATCCACTTGCTGGTTACTCAGACAAGCACACTGGCAGCTAGCATTGAAAAGGTGAAGCAAGAAGACTTGATATACATGGACAGGCACCCAGCTCACAGATTGATCCAGGCTGTATCTCAAAGCAATTTGTTTGCTCTATTAGTGCTTGCTCACTTAGTGCTTACCCACATACTTGCACCATTCCTGCCTTGGTTTGCCAGTTAGCACACTCATAAACCAAGCAGTTTGCATTGCTAGTTATCAGTCTTCAGTCAATGGGCCATTCATAGAATCATAGAACCCTACAGTGTGGAAGCAGGCCATTCGGCCCATCAAATCCACACTGACCCTCTGAAGAACATTGCCCCCAGACCCATTCCCCGACCCTATCCCCATACCTAATCCACCTAATCTACATCCCTGAATATTATGGGTAATTTAACATGGCCAATCCACCCTAATTGCATATCTTTTGACAATGTGGAGTATGCAAACTCCACACAGACAGTCACCCAAGGCTGGAATTGAACCTGAGTCCCTGGCACTGTGAGGCAACAGTGCTAACCACTGAGCGACTGTGCCACCATACATCTTGCTGTACTGTTCTTTATGAATTTCAAATCTTCACCATGTGCCAGCAGCTTATGTAATACACCAAATACAGGTGCAGCAAGCAAGTTCAAATGTATCAAAAATACTTAGTGGAGTTATCCTCACTGAAGGACACAGTGGTACCTTCCAGTCAGGGGGTCCTGACACAGGAAATCAAAGGCATCCTCCCATATCATTACAGGGTATTGGCCAAAGTCAGGCATTCAGTCAGGATGATCTTGGTTAGGGGCTTTGCAATCGGCGAATGAATTTTCACAATTCTCACAGTTTGTTTTGCATTCCTCCCAATCTGCATCCCAGTAATCCCCAATTAGTGTAGATGACTTGTAAGTATGTAGCATCTTTAATATAATAAAATATTCAATGGTGCTTCACAGGATTGTTGTGAATAAAATATGATGTCAAGCAAAGTTAGTAGATAGTAAACAGATGACTAAATATTTGGTCAAAGAGGTAGGTTTCAGGAAATATTTAAAAGAAGGAGAGAGAAGTAAAAAGATTTTTTGTGAGCGAATTCCAAAGTTTAGGGCTTAGACAACTGTAACCACCATCTTCAGATGATAGAGTGATTAAAAATGGGGATATGCAAATGAATAAATTACAGGATTGTGGGTATTTCAGAGAGTAGGGATGGCAGAGTTTACAAAGATGGGGAGAGGTAAAGCCCTAGAGACATTTGCAAGCAAAGAAAATAATTTTAGAATGTAAGGTATTGCTGGATTGGAGCCAATGTAACCAAACAAGTACAGGCATGTTGGGTTTGCGGGATTTGGTGCGAGTTAGAATATAGGCAACAGAAACTTAAATAAGTTAACGTACTATACACATTAGTTCTTGAATCCCTACCCCTATCAGATCACCATTCACTTTCGTTTCATTTTTAATGTTAACACAAGATGTAAATAAAATTTACGCAGAGATAGTAGGAGCTGCCGATGCTGGAGAATCTGAGATGACAAGGTATAGAGCTGGATAAACACAGCAGGCCAAGAAGCATCAGAGGAGCAGGAAAGCTGAAGTTTCGGGTCTGGAGCCTTCTTCAGAAATGGGGGAGGGGAAGGGGATTCTGAAATAAATAGAGAGAGGGGGGAAGGCGGATGGAAGGTGGATAAAGGAGTAAAGGAGCAGATAGGTGAAGAGGAGACAGACAGGTCAAGGAGGTGGGGATGGAGCCAGTAAAGGTAAATGAAGGTGGGGAGTTAGGATGGGAGTTGATGCCTACTGGGACTGTGTTCCATATCAAAACAGTAGGAGATGATGTGAAATGCTGTGTTGTATTCTTGGGCTGCATTGGTTGGGCAGGAAAATATTGGGCTCTGCTGGAGACATACATACTACACAAAATACAATAGTCATGGGAGAACATTCAACTAAAATTATGAATGTGTATTGGAGTATTTTTTTAATGTTACCAGAATCGCTGCAGATTCTGTAGAAAAACCAGTACTGATTGTCAAAATCATTCTGCAAACCGATGCTGTCCATAAATTATTTCTTTTAGTCTTAAAGATCCTGTTTTCTTGCAGGAAATGTCTGTCATCGGAAACGCATTATGAATTTATTGTAAAAGGATGCATAATAAATTATGTTTATTATTTTGCATTCAAACTAAATATGTATTTAAAAACACAGGTTTGACATTTTCAAATTTTAATTTCAAGTAATCATGTTCATTCAAATGTATAATTATTGCAGAGTAGAGAGCAAAAGCTAGTCTACAGTGAAGTGATTAACATTCCTGTCTATACTGCAGAAAGGGAAAACATCATTAATTGCTTTGTGACTGCCGGCAAGCGTTCTCCTGCAGAATTAAACACATGGTTGGCAAGCTTTAAAATAAAATATATTTCTTATTTGCCTATTTAAAATAATCTTGATGTTTCTCAGGTGATCTTCCATAACATAACACTGGTTTGTCATCAACGTTTAATTGTTGGACTGAAAAACAGAACAATCGAGTGTAAGTTTAGTTGAAAGATGCAGGAATATTGTATTTCTTAATGCAGTTCTTCCCTGAGATATTTTTAGCGAGGCATGAAAGGGATACTTCTGAGCTCAGCAGCATTAGTTTTAATAACAAAACTGTAAGCAAACAATTCATAATTAAGATATAAGTATACATGAGAAATGTAAATCTGCAAACTTATATGCACATTTAATGCCAATTGTATTTATTTCAGACTCAGAACATTATTGATTCCAGTTTATATCCCTGTGTTGAAATCAATCAAAATATTAGATATCTATCACCTGTTAATGGACAGAATCTGTTGTAGTTTCCATGAGAACGTTAAAGCTCATGAATAGGTAATTCTCACATTAAAGTGTTCTTCAACGCTTTCAGATGCAGCTATCCAGAAATCTTTAGAATATTTTTTGTTATTTAGCTGCAGTGCTGGCGACCTCATGAGGAATACTGCTGCAAGTACCATTCAATGAAATAAACCACTGCAAATGACATGGATCTTGATGACTGAGGAGTCCAGAACCGGGGTCATAGTCTAAGGATATTTGGTAGGCCAGTTAGGAGAGAGATGAGGAGAAATTTATTCAACAAGAGAGTGGTGAGTCTGTGAAATTCTCTGCTACAGAAAGTGATTGAGGCCAAAATATTGAATGTTTACAAAGAGTTAGGTATAATTCCTAGGGCTGAAGTGTTCCAAGGGTATGGGGAGAAAGCAGGAGCAGGGTGATGGGTTGGATGGTCAGCCATAATCATATTGAATGGTGGAGCTCCAAGGGCTAAATGACCTATTCTTGCTCCTATTTTCTATGTTTCTATCTAGCAGAATTGTATTGTCTCTCATTTGTATCCAATTTGTTAGTATTCTCTATTTTGGTCATTTCATGAAACAAAGGGAAACAAAGGACATAAGCAATGAGGTGAAAATATATTGCATCTATTTTCAATTGTGAGAATTGTGTCATAGTTCCACTATTACAATCAGGTGTTGAAAATGGATTTTGCACAAGTAACCCTACGAGTGGTAAAATTACGAGGATTAGGTTAGGGTCTCATACATCTCATTGGAAATACCTTCACATTTGGCGTGAACCCAGTGGTCGCATTTGGAACACTACATCATCTTACTCTCGTAATCGTTATCTTCGTAGCATTTTGTACAAATGGGACAATAATTCCCTTTCTCAAAGAGGTTGGCGCAGTCATTACACAGGGTGAAGTCATACGACCATGGAGGATTATGAGATACAGGATGCAATATCATTTAGCCCAGCAATGAAGGAGGTTCCACTTGAGCAATTTTTTCATGTATTCAATTAATCATTGACATCTATTGATTGCCAGGATTAAAAATTGCTTCACGAAGTAGTATTATTGAACAAAAACGAAGAAATAGGGGCTAAAAATCGAATGTCCAGCCAAGCGTAGGAACAGAGATCAACAGGGATTGAAAATAAAACTGCATTGATTCCCCATCACTGTCACAGCAGTGGTGAGAAGGGCATCAATGCCATCTTATTATAATATGATACAATTTTTCTAGCTATCATAGACTAAGGGGCTGGTCCATAGTATGTGGTAGAAGGTGGATTTCAAATAAATCTTAGCAGAAGAGGCTTCTCTCTTAGATAACCAGATGTAGTTCATTACATCTCAGTAATGCGTATAGAGGTTACATAACTCTTAGGCGTATTTACTTATTAACAAGAGGTAAGTAGGACTTATGTCCCTTCATCAAGCGACCATACTAGATTGCTATCAGCCTGAACTACCCAACTTCCAAATGGTCTACCTAATGATTATGTTATAGATCAAAGTGGGCAGAGTTTCCGCTGGGTTTAGATTAACATTTGCATATACATTATATTATACATCTCCCCCAAGTATTTCCCCTTTAGTTAAACCATGAAATAATGGTGTAATAAAAATTATATTACATTAGTATTTCTCCTTCTGCCCCCAAGTCTGCAACTTCACAAATTCACGATTTCACAATTTTTCTGGGATGTGTTCATTTTGGACTTGGAAGATCAGGTAGTCATTAGTTTGTGGATTGTGGATTTTAATTCTGATTGTTAATTTGATTCTCCTCTGGAAGATTGTTTATTTAATTAATGTTCTTTGCTGTAGGCTTGGTTGAGTATTGACTTTGTTGTTGGTGATCCTTTACCTTATATGGAGGACCTATAAATTCATGAATGCCTTTCACAGGAGACAATTGTGCTGAGGAGAGAAGATTTTCATTTTTAGTATCTTGTATTGGACATGTAATGGATCTCTCTCGAGGTTATTTATGCTGATTATGTTCTGTCATGTATTCTTTTACGTGGTTCAGTAGATTTCTTTTGCACCATCGGTATAATAACCATTGTGTCTTCACTGTGTGTGGCAAACTATTTTTTATTCATTCATGGTATGTGGGATTCACTGCCTGAACCAGAATTTATTGTCAATTCTAAGTTATTCTTGAGAAATTGGTGGTGAACTGCCATCCTGTAGTCCATTTGGTGCAGGAACACCCATAATAATATTAGGGAGAATAGTTTTTACTTTGATCCAGCAACACTGAAAAAACAGTGATGTATTTACAAGTCAGGATGGAGAGGAAACTGCAGTTCCCACACATCTGCTACCCTTGTTCATCTGGATGATAATATCTATGAGTTTGGAAGGTTCTGTCTAAACAGACTAGTGAGTTTCTGCAGTACTTCTGTAGATGGTACACGCAGCTGTTGCTGAGCATCGGTAGTGGAGGGAGTGAATGTTTTTGAATGTTGAGCCAACCAAACAGGCTGCTTTGTCCTGGACGGTGTCAAGTTTCTTGAGTATTTTTGGAGCTGGCTTCATCCAATCAAATGGAGAGTACTCCATCACATTCCTGATTTGTACCTTGCAGATAATGGACAGACTCTGGGGAGTCAGGAGGTAACTTTCTCATTGCAGGATTCCTACCTTCTGATCTGCTCTTGTTACCATTGTGTTTATATGGCTAGTCAAGTTCAGTTTCCAATTTATGGCAATCCCCAGGATGTTGCTGGTGAGGAATTCAATGATGATAATGCTTTGAATGCCAACAGGCGATTATTCAATTCCCTTTTGGTGGAGATGGTCATTGCCTGGCCAGAATATTATTTGTTACTTGTCAGCAAAAGTCTAGCTATTGTACTGGTCTTGCTGTATTTGGACATGGACTGCTTCAATCCATGAGGGGTGATGAATGATGCTTTACATGGTGTAATCATCAGTAAATGTCCTTCCTTCTGACTTTATGATGCAAGAAGGGGATGGTAATTAACGAGTAGTTGAAGATGAGAAAGGGATTGCGGAAGACTCATTGTTCAACAGGAGGAAGAGCATCCAACAGAGGACAGTTGTGAGCAGCAACTGAACAGAATTCTGGGAGAAGTTGGCTAACTCACCATGACTGACAAAGGGATCATGAAGGATTCAGTGTCACAGAATAGATTAAGGACATCCTAAGGCATTTTATACATACATTAGAAGCAAGAGTGTAGCTAGAGAAAGGGTAGGTTTACTCAAGGACAAAGGAGGGAATTTATGCGTGGAGCCAGAGGAAGTGGGTAAGGCCCTTAATGAGTATTTTGCATTGGTATCAACCAAGGAAAAGGACATGGATGATGGTAAGATTAGGGAGGGGTGTGTTGACATTTTAGAACATGTCAATTTTAAGAAGAAGATGCTCTTGGATGTCTTGAAAAACATTAAGGTAGCCAAGTGCCAAGTGATGGGGTCTATCCGAAGATATTGAGGCAAGCAAGGATGGGCCGTGACAAAGGTTTTTAGCCACAGACAAGGTCCCAGAAGCCTGGAAAATAAGCAATGTTATTACTTTGTTTAAGAAGGGCAACAGGCATAATCCAGGAAATTATAGGCTGGTGAGCTTTGCATCAGCAGTAGACAAATTATTAGCAAAGATTCCTGGGACAGAATTTACTCACATTTGGAAATAAGTGAACTTATTTGGGATCACCTTTGTGCTGGAGAGGTCTTACCTTGCAAATTTAACTGAGTTTGTTGAGGAAATAACCAAGGTGATTGATGAAGATAGGGCAGTGGATCTTGTATATATGGATTTTACTAAAGCATTTGACAAGGTCCCTCATGGTAGCCTGGTCCAAAATATTAAATCACATGAGATCCACGGTGAGCTGGTAAGTTGGATGCAAAATTGGGTTGGTCATAAAAGACAGGATAGTTGAGAGGGGTATTTTCCTGACAGGAGATCTGTGACCAGCGGTGTATCACATGGATTAATGTTGAGACCTCTGTTGTTAGCAATATATATAAATTATTTGGATAAAAACACAGGTGGTCTGATTAGTAAGTTTGTAGACAACTCAATCTTGATGGAGTTGTGGATAGTGAGGAAGGTTGTCAACGGATACAGTAGGATGTAGATCAGTTGGAAGTTTGAAAGGAGAAATGCAAGAGGAAAGTATACAGTAAATGGAAGGACCCTTACAAGCATAGATATACAGAGGGATCTTGGGGTCTTGGGGTCTATGGCCATAAGTCCCTGAATGGCAACACAAATGGAGAAGGTAGTAAAGAAGGCATATGGTATACTTGCTTTCATTGGTCGGAGCATTGAGCATTAAAGTTCACAAGTCATGTTACAGCTGTATAAAACTTTAGTTAGGCCACATTTGTAACAGTGTGTGCAGACCTGGTCACCACACCAGAAGGAAGATGTGGAGGCTTTGTAGAGAGTGCAAATGATGTTTATCAGGAAGTTGCTTAGATTGCACCACTAGGTCTCTTTGTTTGGAAACACACCCCAGGGCCATGCCATTAATCAAACAAGTCCTGACCTGATTTGCCTTATAAAAATACAACACCTCATATTTATCTAAATTAAACTCCATCTACCACTTCTCGACCCATTGGCCCATCTGAACAAGGTCTCATTTTATCCTGCGATAACCTCCTTCACTGTTCACTATACCACTAATTTCAGTGTCATCTGTAAACTTACTAACTATACCTCCTATATTCGCATCCAAATCATTTAAATAAATAATGAAAGCAGCGGACACAGCACCGACCTTTTTGGCACACTGGTGATCACAGGCCTCCATTCCAAAAAGACTATCCTCTACAATTACCATCTGTCTCCTACCTTCAAGCCAATTATGTATCAATTGTTTCAGAGATAGTAGGAACTGCAGATGCTGGAGAATCTGAGATAACAAGGTGCAAAGCTGAATGAACACAGCAGGCCAAGCAGCATCAGAGGAGCAGGAAAGCTGGCGTTTCGGGCCTAGACCCTTCTTCAGAAAATTGGCTGCAGTACCTGGTTTGCTTCAGGACGTGGTCAAGCATGTCTCAAGGCCGAAGAGATACGAGAGAGTTGCAGGGGGAGAGAGATCCACTGAGGTTTTTCCGGAGGGAGGAGGGAAACTTCTTCAGGGTAGGCATCCTTAGAAGAGGCTTC
>NC_063344.1:42828276-42939635 GCF_021869965.1 Rhincodon typus | reverse complement strand
TTTCTGAAGAAGGGTCTAGGCCCGAAACGTCAGCTTTCCTGCTCCTCTGATGCTGCTTGGCCTGCTGTGTTCATCCAGCTCTGCACCTTGTTATCTCTATGTATCACTTGGCTAGCTTTTCCTTGATTCCATGTGATCTAACCGTGATTGTAGTTTACCATGTCAAACGCTTTGCTGAAATCCATATAGGCAACACCTACAGCTCTGCCTTCATCAGTCTTCTTTATCAACTCTTCAAAAATCTCAATCAAGTCGGAGAGACACAATTTCCCATGCACAACGCCATGTTGACTATCCCTACTCAGTCCTTGCCTTTCCAAATGCAAATTCTACACGGTGGAAATATTCTTCGAATGAAGCTTTCAAGATTTTTTTTAAACCATTCAAAGTTTGCAAATTCTGTTGAGTACCTTTTTGAAGTGTGAAAATAATTTTCCCACTTGTTAATCAAAGTAGAGATTTCATCCTTTTTTGCTTCTTTTCTTAGGAATAGTCCTACAATATGAAAAATATGGATGGTCTCATTTCTTATTGGGATGAATCATGTCTTTCTTCATGAACATAGGATGCAATCACACTTTACAATTCTTAAAATACTCCTACCTTCCAGTAAGACTTCTCTTACATCTGAAAAAAGCTTGACTGGTCTTAATCATCGTCTTTTACAGTGACATAGAATGTTTAAATTCGTTTCCAATAGTCACAACATAGATATAAAGTTATAGCTCCATTTTAAAATTTGTAGCTGTATTTTCTGGCATTCATCCATGGCTGCAGCAATGCTTATTTTACTGGTAAGTACTCCCATTTTATTTTTCCTGCCTCCCAGCCTGAATTTTCACTGATTAGATGAGTTCACTATCCTTTTCCTTCAACTGACTGCTCGAACTCTAATGTCTGATTGCATCTCGGCCAATTCCCAACTCGGATCTCTTCCTTTACTGCCCAAGTGTGACTATCTGTAGCCAACACCAGCTTTCTCTGAGCATTTTTCTTCAGCTCTGGCTGTCTTTTCACCTTGGAGTGCAGCCATTAGCTTCTAAAAGCCTCAGATATATTTTTTAATCAACCTCTTCAGAGATGTCATTACACACTTCTGGTGCAGACTGGATTTGAAACTGGGCCTTCTGGATCACAGGAAGTGACATCACCACTGCACCACAAGAGTCCTCAAACCTCTGCTGAGATATTTTCTAATCAATTTGTTCAGCAACATTGTTATACACCTCAGGAGCAGGTGGGATTGAACCCAAGCCCACTGTGCTATAGGTATGGACATTTCCACTATTAGCTCAGATTAAGTCTTTCTTTTTCATTATCTTAAACAACACATTAGCAGGAACAGTACTGGTCATTTCCACTGGAACAGATGAAATATGGCCCCATGGTCTTGGCTGATCCATGATCAACACAAATTAGTTTGCTTGAATATCTCATTAATGGAGATATTTTGAGTTTTGCGGGGGTGCATGGATAGCTTATGCAGCCTGGGGCAAACTGTGGTACTTTCCAAAAAGTCCTCCAGGGGTACTTTGAGGTATTTTCCACTTTACCATTATGTGAAACTGGGTAAAGTTTGTTGGAGATAGTTCACTGCCACCAATCTCCTTTTGTCATGGTTTAGTCTTGGGCCTATTGAGAGATGAACAGTAGAGCATGCACAACCATAGAGTATCGACAGAAAATATGACTTTTCCACAGTAAACACTGATTCTCACTTGGTTCATACCTGCTTCCAAAGAGATGTTTCTGCAATCTTCATTAACAGCTTGAGATCTATTGTTCATTACTAACTTTTCTGGGAAATTGTATATTGTCATGATCCTTTTCAGTGCTCTGATCATTGAGCTTGTTGTGGTTGAATGAAATATTGACACTTTGATGCATCATGAACAAGAGACTGCTTCTAAATACATTGTGTGGATTCTAAACAAGGACTCACACCTAAAATGCATTGTCTGACCTGGGATTTCACCTTTGGTATACTGAGGGAACTGATAAAACCTTTAGTTATCTCAGGGCAGTGACTTGAAAGAAATTCTGGAATTTGCATATCAATCCTTTCTAACTGATTAAAGATTTAACAGCCATCTAAGGTTTGTTCAACACATTCGCATCAATTTTATGACCCTTTGATCTTTTGCTTATAAATTCCGTGTCTGATGCCGCCTCTCTCATTGACACATGAAGAAGGAGCAAGGCTCCAAAAGCTTGTGTCTTCAAATAAACTTGTTGGATAATAACCAGGTATCGTGCGATTTTTGATCCTGTCTAAATACATTGTCCCTTTAAAATCAAATAAACTTTTGCTAGCCTTTCCGATGTCTTTCTTGAAATTTTGGTGAAATGTTTGACACTGTGGACGCTTGGCCGTGTATCACAAACATTCTGTATGACAAAATGTAATTCTGTATGTCTTTTGAAATGCATGACCACCACCCTGACTGTTGTGCTGTTTCTTTGTATTTCATGATATCTGGACATTCCCCATTCAGTTGCAGCAGGGTTTCTCTTGTATCAACTTTAATGTAACCATTTAATAACCGTACACCAATATATGTCCTCTGTTTTGTCAAGTGTGGTTTATGTCTGTGGCAACTTTTCAGCTTTTAAGATTACCTCATTTTCAGCCATTTAAATATCATCCCCATTCAGATGAAAGGTCATTGACCTGAAAGAGTGTTGGTGGCTGACGGGTGACCTTATAGAGGTTTATAAAATTGTTGGGGGCATGGATAGGGAAATAGACAAGGTCTTTTCCCCAGGATAGTGGAGTCCAAGTCAAGAGATCATTGGTTTAAGGTGAGAGGGGAAAGATTCAAATGGGACCTAAAGGGCACCTTTTTCACACAGAAGGTGGCGTGTGTATGGAATGAGCTGCCAGAGGAAATGGTGGGGGCTGGTACAATTATGACATTTAGAAGGCATCTGGATGGGAATATGATTAGTAGGGGTTAAGAGGAATATGAGCCAAATGCTGGCAAATGGGACTAGATTAATTCAGGATATCTGGTCAGCATGGACAAGTTAGACCAGGGGGTTTGTTTCCATGCTGTACAGCTCTAGTAGTAGACTCGCCAACTTTAAGGGCATTTAAATGGTCATTGGATAAACATATGGATGATAATGAAATAGTGTAGGTTAGATGGGCTTCAGATTGGTTTCACAGGTCGGCGCAACATCGAGGAGCGAAGGGCCTGTACTGCACTGTAATGTTCTTTGTTCTATGTCCTATGTTCTATGACTCTAACTTTAAAGTCTGACAAAGCTCCTTGTTATCAAGAGTGTCACATGTGAAGATTCAGCATCTCAAAATAATGCACACATTTTTGAAAAACAATCTCTGTTATATAATAACATAGCTTTTCCAAGCATGAGATATATTAGGATAATATAAATATTGCCTGTCTATATCCTGTTTTCACTTTGCACAATCTCAGAAAGTCCAGACAATCTATGCATGTTTCCCACTGAAGATCTCAAATCCATTGCTATATTGCAGATAACAAGGTGTGGAGCTGGATGAACACAGCAGGCCAAGCAGCATCATAGGAGCAGGAAGGCTGACATTTCAGGCCTAGACCCTTCATCAAAAATGGGGGAGGGGAAGGGGTTTCTGAAATAAATAGGAAGAGAAGGGGAGGCGGATAGAAGATGGATAGAGGAGAAGATAGGTGGAGAAGAAACAGACAGGTCAAAGAGGCGGGGATGGAGCCAGTAAAGGTGAGTGTAGGTGGGGAGGTAGGGAGGAGATAAGTCAGTCCAGGGAGGACGGACAGGTCAAGGGGGCGGGATGAGGTTAGTAGGTAGGAAATGGGGGTGCGGCTTGAGGTGGGAGGAGGGGATAGGTGGGAGGAAGCACAGGTTAGGGAGGCGGGAATGAGCTGGCTGGTTTTGGGTACTGCTCTATTGGTTTTGTGATCCAACAAACTCTTTTTTCCTTTCCCTACTTTTATAACTTCTTCATTTTCAATACTGTAAACATCACAACTACATTTTAAGTTATGTATTAGATATTTTCTAGGATACAGCATCTTCATTCACTATCAGGTGTGCTAATACAATCAGGTATTTAGTTTAATGGCCCAAACCTTCCAATCTAAGTCAGAATCTCTATATCTGACCCAGATCTGACTTAAAATTGTTCATTTATCTTTGGAGCCATGGGCCTCCCAGCTGAAGCAGCACATTTGAGTGCAGGAATCCTTGCAGCCAGCAGCAGAGAGTTTCAGAGCTGAAAGAATTACTCTTCTTGCGGCACTAATTGCCAGATCCTGTGGCTTAAAGTCACTTAGAGAGGCACTGAGAAAAGGTAAATGAGGGGGCTGGATTCCAAGGGATACAAGTGGAGGATGAGTGAGGTGCCATGTAGGTGTGGGGAGGTTTACAGTAGGTTCGGAGACAGGGCATGGAGATATAGTTGAGAGTTGTCGTGTCACATCTGGCAAGGCAAAGTGGGAGATCCAGGGAGATTCAGAGAAGTGGACCAGGAGACGAGGTTGGGGCTGGGGATGTGGGAAGAAGGGAGAAGGTGGTCCAAGGAGTCAGGTTAGGGAGTGTCACATGCAAGATTTGTTGGGGAGAGCACGTTGTGTCTGGAGAAGTAGGAGTTGTGAGGGCGAAGTCAAGGGGGTTAAGGCTATGGGACGGTCTGTTCAGACAAGTAGGTAGTCAAGAGAATGGAGAGTCTATCCATGAAGGGTTGAGTTTGGTGTGATTTCTGAACTGATTGCCCATGGGGATAAGTCAGGAATCTGGATGTCTGGTCCAGAGAAACCTTGAGGTATCAGATGCCAGGAGAAAGGGGTCAGGAACAATTTGAGGACAGTATTGGATATCCATGGGAGATCAGGGGAGTCTGGGAGTAGGATTCAAGACAATGTGGAGTGGGGAGAGTCAGATCTCGACGGTCTATGAGGAGGTTCGGGCCTGACCTGTAGGTGTCTGTTTGGCAGGAAAGGGCTGCTTTGATGAGTGTGAAGGAGTTAGTTTTATAATTAGTCAGAAGTTAGAGCAGGTTTTAGTTCCTCCAACCTTTCCCAACTGACAATTCTGGTAATTCAGAACTCTTCAACTGTAACTCAAAGTCAGGGTTTCTTTTCTGTGGGTTCCAAATGAGGGAACAATTTAAAATTCTTAAAATTCTGGTGCGAATTTTATGGAGTCTGTCACATTAGGACTTCCATATGTTCCCTATGGACAGCTATTGAAAAATATGATCAAAACTTGCAACAGAGAAATCATGCTCCATGTACTTGCTTCTTGAAAATTGAATAAGCCAGCATGTGTATTCTCCTTTATTCATGGAAGGTGGTCCATAGAGTGTTCCATCAAGATCAACGCTGCTTCAAAGCAACCATCAATTTATTTCACATAATATGCAAGTGTGTAATTTATTCATAATTGGAGCAGCTCTCCTTGATTTATAAAAAACTTATAAAGATTTATTTTATTCATTCATGGAATATGGGCATCACTGGCTGGACCAGCATTTATTGCGCATCCCAAATTGCCCCTTGAATTGAATGGCTTGCTAGGCCATTCCAAAGGGCAATTAAGAGTCAAGAACATTGCTCTGGACCTGAAGTCACATGTAGGCCAGACCAGGTAAAAATGGCAAATCACCTTCCCTCAACAACATTACAACAATTAAATGTTTAATATGGGATTTTCATTGCAAACCAGATGAAGTTAGTTTATCTCAGCTTCTACCGAACAATAGACAGTTTTACAATTGCTGTCTACCTACAACTCAGTCACTGTACAAACACACAGGGGCAGATTTTGAATGTTCTGCCTTCGCATTCAATTGTTATTGTTCATTGCCCTCTCCTTCTAGAAACTGGTCAACTTTCTTTTCCACTAACATCAGACTTGCTGAAAATCTTTCCCAGCATCTTATGTCTGTGAGATCATGAATCAGACTCCCACATAATCAAAGTCAGCATTATGATTGAAATTATTTCACTGTTTTGCGGGCATACAAGCCTCACGCCATGAGAATGGAATGATGGAATGAAATAAAGAAGTATCACAATAGCATGAGCATTTCAAGGTTATATACTGTCACCTGTTATGTCTTTACTAATTTATATTGCATAATGCTATGGTAACTAATCTGGATTAAATCAGCAATTTTATGGTTAGGACAAAATGCTTTTTAGTAATATTGGCCAAAACTGGCTGTCAAAACAATACCAAGGCTAATGCTGCAACTCATTATTTATATGCGGATGTTACAGTGACTTTAGGTACTTGCAAATGCATGACTAAACGCACAAATTGAGAGGTTGTTGCTGTTAATGTGTCAATCCATCTTTAGGTTTGCAAAAATACTAATTGCTGTGTGTCTTCTCAGTCAAATGTGTCATGTCACAAGAAGTCACTACATTTGTATAGTAAATACTCAGTAAATTCGCCAAAGAAAATTATGTCAAGTCCTTCCAATCTGAATACTCTTCAACAATGATACTCGTCATAATTACTGCAGTTAACCTCTCCAGCATTATAGATTAATGATAATAAGCATGGTATCTCATTCCAACAGGCTTTACTTGCTATTGGAAATGTTTTGAAAACACTTTTTCTATTACCCTTTTCACAACCTCTTAATCCAATCTTCCTCTCTATCTCTATTAATCTTTTTGTATCTGACTTGACATTGAATTCATCCATTTTAGCCTATATACTTCCTCATTCAGAAACAGCATTGTTCATTTTACAGTTCTTTTATCTGATTAGTTAGGGAGATTTAAGGTTGGTGTGCTGTTCATTCAGATTCTAGATGCCCTGTAGAGGTTATTGTGCTCTCTCACTTTATATGTTGCAGTACAAAATACCATGAAGATAAAACAGACATGAACAAGCCTAACTTACAATTTACTGTCTTTTTGGGACATCATAGAAGTCAAGGTACTAAAAATTCAAAAAGGCCTGATAACTGGCACAGGGATCTGAATGAAAAATTAACTTGAACCCGAAGAAACAAATACAGGGACCACACAAACCTTACACTATCTGCTCAATTCCATGGTGGAACATTTAGTACTGAGCTACACGTACTACACATGTTCAGCAGATGGCCCGAGGTCATAGGAGGCTAGCACCAATTAAATATAACTTACACTTCCTCAATCCGGCTTGTAATTCTTAAAGGAGGCATGCTTTCTAGCAGAAAGGCACCTAATTAATGGTGCAATAGGTCAGAGTGCAGGCTCCTATATTCTCAGGTACAGAGTTTGATGTCCAGAAGTTGCAAGGAGGGAATATCCTGTCTGGTGCAGGCAGTCAAACCATTATCCCAGGATTCCTATGGTCGCTCTTCAACATTCTTCATTGCAATGTGGCTCTCATTGTAGAAGGGCTAACTACTTGTGGACCTGTTCGGGAGGTTAGTTATAAGCCATGAATACAATGGGTAGCCCTTGTCACTCAGCCAGAAATTTTCAGTTCATCATGGTGTTTCGAAGTTGGCTGGAAGTGTGGACAACTACAGGGTGAAACTGGCTGCTGCCAGGATAGTGCACATTCACCAGCATGACATTCTGAGTATGATTGCACGCACACCTTAAATGTGTGATATTCCACATGCACATAGTACATTGGCACATTGAGTTGCAGCACACACAGACCACCATATTGCAGGAAGCCAGTGATTTCACTACGGGCAAGTCCTTAATCCTGGTCAAGCTGCATGCCCACTCCTTCTGACTCTCTCTTTTGAGAAAAAGCGTTGAGTTTCTCTCCTGAGATACACTGCCTTTTTGACCACTTATGTACAGTAATAAATGGAAAACTACATTATATTGACAATGTCATCTTTCTAGCTTGAAAAGATTTGTTGGTGTACTAATCAGGCCACAGACACTTTAACAACCACTGCCAATGCCATATCCACCCTGTTCTGAGGCTGCAAGTCCAGTTGAAGAGTTTTAGAATTATGTCCTCTGTGTGCTATTCAATGGTCTAATTGATCTATGATTGAGGTTAGACTGTTCATTGATCTATGTTCACAGGTGCTGAATACACTGCTTCAAGTTTGAATGGATGTAGGAAATAAAGGCGTTCCCTGAAGATCCTAGGGAAGTAAAGGCTGTCTGCTGAGTGCCTTCCATTTGTTTTTCTATAAATAGCATGCCTTCCCTGCTCTCTCTGTTCCACCTCCAATTGAGGCAATAACGCAAGGGAAACTTCCAGGATACACCCATTACTGGTAGCAAGTGATGGTCAGACAATTTTCAAATACTACTTCTTCCAAATGTTCAGCAATGGTAGGTTGGGCACTAAATTAGTGTTTGATATTGACTGACATCATGATCAGCTGTGCATTCATTGATTTGTTGTATATTTTATGCAACCTGATTTACCTTACTGAGTGTTATAGTTCTTCAGCAGATTACAGTGGTTTAAAATATTTTAGCAATCACAGGATTTCTATGAACATGTCCAAAACTTATGCTCCTTGGGCCTTTTCTTTCTGGATTCCTCTGTTTAATTGTCTCAGTGGCTCCTGCCAAGCAAAAGTACTTAAGAACAGTGAACACAAACTAAAATAATCAAACAGAGATCAACTAAACCAATAAACCCTATTCAAATGGCCCACAGCATACTTCCAGCACACTCATGGGATGCCTGCTTTATCAAACTTCACAAAATGGAGACTGCCCTGGAAGTGTTAGAAGACAGATTAGTACTTTAGTCTTCTCCATTGATTTATAAATCATCAAAAACATCAGCGCTGAGCTGAAGTTTGCAGGCAAGAAATCAGTTCACCCAACACAAACCAAATCTAAACTATTATTATCTTCCAAAAATTGCATATTTCACTGCAGCGAGACAGTTTGCTCTGTTTTTCCAAGTCTTAGTATCATTGAAGAAATCTTGGGGAGCTTTGTTATTTCCCTTTCAATATAACTCTAATATAAATCATTAAGCACTTTTATTTTTAAAAAAAGCATAGATTACATTTTTGCATCTTAACACTGCTATGGCAATTGTCATTCGCATTCTTTGGTTGAATTAGTTCATTATTCCCCACACAGCTTCTCTCTGATGCATGCCTTGCTACTTTGTAATCTCTGATTGTGTTAAAGCTTTAGCTGAAGTTTCAGTATATTAAATCTACGGCTTCCCCTTGTCAACTTACACCATTCTTCCATCAAAGTACTACTGTAGATTTGTCAACTAAGATATATGACTTGTAACAGCATGTTGAATTCTGCTACAATTTACAATTTAGATTATCCTTAGTCTGTCCTTTCTTCTAGCCCACTGCTGGGATGGAGACTTCAGATGCATTTGTAAACAGTGACACAAGGTACTCATTGAGGACATGTTTTATTTCTTGGTCAATTGTTATCAGGTTCTAAAGCAAAGGTAATAGACTAAGGACACTTCTAAGAGAGAGTCAGACACACAGCCCCACTGGACTTCATTATAGAATTTTAAAGGAGTTGGCCAATGATTCAGTCACATCCTAATGGATATATTTAGGGAATCACTGATTACAGGCATCATGCCAAAGGGATGGATAGCAATTTATTGCAATGGATCAAAGAGTAATCCATAGCCTCTGAATTTGACTTTGTTTTGTGAACAAAATAAGAGAAAATACTATGAAATAAAGACATTTGAGGCATTGTGAGAAATCTTAGGGTTTTTTGTTTATTTCTTGATCCATTGCTATTACTTTTCCTTAGGATCAGTGAGACAACCCACCTTTTTTTTCTAATTTCATACATTTTTTTATTTTTTTTGTTATTTCTAGATGGTCCCTCATCATACTTTTAAATTTGATGTACAGATGTTTACATCACTCTTTCTCCTGTGACCCACATTGGTTTCCTGTTTATTCAGCTGCACATTTTACACAATTAAAGTATGCAGTCACCAACACATTCTGTGGATATATTCTATTTCCATCTGACCCTACTCCATTCTAGTCACTTCCTCATTGCTTTGAAGTTAGCCTTCTTCCCCCGGCTCCCCTTGCAGCCCCACCTCCTCCCTTCCATTCCACATTCTGACCTTCCCTTCCAGCCACCAACCAGGTTCATCCCTTCCATTGACCATCCAGGTTGTACCTACTACCAGTGCCCACCTCTCACCACCATTCTGCCTCCACCCCTTCCCCCCTCCCTTTATCTGCAGGTCCCCCGACCCTACAATCAGCCCTGAAGAAGGGTAATACCTGAAACGTTGACTGCTCCTTTCCTCCAGATGCTGTCTGGCTTGCTGTGTTCATCCAGCCTCCTGTTTGTCTACCTTCAAGTTGAAATGCTTTATTTTGTTCATGTCCTTCTCTATTGCAAGTCTTATTTTAAGCTGCATCACATTCTAATAAGTAATATTTCGAGTTCCGTGATTTTGACCAAATTGATCATCCCTTGGTCAGTGCACAATAGTTTACTAACTATTATTCTTCCTTAATAAATTGCAAGGGCTGGAAATGCTCAGCATGTCAGAAAGCAGAGAGAGAACTAGAGTTAACATTTTCAGTTGAATATGTCTATTCATTAGAACTGTGAAATTCCTAAACATTTCTAGCACTTTTGTTTTTAGTTCAGATTTCCAAATTCTGGAATATTTTGCTTTTATCGCTCTTCCTTTATTATTTCCTGAACCTTTTGAGTCAAAACTTTCCATATGGATCCCCAAGCTTATTGGTGAGACAAAGTCAGTTGAACACTGAGTCTTATAGCTTCTATCATCTCTCAATGTTACAAATATTTATACATAAATGTTCAGGCTATTAAGAGTTACCACCTGTTTCTTCTTAATCTTAAATAAGGACATTAACAAACTTAACATTGTTATCAACAACATATTAACAATAAAGCAGTTTCTAATCATTTTGTGAAATAGTAATCTACTCTTCTTATTTACAATGTCTGATGCAAATTGAAATTACCCACTGGGTTTATAATAATTTTCCCTGTCTTAAGTAAAAAGCATGCTATGGCTACATTGTGGCTAACTGACGGTCTACAATTTCAATCTCACTCAAAAATTTCCTAGATTTTCATTATGTGAATCCAAGACGTCTATTTCACTTACGATCAGATCATCTTCCTTAAATGTAAGGAATTTATCTGCCATTTTCCCCATCTAACTGTTCGAAATTACCGAGGCTATTGTAAATTTATGCAAAGTCTGTAATATTAAAACTATATGGAATGAATTTATCTCATGCATTCTATTTCATACAATCAAAAACATGAAGTCAAGGACTGAAAATTACTGTTTTAGCTCAACCTAATTATATTAGGTCATTCATGGCATATGCCTTAAGTGGTTTCTGCATCTTCCCACCTTCATCTAACTGACAGAATCACATTTCCTCTAAATTTCCCCCGCACTGAACTTGCATATTTCCTTAGTTTCTCTTATCTCCCTTCATGCCTTCTTATCATACCCACGAGGCTGATCAGCAACTCCCTTGCTCCTATTTCCCATAAATTACTGAGCATCCAACTTCCTCTCCTGTTTCCCATGTTTGATGGTATTGTTCGTTGTTCTTTCACTTCAGGTGCTGCCTTCAAATCTAACATCGTCATTGCTTTCCTCAAACCCTTACAATACAGTTCCATTTACACTCTTCCCTCCCCTAGAAAGTCTTTGATCATTCAACGTCATTCAACTCATTCAACGTCTGCTGCCTTTGTTGTCATCTGTCAAATCCATGTCCATCTTTCCCAGAACTCTATGGTATGAATGTCTTCAATTCAGATTTCTGCCCCTGCCACAATACTGAAATGACTCTTATCAAAGACAGAAATGAGATCCTAAAGACAGTTGTCAAAGGCAGTAAACTTTCCCTCCTCACCCTTGTTGACTTACCTGTATGCTTTATTGATATTTTTAATCAATATTGCATTTCTGGAGCAGATGAGCTTTGAGCCTGAATCTCCTGGTTCAGAGGTAGGGGCAATCCCACTGCATCTCAAGAGCCACCTGTAGTCTTTAGTCTTGTTGAGCACACCACCCTCCTTCACCATTTTCTATTGTGGTCGAGTTAGGTAGCATTGGACTTGGCTGTGTCCATTCTTATTTATCTAATCATAGCCAGATAATAAACTGAAATGGTTTCTCTGACTCTGTACCATTGCTTCTGGTGAGCTCCATTTTTGTCACTCCACCCTACCACCCATCCATTTCTCATCTACTTGCTGCCACCTGCAATATAATCCAAAGCCAAGGAGTCAGTTTCCACATTAACACTGATGATACACAACTCTACCTTATGACCATCTTTCTCAACCACGCTACTGCCTCTAAATTGGCAGATTGTTTGCCCAACAATCAATATTGGATGAACAGATATTTTGTCTAACTAAACACAGAGAAGAGCAAATCCATTATCTTCAGTCTCCAACACAATCTGATTCCTATCCCTGGAAATCATCTGAAGCCAAACATAACCATTCACAACCTCAGTGTCATATTTGACACCAGGATAAGTGTTTAACCATGTGTCTATGCCTTCATTAAGCTTATATCAATCTTCATAACATATCCCTACAGTTTTCCTCTCATTTTGGAGCTAAAACCCTCATCCATATCTTTGGTTCCTCTAAATTTGACCTAATGAATTCTGGTTTGTCTTCCCACACTCTACTTTCCAGAAAATGAACTCATTCAACATCTGCTGCCTTTGTTGGAATTCACACCAACTACCATTCATACATCACTTTTTTTTTTCTATTGAATCTATTGGTTAGGCGTTTAGCATTGTCTCTGTAATCTACTCCAGACCTACAACCATCCAAGATATTTGCACCCATTCAAGATATCCACACCTTCCAAGATATCCACAGCTGCTCAAAGTGTCCACACCCACACAAGGTATCGACATCCACCCAAAATCTCAGGACACCCAAGGTATCCACACCCATCCAAGTTATGGCCCCTTCCAAGACATCCACACCCACCCAAGGTATCAGCATCCACCAAGGTATCAAAATATGCCCAAGATATCTGCAGCCATCCAAGATATCCACACCCACCCAAGTTATCTGCACCTGCCCAATGTATCCACACCTTCACTTCTGGTCAGTTGAATCTTCGCAATTTTAATCATTCCATTAATGGAATCTGTACCTTCAATTGCTAAGGCCCAAGCTCGAGAATTCCCTGTCTAAATCTCCCTGCCTCATTACCAGTCTTTTTTTCCTTTAATATGCTCCTTAAAATCCACCTCTTGGCCAATTATTTCATCATCTGCTCTAATATCTCTATATGCTCACTATCAAAGTTTTCTTCACGTCTCTCCTGTGAACAACTTTAGGATTTTTTCAGTAGAGTGTTATAAATTGAAGTTATTGTTTTTGGCAGACCACGAGAATCCTCTCAAAGAGCAGACCGCAAACTTTCTCGGTTGTATTTCTGTGGAAATAGATGGATCAGAATTTGTCCTCAAGTCTACACAAAAATACATTGTTTCATCTTTCTCAGGTTTACATTCAGCAGCTTTCTGAGTAAACACCTTGCTGTCAGAGCCAAACAAATTTATCAAGGCAACTGGGACAATTGGTGCCCAGAGCTCATCACTTCTGATTACATCTGATGCCAAATTTGAGTTGGGCAACAAGCCAAGGAAACGCAAGGCCTGTGGCATCATTCAACCAAATTACGCTCACTTTGGCTGTAAGCCAAACTTCTACCCCTGATCTGCCACCTCCCACAAGGGTTCACACTTCTTAACACATCAAACTGAGAAAATCTTTATTCAAAATTGTGCAAAGGAAAATGTAGTGATCTGAGAGATGGGATGGAATTGAATTGTTGTAATGATTAATTCATTTTGGGAAGGAAAGAATTAGAGGTACAGCATGAAAGAATTATAGGAAGCAGTTCATTGTTGTGAAGTAGGTTAGTGACATGTAACACGATAGGTTGTTTATGAGCAGGATAAAAATATAGTAAACCAAGTGGTATCTGTAAATAAAGAAAAAGTCAGCATAGATTGTTGAGAACTGGTAACAGTGAGAACATATCAGAGCACAGTGATAGAAAGAAAACAGCAATAGAATCATCTTGGAATCATGATTCTCATTAAAACCTCATGAATGACACTATCCTAATTGGACCCTAACAGAATGTTCCCCAATGACACATTGAAAGGAAACATTATACTGCACCACCTTCATCATTAAACATCTACAATAAACCCAAAAAGCAGCAATTCCTTCACATGTTTCACCATTGTTCAAAAAACAGTCTCTATGCTTTTAAATCATGGGGACCAGACAATTTAAGTTTTAATCTCCTATTAGAAAAATACAGAATCTGAACATCAAGAAGTAATTTTTTTTTGTACAAAGAATTGACAATAGTTACAAAATTGCTTCATTAGTTTCAGACATGGAAAATTTAGTTCATCATTCAGATATGCTAATTTCACATTGCTTTATATGCTGCAGCATCTAACGTGATCTGGAATTTATGTAGCCCTTTAACATGATGGAAAGGAGAGAAGGGAGATAGAGAGAGAGAATCTCTCTCCTGTTGCACCCACCTTTCAACAGGAGTCAAATAGGGTGGCAAGATGTTACAGGCTACACACAGCCTTATACCCCTAAATCTCCCATGCCACTAATCTTGCATGACCTCTTTGCTGCCTACTCACTCACTCAGAACACTTCGCCACCTTTCCCTCATTTGCACAGCTTTAACAGCTGTTCCACCCACTTTCATCTCACTCAAACCCTCCCCGTACTCCACCACCCCACACAGTGATCTTCAGGACCGAAGGCAAAGCAAGAAAGGGAAGGGTGCCTGACGCACACACCAGTGCTCCTTCCTCACAAAGAGGCCATCTTCACTGAACCAGAGGATGACCCATACACAGGTCCCTCAGAGGTCTCCTCTTAGATCTCCAGAGGTTACTGGGCTCTCCAACTGCAAGACGACACTCGGAATGTCTGGCCCATCCAGCCACAAGTGCCACCAGGATCTCCCAACTAAATCTCCAGGATCAACAGACTCCATTGCTGAGCAGGTCCCCTCCACCCCAACTGCAGACCCAGGGATTACACTGAGATATAGTGAGAAGGAAAGAAAAAAGTAAACTTATTGAGGGCACTTTGTTGATACAGGTAACAATGCATTGTACATTATTTCTAATATTTCTATAACCTTTTTTTTTACCTTACATTTGTTTGTTTGACTCTCTCTGTAGCTCTGAATGCAACTGTGCTTTCTTAATTCCTAAATTCATGTCCACACAAGATATATCATGGATTGATGGCTTTGTTAAGAACCTGCTGCAACATATAGAAGCAAAAGGAACAAGGTTCCATACACACCATTGTCCCTCATCTTACAACATCCCTGTTCTTTCCCTGGCCTCCACATCCAAAAGTTTTGTAATGAATGAGCTTGTCAGGGACAGGGAGGTATGAAGCAAACAGGGGGCCAGTGCATTAGAATGGGCAGGGATTAGGGTCTCTGCAGTCCTGTAGAGTCCATAGGTCTGTGTACAATGCTATTTCCCTTTAAAAGGACCTCACATCAGAGGGTCCTGCAGTCTTATTACTCACAGGTCAAGATGCTCACCCCGTCATCTTTGAGTGTGGTCATAGCCATATCTTTCCCATTCCACACTTCTGATTTCCAGAATGTTGGAAATTGACAGGGAGCACTCTTCAGATAATGGCTCCAGCCTCTGAGTCTCTCTAAGTGTCAACCCTGAGCACCCAGAAACCCTTTCTGGTAGCCCTTCCTGTGAATCCAAGTTCACATCACACCAGTTGCCCTCCTAATCCTCCTATGAGCCTTCACCTGCCCACCTCTACCCCTCACCACCAGCCCCTGACATATGAGGTGTGGTCATATACTGTCCCCTATATGAAGCTGAGTGTTGGTGACCCATGGATGATCTCTTCTCTCACATGACACCCCCTTCCCATTCATGCTTTATTGTATCCAACCTTTGCAACCCATGTTGCCTCCTTTCACAATTATCACGCTGCCTTCCTCTTCCATCCTCAAAAATTCATTCCTAACTCTCCTTTCCACAGTAATGGTCCCTCCCTGTTTCCCCAATATTCACCTTTCCCATTAGTTTCTGTGGACAGACCAGACACTGACTGTGGCCCACGCTCTTGAGCATCTTATTCTGACAGTCCCAACAGGAAGTGGCCACACCCCTAACTGGTGGTGGTATCTCTCCCTGCTCACATTAGTCCTACCATCCTGACTGGCCACAGTGGAGGGAGTTGGTAGATCAATTGGTGATGAGGACATAAGGAATCTGCACACAAAGTATTCTTGTTGCAACTTTTCAAAGCTAATTACCAGAGTGCCCTGCAATGAGAGCCTATGCTTCCTGAGTGGTATCATAATGGTCATAAAGGGTTGGTAAATGTCAGATGCCAATACCTGTGGACAAGAGGTGTGTGTGGTTGGTGCCCTCGATCATGTCCTAAAATGCTATTGTGCTGAACAACATAAAGTCTCCTCACGAGTGACAAGTTGAAGTCACCAGGAACCTGTTCTGATTTCCAAGTCAAGATTTCACAGCATCTAAGTTATTTGGTTCATTTAATAAGATAGGAAGCTGAATATTAAGGTGACAGGATGTGACATTAAAAAAGGTGTTTAACAAGCTGTAAGCCCTCTTAACTGACAACTTGCTGCTGCTTAGCAGGAAACTCAGTACACCACTTGTTGACAGCATGGATGATGCAGATAGATGCTCCTAACTTCAGGATACACCTCACTGGGCTTCTCGTCTGATGCTGCTACAAATCTTACTATTGACCATGTCACTCAGCCCCTAGAAGATTCTGTCCAAAGAAGCAGGAAAATCATTTTAAAAAATGTATTAATGAGTGACAGAGGATTTCAACGGACATGTCTTTGAAGCAATGCAAATAATCAATTAAATTCACACGCTATGATGTTCCAACATAAAATCAGTTATGTGTGAACTTTCTTGTGCAGCAAGTAATGCTACATTCCTTTTATGTACAATTATACTGGAAAGAAATTCAAGGTTATCTGTTTATAAAGGGAACACGTTTACAATTTCACGACAAATATTGTGCATCTTCTTCCTTGGTTCCAAATTTTTTTGCAATGTTTCATGTTATCTCTGGCATCACTTTTATGCAATATATAAAGTTGTAATGTACTTCAAAGTTTTTCAGTCAATCAATAAAGACAGAGATTTCATTTCAGGCGGAAGCACTAAGTACTTCATTGCCCTTGGAACTGTCAACGTTGACTAAAATGTAAGATAATCACTCTACTGCAAGGCCAACTTTCAAGCATGAACTAAATAATCTCCTTTCATTTCCTGTGAGTTAGCCATAAAAACATTTTTGTACACCAGATCACCCCACAAGGCAAATCAATTGACTTACTCAGAAAGTGGGTCTGACGATGCTGAGAACTTGCGATTTCATAATACTGCACCCATCTGTAATTATGCAAAACTTTTGAGAAATTATAATATGAGTGACTTGGAGTACATAATAACATGTATTAAAATTTGTGGAAACTTGTGTGATTACTCCACATCCTAAACAGTTTGACAGCAATAAAAATGATTACAATCCTGTCAAAATGTGGTTTAGACAGTGGCACAGTGGTAAAAATTGAAAGAACTGCGGAAGCTGTAAATCAGGAACAAAAGCAGAGGTTGCTGGAAAAGTTCAGAAGGTCTGGCAGCATCTGCGAAGAAAAAAAATCAGTTAACGTTCTATTCCGTTCTGAGGAAGGGTCACCGGACCCAAAACATTAACTCTAATTTTTCTTCACAGACGCTGCCTCACCTGCTGAGCTTTTCCAGCAAGTTCTGTTTTTGGCACAGCAGTAATGTCACTTGACATCAAACAAGCAGGCTATCTTTCTGGTGACATGCGTTCAAATTCCATCACAGCAGCTAGTGATATTTGAATTCAATTTATAAAATCTGGATTATAAAGCTAGCCTTGATAATGGTGACCACAAGAACTATCACCAATTGTTATAAAAATCCTGTTTCACTACCCTTTTGGGATAAGAAATCTGCCATCATTAGCTAATCTGACCTGCACATGACATTGGACCCACTAAAATGTGTTTGACTTTTAACCACCCTCAAATGGCCTGGGAACCTGTTTAATTCAAGGACATTTGAAAGACGGGGAGTAAATGCTGGCCTTGTCAATTATGTTCACATACCATGAAAGAATGTGTATTACAATCAATGGTGAATTACACCTTCCTTTATACTGCAAAATAACTAAGCAATAATAATATTGGAGAGCTAGTAGCCGTGTGATTTATGCCTGTGGAAACAGATAAAAGATTTATACCTGTGGAAATAGAGATAAAAGAAACAATAAATTTAGAGTCCAGGAGGACATTTGGTTTATGTAGTCTGTATCTGTCACCAAAGTGCTAGCCATACCAATCTCATGTTTTGATTCTTGGTTCCAAACAGAAGGTTATGGTACTTCAGTTGTGTTTGTAAATTATGTTTTTAAATACAATGAAGGACTTTTCCTCTACCAACCTGTGACACATTGAGCACTGGATCCCATCTGCACACCATTCCCTGTCTCAAAGGAAAGAGCATGATGGTGCTCTCAGTGGACAACCTCCTTCCTGAGGCCGAGTTCCTCGGTCAAGCACAGCATCTGTAGATGAGAGATACCCCTTCCCTACACTTGTACCAGGCCACATTTGCAATAGGGTTTGCTTGTCAGTCTTCCCACATTGCAAGTTCTTCACCTGCACCTGGTTGATTACGCACTAATGGCATAATACACTAAAGAGCATGCATTGTCCAATTGGATGCCACAACTGGCATCAAGATAGGAAAGCCAACCAGAAGCCTTCCCACTCATCACTTAATCGTGAGGTGGTTGTAGTGGCTATGGAGGCAGAGGAGAGCAGGGTTCTTACCCAGAATGTCTCCTATCTGACCAAGGTCCACATTCATAACCTGCATCCAGGGTGACCTTCAATTCCACTCAATACATCCAACTATGCTGACCATAAATAGACATTTGATTGCTAACAGCCTTCAAAAAACCTTGATATTTCAGAGTGGTTTGTTACATGAAAAAAAATGCAAATGCAAAAAAAATCCACTAAGAAATAATAAATTGAATTAATGAACAATTGAGGTGCTAGTTGAACGGATATATCTTCTGAAAGTAAAGCAAAGCAAATTTGTGCCATTCTAATGAGGATGAGAGGTGACTTGATAGAGATTTACAAGATGATGAGTGGCATAGATAGAGTGGATAGTCAGAGACTCTATCCCAGGGCGGAAATTACTACTGTGAGGGGGCATAATTTTAAGGTGATTGGAGGAAGGTACAGAGGAGATGTCAAAGGTAGGTTCTTCACAAGAGAGTGGTGGGTATGTGGAATGCACTGCCGGCAGTGGTAGTGGAGTCAGATACTTTAGAGACTTTTAAGCGACTCTTGGATAGGCACATGGAGGATAGTAAAATGTAGGGTATGCAGGGTAGATTGATCTTAGTAGGATAATAGGTCGGCACAACATTTGTGGGTCGAAGGGCCTGTACTGTGCTGTACTGTTCTATGTTCTATGTATGTTTAATAGTTATTAAGACTGGCTTGACATGCTGAAAGTTTATAATCACTATCATCAATGAAATTATGAGCCCACATCAAAAGTGCTGAACATTTTGTTGCACTACCCATTAAAACATCTGTCCTATATGAAGCTTTACCCTTTTAATAGGGTTTTAATCATTGACAGCCCTGTTTGCTTGATATCTTTTCACCACTGCTGATTTTAAAGCTGCCTGCGGGTACATGAGGCAGGATTGTGTCAGTGCGATTCGTTGCCTTTCCACCCTTCAATGAGAGCACTTCAGTGTTTGGAATGCTAATGACAGAAGTGAAATGTTTGAAAGAGCAAACCTGACTTCAAAGTCCATCTCATTCTGTCTCTCTTACCCTCTGTCTATCTCTCACTCATTTCAAAACATGCTCGTGAAGCTCTTTCATTAATGGAATGTTTAATGAACCATGTTCATCAAAGCACAAATTTTAAATATAAATATAATGCAATTTAGCATAGCTGTACTTTCCTACACTGTTAATAGGAAATCTAAAGTGGCGGCTGGTTCAATATATTTTCTGCAACTCTCTAGATTCGCTGCTGTGTGGCATTATTTAATCGGGTCTTCAGCAAATTGCAGCATGAATCCACATGGGAATCTAACAAATGGTGAATTCCAAACCATCATTAATATTACTTCTTCTGTTTTATGAAGTCCACTGTATCTAATATAATCTATGGGCCATTTAGTGGGACATATATCATCATGTGTTCTAATGCCTAATCGCCTTTGCTTGAATTTGAAATAAAAGGTTCTGATCCTTCAGCAAAGTTATATCTTTTCAATTTACTTAATAAACCAGAAAATATATCTTTCAAAATGAATTTGGTATTGATTCGTCACCACTTGGATGAAATCCCAGAACCTTCACAAAATGAAAAATTGGGTCTGTAGAATAACTGGACAATTTGCCACTAACAGTATGTTATCCAGACAACAAATGTATCACAGAGTTAAATGCTTAAAATGGAGCTCCAGGGACCTAGCTCATGTATTGATGTTCTTTGTCCTCTTGTTGAATTAAAAGTTCTGAATTTGACTCAGTGAATATTTTTTCCATGTTTCATTATGACCTGCTTTATTTTATCATATTCTGTACAAATTAGATTCAGAGTAAAGACTAAAGTGCCATTATTATACTGAATCAACATGTTATAAAATGTAATGCAAGAAGTTTGCATAAACAGGAGAAACTGAAGATGTGAAAATAAAGTGATAGAAAGGAAAAATATATGTAGTTTTATTTAAAAAGTAATCAACTGGATTTTAAATTCACTAACTAATTAAGTAAGGCCTTGACAAGATCCCTCATGGCAGGTTGATATAGAAGGTAAAGTTGCATGGGGTCAGAGGTGAGCTTGCAAGATGGATAGAAAACTGGCTCGGTCATAGAAGACAGAGGGTAGCAGTGGAAGGATACGTTTCTGAATGGAGGGCTGTGACTAGTGGCAATCTTCAGGGCTCAGTGTTGGGACCTTTGCTGTTTGTAATATATATAAATGATTTGGAAGAGAATGTAACTGGTCTGATTAGGAAGTTTGCCGATGACACAAAGGTTGGTGGAATTGTGGATAGCGATGAGGACCATCAGAGAATACAGCTGGATATAGACAGTTAGTGACTTGGGCAGAGATGGCAGATGGAGTTTAATCTGGAAAAATGTGAGGTAATGCATTTTGGAAGGTCTAATCCAGATGGAAAATAAACAGTAAATGGCAGAACCCCTAGAGAACTGATAGGCAGAGGGGTCTGGGTGCATAAGTACACAGGTCACTGGCAATGCAGGTGGAGAAGGTAGACAACAAGGCATACGGCATGCTTGCCTTCATTGGCCAGGGCATCGAGTTTAAAAGTTTTCAGGTAATGTTGCAGTTTTATAAAACCTTAGTTAGGCCGCATTTGGAATATTGTGTTCAATTCTGGTCGCCACACTACCGGAAGGATGCAGTCAGAAGCTTTTTCCCAGGGTGGAAGAGTCAGTTACCAGGGGCCATGGGTTTAAGGTGCAAGGGGCAAGGTTTAAAGGTGATGGGTGCTTGGAACTCACTGCTGGGGGAAGTAGTGGAAGCGGATACTATAGTGACTTCTAAAGGGCATCTTGACAAATACATGAATAGGATGTGAATAGTGGGATACAGAACCCAGAAGGGTAGGGGGTCTTAATTGTGACGGGCAGCATGTCGGTGCAGCCTTGGAGGGCCAAAGGGCCTGTTCCTGTACTGTAATTTTCTTTGTTCTTTGTTTTTCGTTCTAATTCAAAAAGCAAAGCCAACCACATCATGCTGTAAAGCACCTTTTACATAATAAAAATGTTCTGCACAGGAGCAAAAGACCAAAAGTTGTTTAACTCTTTAACATTGTTAAAGAGACAAGTTTCAAGGAGTGTACAGCAGAGAGTGGAGAGAGCAGGAACGAGTTCCAGAACTTTGGTCTTCGACAAGTTAAAGCACAACCATCAAATTTGTAGCAAATTAAAACTGAAGATTCTCAAAAAATCAAGACTTAAGGGGGCACAAAATGAATCTGGGAGAATTGTACAGCTTGAGAAAATTACAGAGGTAGTAGGAGAAGAGTTCACGGAGAGATTTGAAAATAAGGATGAGAATTTTAAAATTGCCATGTTTGCCCACTGGTGTACTTCAACACTAGGCAATAGGTGAATACGACTTGTGCAAATTAAGTTACAGATGTAGTGTAATGAGTTATGGAAATTGTGATGGTGCAACTGATACTGCAACAGTGACATCAGTTGGAGAAAAGACATTGGACTAAAAATAAACATGTAAAGGAAAAGGTTTTCAACACTAAAATAAAGATAAAGCTGTGTTTAGTAACCTGCAATGAATAGATGTAAATAAAGGAACATTACAGTACATCAGAAGTGGAACAGCTTTAATTAAAGACAAGGAACAAGTAACCGCAGGGCTAGTACATTTCAGCACTGACAACCCAGAGGTACTCCAGACTGGTGTCTGAATGTGAAAGTCGTAATATTAGCTTAGCACAAGATAAAGTATGGTGGCTGCTAGGATATTAAAAAAAAATCTCCATAGAGTCAGGATCTGAAGTTACAGATTCCAAGGGACATAGCTGAAAAGGGAAAACTCTGAAGGCAAGACAAGACCTTGGAAGACTTTGAAGGCAGGCTGTGGAAAACAGCAAGTTTCCAAAGGCAGGGCAAGATCTCAGAAGACTAAATAAAAAACTGAAAAGGCAGAAGACTTCAAAGGCCAGGAAAGGAACCTCAGAAGTCTATGAATACAGGGCAAAAGAGTGGGGTAACTCTGAAAGGCAAGACAAAGAACCAAAAATGACTTTGAAGTCAAGTCATGAAATGCTGCTAAGAGTAAGCAGACAGAAACAGAACAATTTAATAGTGAGAAGGAAAAGCCGAAGTATTAATCTAGATCAGTAAAGTGTAATAGTTTTATGGATTGACTGTATGAAGATGCTAAACCCATCTGTTCGTACGCTACCAGGAATATTCCATATCCTCTGATGAGAAAGGTCAAATATCAGTTAGACAGCATGATGGAAAATGGGATCATATTGCCACACCATAGTGCTCAGGACTTGTGAATGTTTCCACGGCAAATGGAGAATTAAGATTGTGTGTGTGGATCTCAATCAGTTAAATAAAGGAGTTAAGAAATTCATCCCACTTAATCTGTCATCAAGAGTTTGGCAAAAATTGTCAGCGAGTTATTCACAAAACCGAATGCCAGCAGTATGTTTTACCAGATACCCTTAGAAAATGAGTCAATATTGCTGACTACCTTCATTATACTGTTTAGGCAGCTTTGCTTCAAGCATTTATCATTTGCGAGCAGCTCTGAATCAGAAATTCTCAAAGGACAATTTCTAGAATCCTAGAAGCGGAACGGAACCAAATGCCACATTATTAATATCCTACTACATGGTAAATGAGGAAGCCACATGACCAGAGGATCGGTGACATGTTAAGGGTACAACAGAGTACAAGACTCCCATTAAGTGAGAAATGCTAATTTTTGAGAACAATAATTGCATTCCTAGGTCACAAAATCCAGGAACAAAGCATCATAGGAGAAGCAGGTGAGAGGAGTTTAACATAATATACAAACTGATGGTAAAGTTAAAGTTAATAAAACATACAAAAGCCAAAAATGAGTCACTGAATAGTAGAATAAGAACCAGCAGGATTTTGGAAAAACTTCTAAAAAATGCAAAAGAGTAGCAGATTTTTTGAGGTTTGGGAGACCCAAAAGATGTATTGGACAGTTTCAAGGAGACTAGGAGTTGAAAGGAAAGAATTGGTAGAGTTTGTAGGGCAATGGAATCAAAGAGGATGGGGAGATTACAGGAAAGGGGTGCTGAGCTGTATGATCAGTCATGATCGCATTGAAATGTAGAGCAGGCAAATGGCCTAATCCTGTTGCTATTGTCTATGTTTCTATGCATGTATCATTAACATTATAACATATAAATAACACAGTTTATATCACATATTTTTATATGCTATCAAGTTCACTTTTGTAACACAGGATTTGGCCTTGATTTCCCAAGCATTTTCTGGACATAAAAACAAGTATGTGTCCTATTCAAAGGGATCTGTTTTGTTATTCTGATTAACCAATTCTAAATTTAAAACAAACGCTAAAGGAATTGCCAGATCATGGTGGTCTGATAGATGCCATTATTGAACAGTGTGTTATTTATAAAGTACGCCATTAGTCTTCAGCAATCTCTACCTTGGAAATTAATTTCACTTATTGGTCTTACATTTATTTCCAATCTTTCATTAGATTACTGAATGAATAAACCTACAACCAAATCTTAATTTTCAGTTACACAAAAAAAACTTGATACGCACCCGAAAACTTGTTACTAACTAAGACTCATTATAAGATGTTGTTTACCAAACAGGCACAATGGGATGAATGGCCACTTTCTGTGCAGTAGCCATTCCATGATTCCATATTGTTCAAGCAACATCATTAGCTGTATCACAGCTGAGGTTAGATTATAATACAACCAATATTATCCAGAGTGTAAATTTATTTTGCTTCTGATTCTACTAATGATTTTTATAACTAATTCCACTGAAAAATCTCTCCATTTAAATGTGCCTCAGCAACAACCAGTGATTCAGTTGAATTCTATAATTTAAGCTACATACTGAAGAGGGGAGCTGAAATTGAAAAAGTGCAATCATTCCTGTATAAACTGTATAAAATTTACATTCCAGTGGCTTCAAATATGTAACAGAAAACAATGCACAGTTTGTTTTACTTTAAACTGACCTAGTCAGATGTTTGCCCTTGTATCTCACCCACTAAATTGTAATTAGCTGAACTTCACCACATTCTCACATGTGAAATTTCACAAGTTAGACATTCAACACTCATATGACCAAATCTCATCCAGATCCCTTCTCTAATATACCTCCAGATATTTTAATGATCAATTAGATATTTTACATCTTATCCTTCTCAACTTCTCTCCCATTCTGAAGATGTTAATTTTTCATGGGAATACACATACATGGTTATTGACCAACATCGGGTATATTGTCCAAAATTTACATAATCTGTTGCTGAGTTTGAACAAAGAATATCAGCATATTATAATATCATAATATAATATAATATATTATATTATAATATAATATATAATATATAATATCAGCATATCAGAATATTCCTTATTCTCAACTACAAACAAAGCTGACCTTCCAGAAGCAATTACCGTGTAATATTGTATAAGGTATTTCAGCAATTTACAGCTTGCCGTCCAGACCAGGAAACTGGGATCTTTCTTATCTGAATATGTCGCTAGTTATTGACTAAAGTTGGAAAGCCAATAGATGGTTGATTTATCCTTTCTGTGTGCCCATTAAGAATACATTAGGAACTAAAATTTAAGAAAGAAGTGAGCAGTAAGAATGTATTTATTTTATAGCAATGTTGAACTTAAAATTTCCTGAAAAATCTTGTTAAGAGTTAATCTTATAAAAACTGATCTGGAAACATATCAAGATATGAATTGGAAATTCATCATAGGTTAACATTAAATGAGTTTGTTTCCTGCTCATTTAACATTACTGGTGTGATTTATCTAGATTTAGCAAATCAAATCAAAGAAACACTATTTATCCAAAATGTCACATTAAGTGCTTTTGGCTGTATGCCAAATTGACAGTTTTACTCCTGCATATGCAGTAAGTATATTTCCTTGTCAAATAACCTTTCTACTTTCATCTTCTCCTATCCTTTGCACTTTAGTTTTTGTGTAACTTATTTTAAGTTTCTCCCCAAATTCAATACTATTGTTGCTGCATGTCAATTGTTTGCAGTGCAGATAGAATCAGTGCCACTAAGATTGCTTGAGATTGAAACACTGAATATCAAATCAATCTTGAAAATTGAGTTTACAGGTATATGTAACTGCTGCATCAGGATTCCTAAATCAAGGGAGCCCTTCCATCAGAGTTGTTCAGTTTGGTGAAATGTGATAATGTTCTCCTGATATGATGCAGAGGCTAGTCGTGCTCACTATTATTTGTGCACTTGGTAGCCAATCATTTCTCAGGCTTTAATTGCTGGAAATTTTTAAATTCTGAAGTTTTTTTTCTTTTTTTGTCATTTATGTTCCCTCTCTCTTAATTGACAATTTCTTCCTCTATGTCCAACTTTATACTAAAATTATCTAGTTGAGTTTACCTTTCCTGGCCTGCCCATGTGCAGATAATTTCACAATCTTCAGTCTAACTGAATAAGAAAACAGTCCATTGTTTGCCCCTTCACACAGTGACAGATGTGTTTTTCACAAAGGGGCTGCAATTTTGCTCTCCCTGACGTGTCAAAGATAATGGCGAGCCTGATGACTTAAATCAGGCAAGAGTCCAAAAATCAGATTCTTGCCATTGAGACAATTTGTTACAATTAAGTCCTCCCTTTTTAGATAAATTTCTTGCCATCAGATGGCAAGAAGCCCAAGTAGGATGCAAATACACATATTAGTTATACAACTTTCTGGAGTTAACTTCCCATTCCAAATGAACTGCTGCCCATTCAATATACTCTTCCAAAACTCCGTGCAACTGAACATAAACCAAAAAGTGTGTCTGTGCCTCTGTCTCTGTGGGTTGACTGTGTCACTTTTTGCCGAGTACAGAGACAAGCCTTCAGCACGACGATCAGTAAGTGCCTGGCAATTCTCTGTATGTCAGAGATCTCAGGAGTTTTGTCCTCTATCAGCTGCGAGAATCAATCTGTGATGCACTCACCGGATTGTGCCTCTGGGCCAATCTATATGGAGAACCCACTGAGGTGATCGTCTCTGTGCTGGTGGAGATCGCAGGTGAATGTCTTGCCATTGTATTGTCTACATGTTCACAGGCTTCCTCTTCAGATGTGGTGCAAGTTCAGAGGGGCTCGAGCTGTGTCCTGTTGCACTTATTCTGGCAGTGCTAGTGCCTGCAGAAGAGAAGAGGATGAATTAATTGGTGAGATGCAAACTGTTTATGCAGATCAGTAAATTTGCCTTTATGTTCTCCCGAGAAAAAAAGAGAGTAAAGTTTCTCACTGAGTTACTACCTTATTTGTGCCTACCTGTCAGTACAGGCATGGCCCCAGTCTTCCTCAGCCTTTTCCTCAAAGAGGGTGAGGAACTTCATATCAAGAAATGCAGTGGACAAAAAGGGTTAGTAATTTGAGAGGATTAGATGGGTGAGAATGCACATTGAATGCACATCATCCACGTGATGTTGAGACTTGTAAGCTATGATCATTTGTGACATGCATATGCAGTAGCAGAGTGAAACTGAGTGACGTCCATGTGAGTATGAAGCACCTCTGAGGAATGCAAGAGATCACTCAACTTCGTCCAGCGTTTCTTGCCACTTAATTTGCGCACTCCAGTGAAACTGTCTCATGCAGCGATCTACACTCAGGCTGCTTGGGTTTGATTTGATGGCCCCAGGAACCCCCAGGAACAAGATGAAGCTACTGTTGGTGATTCTGTCCAACAGCATCTGTAAGGCAGCATTAGTCAATCTGCAGGCCAGCTTGGACTTTGCAGCAGGCATTTCTGGGAATGACCACCGCAGGATCCTTGCGAGCTTCTGACTTGTAGCAAATGGAACGGTGTCCAGCTGGTCTTTAAAACATGGCATTAGAGCTTTCAACCCCAAAAGGACTCACCATGGAAAGAACTTCTAGCTTGCTCACCACCCATGACCTGCAAACTAACTCATTCGCTATCCCACATGCAAAAGCATAAATGGAAGGCAATGGCCTAATGGTATTATTACTGAACTGTTAATCTGGGGACCGAGGTTCAAATCCTGGCATGGTAGATGGTGGAATATTGAATTCAATAAACATCTGGAATTAAGAGTCTAATGATGACCATGAATCTATTGTCGACTGTCAGGAAAAAAGAAAATCTGGCTCACTAATGTCCTTTAGGGAAGGAAGCTGCCACCCTTACCTGGTCTGACCTACATGAGACTCCAGACCCACAGCAATGTGGTTGACTCTTAACTGCCCTCTAGGCAATTAGGGATGGACAATAAATGCTGGCCCAGCCAGCCGCACCCTAATCCCGTGATTGAATTTTAACAAAAGCTGAAAAATACATGATATAACATAGACTTCACTTTGCGTGTATAGGAAGATATCAAAGATTCTTGCTGTTATTCAGAAATCTTAAAACAAAAAACATTACATTTAGATATTATCAGCTCATACTTCTAGCAACTTGCCACAAAAAAAAATGTGAAACCATTAATGTGCAAACATAGCTAATGGCAAACACTGCTGGACATCCTGTTAAAGCAAAATCCGAGCCATAATATCTTGATAGCTTAATAATAATGTTTGGTCATTCATAGAGTTGATCTCTTTAGAAGACACATCATTGAATCCAGCAAAGGGCTTCCTGTTGAGTTCAGACAGCATCTTCCTTCCGATGTCGCACATAGCACTTTAAAAAGATGTTCACAATTCAAATAAGTAAAAGGTTTCTGCTCTTTCAACACTGCCGTGATTATGAAATTAGATCAGAGCAGGTTTTAATCTGATTTTGTGCATATCAAGACCTTTTATGTAATTACACATTGATAAAATTACTTTTGCTGAAATGTTGCAGATTAAAGTTACTAATCATATCAAATTAATGTACACTAAATCAGCAACAATCACCATTTTTATTATATGCACAAATAAATCCTGTGAAGAATGACCGAATGATTTACAATGTTTAAGTGGACTATGTATAGCATATAATACTATTGTTATTGAAAATTTAACAATGGACATCTGTAAAAAAAAAACTTATTCTGCATATATATGGAACATCAATTCAAATTCAAGCCAATTAATGAGACAGACAAGAAGACAAATTTCTTTGTGAATAGAGTTCATTAATTACTCAGTGTTAAATATTTTCCCAATCAAGGTGGTTAGCAACATTCATACATGCTTCTTGGGCAGATGAGAATTGAAATTGGGTCATCTGGACCACAGATAGGGACACTACCAGTAGACCACAACAGCCAAACTCCTCAGTCCTATAAGTGCTACAATGCACCTCTGGAAAAGGTAAGACTTGAACGCCGGTCTCCCAGCTCAGAGGTAGGACACTACAATTACACCACAAAGGTAACACTAGTCAATTCTAGATATGTTTAATCAACCTGTTCAGGGATGTTATCACACAACTCTGGAGCAGGTGGGACATGAATGCATGTCTCCTGGCCCAAAGGTAGTAACGTTACCAACTATTCAGTCCTACAGCTACTTCCACACACCTATCCCACCTTGTTCCCCCTTTATCTAACCAACTAACCCAATCATCTACTTAATTATTTTCTATGTTAATGTATTTTTATATTTTTAAATAAAAAACTTTTGATGACATGCAAATAATCCTTGAACCAAATGAATGAAACAAGCTTGTTTTGTTCCCCATATATTTTACCCTATAATTCAACCCATCAGTAACAATATTTTTCACATTCCAAATAGTACAATCAACTTTCTATAATACTCCATCTTCCTTTGAACTAAGAAAAAGCTTAATAACAAAGCGAAACAAACAAAAAATGCATTTTACGTAGATATGCAATGTCTCATACCAGCAGGATTCTTCTTTGAGGATCTACAATAAATTTTTCAGGCAAACAGCTTCTTTTGTAAAATATTCTGACAATCGATGACCCACTTATTTTTGGAAATCTTTTTTTTCTTTCCATCATTTCCTTTGTGCTAACTAAGATCAACCTTTAATATATTTTCTCTCCCTTTGCCAAAGAGAATGGTTATCCACATGACATTCTATAAGCACATTTTTCTTACATTTCCCTTACATAGGATTCCTTTTAAAATGTTGAAAAAATACACCCCTGTATCTTTAGTTTTTACTAGTGCCAAAGTTTCAGAAGGTAAAGTAATTTTTAAATACCTTTATTTTATTTTCTTGGCTTCCCAAGTCAACGGACAACATATTATTCTTTCCCACCAAGAATATGATAAGCCCTGCTGGACTTGCAAAAGAAACTTAAATATTTTCATCTGGTACTTTATAGATATGGTATCTAGATATAGCCAGCCCCTGATAACAGGTAGTAAAGATAAGAAAAAGTATTGGTGGGGAACTTGATGCAAAAATGAATAAGGCCAGATTTTGGGCCCTGATTACCATCTATAAAATTGGGATATGAAGCATTGATAAGAATGATTAGCTTCACATCTCTGTATCAAAGACTAGAAACTTGTGAGAGCATCTTTCAGAGTTTTGTTTCTCGAATATTTTATTTACTGTTATGACTTCCTCAGCAATAATTTGTTGTATCATAATATTCTGTTCAAATTACTCATAGCTGCTATTGGGTAGAGGCTGAGTACAAAACCAGTCTACCACACCAATCATACTGAACAGAGTTCTCAAATGTCAAATCTAATGTTGAACCTTCCTTTGTATTCCTCACTCTGTTCAATCACAATATGATCTTTGTATGTTATGATCTGCCTGTACTGCATCATCTGTTACAGTGTGATTTCGTTCACACACTCCATTACTTAAAAGGACTTTCCGTTGCTATATTCATTACTACATTGTTCATTTTCTCACATGTACCCCTGAATTCACTGGCAAATTCTACTCCGTCTCCTCCATCTCCAGCATCCTCATTGTCAGTTAGAAATGTAGTCAGGGCCCAAAATCTGGCCTTATTCATTTTTGCATCAAGTTCCCCACCAATACTTTTTCTTATCTTTACTACCTGTTGTCAGGGGCTGGCTATATCTAGTTACCATATCTATAAAGTACCAGATGAAAATATTTAAGTTTCTTTTGCAAATTAATGTTTTATGTTCTCTGATCCCATACCTTCAAGTCTATTCCTACAACTTTATTAATGTCTCTTGCTATGACAAGACACATTATGAGCCGTGATAGCGTCCTTCTATATGTTTTACATATAACACATTTATCATCGATCCCTTCTTCAACTTTAATGTAAACATCATCCCTAACTCTTGTATCTTTTTATATTTCTAAACCATGAGAAGATGGTTAGGCAAATTATTGATGTAGCTTTAAGATAATTTTTGCCTTTTTTTCTTTAAACTTCTACCTCCTGGATGTCAGTATAATTTGTCTAACATTTGTTGAAGAAGTTTGCTGTTGTTAAAAGGAAAACAATAATGTTCAGATTCATAAACGATAAATCTAGAGACTTCCCAAAAACAACTGGCTCAACTTGTTCCATATCCAGTTTCATTTAAGTCCTTTCACTGACAGCCTGCTCAACAGTCAGGGCCTTTCTCTTGACACTGTGCATTGATAGGATGGTCTGCCCCAACTACATTACAGAGAATCACCTCTCTTTTTAGTGATTGCAACTTGTTGCTATCCTCAAACTTAAAGCAAGTGGAACTCTCAAATTCGTTAATCACGCTTTGGTCATATTTTTTAAAGAATCTACTGAACATTTTAACCAATTCACTGTGGACATTTATCCACTGGCCATAACAGTGCAACTGAAATGTATCTATAAATAAACATTCATTACTGGCCTGAAACTTCTTGTAACTTATGCAGTTTCCTCTCTCGGATCAGTACTTTCATCTTCTCCTTCCAAATCTTCCATGTTGTGGGTAATTTTGAAATTCTAGTTATTTAATTAGAACAAGTCACTGTACAACTGAATTTTGAGTGGCATCTAAACCATCTAATGAACACATCCAGGGCATTTCTGGGGATCATTCTTCTGTCACAGTTCCCCAGTTCTTACCATCAGCCAGAGGGATCTCTACCTTCACTTGGTCATGATTTACTTTTTGTATTAATGCTTTTGGCCTGTACTTGAATGGTCTCATAGAAACTTAGGTTATAGGAGCAGGAGTAGACCTTCAAACTGATCAAACCTGTTCCACCATTCAATATGATCATGGCTGATCATCAAACTTAGCACCAAGTCACCGCTTTCTTCCTGTATCTTTCATTGCTGCTACCATGGAACACTCCATCCTCCGTGTTACAGCTGAATGTCCTACTTGAGCCATGAAGGCCACTAGAAAAGAATGTTTTCCCGGATGCTGTTTTTAGGCTTCTGACAAAACCTTGTTTTCTTTTTCTGGAAATCTAAATCCATCTAAAAAGCCTTTCCATATTCAACACCTTAACAGAATCTAACATTTTAGAGATGAGCAGTGAATTTTGAATCTCCAAGTAAATTTTTTGCAATCTTGCTATATATAGTCAGTTAAATTCTATTGTATATTCTTTGACACAATATCCATCCAGCTTTCTGATTTTATCAAAGTTTGACCATGCCTCATTTGCATTCACTAGTTGCCTTTCCCAGAAATTCCATAACTTTACAACTGACCTTTATTCTATTAGAAAATGATGGAACCAAGGCCAGAATCTTGCTTTTTCCTTGGTAAAGATGTAACCATGCACATAGTAAATTCATTTTTGAATGATCATAAAGTTCAAGTTCGCAAAACATGGGTGTAAAGGTATAACCCAACGTCTTACACTTTGTTGCAGCCAATCCTCTCCAAAATAATTCTAATTAAAATCTTACATACAAAAAGAATTCTCAGATTCCAATTTTAACCTTAAGTCAACTATCCCTGCTATCAATGCCAATTCAGATCCAAGCCAGTTAGTGATAAGGAAATGTGTCTTGTTTCTGTGTGAATAAAGTTTATCAACAATTCAATCCTTCAACTACTTCCATACACCACAACCACAACCACCATTTCCCCTTTTATATGTACCTATTAATTATCCAATTAATCTGTTTTCTGTTTAACTACTTACTATAACAATATGCAAAACACTGTGGATCCTGGAAAAGTTATGTAATAACAGAAATTATAGGAAAACTCAGCAGGTCTAGTAGAATCTATGAAAAGTAAAACAGAATAAATGACCCAGGTCGACAATCTTTCAACAGAATGCTGTGCACAGTCTTAAACTCAAGTATTACCAAATTGATTTTCAACTATGCCCGCAGTAAGTAAAATGGTAAAATAATACATTAGTCCAGTTAAAAATCCTTATGATTCTTAATGGAGGGAAGCATTAATGGAAGAAAGCACTTAACTTCTCAATTGGTCATTTTAAAATGTGATATAGTTGAAGCAACAAAGTGTTAGGCTCAGTTTGCTGCTCCAACATTCCAAAAAATGCATCAGGACATTGACACTGGTGCTGAATCATATTCTATTAATTTCATTTATATTCCTTCATGGTATGTAGGCACTCATTGCCCATCCCAAATTGCCCTTGAGAAGATGATGGTGAGCTGCCTTCTTACATCCCTGCAGATGATGGAAGGTTGTTATACCCACAGTACTGTTAGAAAGGGAGTTCCAGGATTTTGACATAGCAGCTGTAAAGGAACAGTAATACAGTTCTGAGTCACAATGATGTGTGGCTTGGAGGGAAATCTCGTAGTGGTAGTGCTCCCATGTATCTTTTGGCTTAGTTCTTCAGGTTTGAAAAGTGCTGTCAATAGGGCCTTGATGAATTCTTGCACTGCATCTTGATGATGGCACACACTAGTGCCACTATGGATTGATGGTAGTTGAAAGTTTAAAATGGAGTGCTGATCAAGCAGGCTGTTTTGGCCTGGAGGATGTCAAGCTTCTTGAGTGTTGTTAGAGCCGCACCTATCCAGGCAAGTGGAGAGCACTACATCACATTTATTGGAGATGGTCATTGCTTGGCGTTTGTGTGGCTTGAGTGTTAATTGCTACTTACCAGTCTAAACTTGAACATTATCCAGGTATTGCTGTATGAGGTCTGTTTCAATATCTAAGGAGTCAAGTATTTACACATTGGAATCATAGCAGAGCAGAATGAATTGATGGCTTTAAAATAATATTGAATAAGTTGGACAGATCAGAATAAAGGCTCAGTAGTTTCTTCCTGTTTTGCAACTCATCCCCAAAGTATTTTGTCAAACAATTATAGTACAAATTGCAACCATCTGTTTCCAGCATAGAACTGGGCAAGATAATATGGTTTTAAGTATAATCCCAAGTTTAAAGAAAACAAAATCTAAACTGAATACAAAGAATTAGAACAGTTTGTAATATTGGGCTCACTAAGAGTCCACTTACATTGCAGTTCTTTCAATTCCAAGACTAGAATTTGTATGCCAGTTTACAAATAGATAGAACATTGCTCCTATTGCTTGGCTCCTACATGGTTGTAACTTTCCCTCAACTGTTTCAGGCTATCTATGCAGGATTTACCCTCGAAGGTGAGCAAGTCTAATCTGAGCCATCTCCTGATCTCGTGTTCCAACTTCTGAAAATCAGCCCATTTGTCTGGAATTTTCATCTTGCAAAGTTGGCAGCAGACTGAAGTTGGGACTGCCATGTTGGAAGGCCCACCCCGTCCATTGCAACAGCAAGGTTGTAAGGCACACTACCCCCCAATCTTTAACACCCTCACTCTAACCACCTGCCACGCGATGCATTCTCCATCCCCCAAGCATTTTCCATGTTTACTCACCCAGTATATACAATATAAAAAATTCTCATGAGCTATATAATTATGGTGGAAAATCAAAGAGATGCTTGGGAAATCATCATAAAATTAGATATTCAACTCCAGTTGAAAATACTTAATCATAATGCTGTCAAACAAACACACAGCTATGTTGACAAAACATTTGATATCTTAAGGGCTCATTAAATCTGACAAAATAAACACACAACCAGTCACAAACCTCTTCAAAACATTTAATCCTTTTATCTGGCCATAAAGCTGTCAAACAAAGCACATTCTCCTTTCCATAGCTGTCAATAATTCCTGTTAATCAATAATGTGGCTTGGAAATCAACCAAGCATTCATAATTGGCTCACATTGAACAGTTTAATAAACAGATCCTACACAATGTAATACAAAATAGTCTCAGTGAAATGGAGAGAAGTGAACCCATTCGAAGCTTGGAGTGGATTTGGATTGTTTCCTAAAAAGGTGTGTCATTCTATGTGACCTATGTTACAAATCATATGCGTGGGTGTGGGGTTAGTGATTCCATTCAATTATTAATAAGGGTTCTCCTATCTATTGTCTTTAATATGAATTACCTACAAATTAGTGTTTAGCGAATGTTGGTTTTTGCTCATTACAGCAAAATTCTTAATACTTAAAGTCTTGTCATGTGATTCCTTTTAATTGGCTTTTGGGAATTTACCTTTTTTTTCATGAGCTTTTGGTGCAAGAATCGCAAAGTAAAGGGTGGCTCTTACAGAATTGGCTGAGATGAGTACATTGTAATTTTTCAGCACTGTGACCATGCGATTAAGGAATGCGTCCAAAAGATTGTTTTTGCAATGAGTGAGGCAAAAAGCAGAAAATATATTGCAAGAAATGTTGCCCAGACCATGTCTAACGAGACCCTCACACTCACCTATACTAACTGCAAATTAGAAAATTCAGCCCCTTTTCTTGAAGGGATGGAGCTATCTGTGAATACCATGCAACAGTTAAACATTAATTTGAAGACAGTAGAGAAGAAGTAGAATTGTATTTAAAAGTAAGCATTAAAAAGGCAAGGATTTTTGAAGTATTGGCTCAGCACATGAAACTTCAGGAAAAGAAAATTAATCCTGCTAACATTCAAGTTGAATTAGCTAGAATTCAGTTACATATGAAGTAACTGGAATTCAAGAAATTGAGAGTAATGATAAAATTTAAATTCCAAAAGGAAAAAGAATTAAAAAATAAAACTTTGAATTAGAATTCCATAGAGAAGAAAAGTAACAAAAATACAGAGTTTCAGATAGTAATAGAAAAAGAAAATCTTGAATTGCAATTGCAACTGAGAGAAAGAAACCACCGCATTTGAACTTGATAAAGCAAAGTTTTAAATTACACGAACAGTGAGTAATAAGTAAATTTGTGATGATTCAGATTAAAGTACTGGTTTCAGCTGGCAAGGGATGCATTAACCTGGAGCCCAAAATTCATTCAGGAGGGAGTTGAAATGTATTTTGTGCCATTTGACAAAATCTATAATGAGAAACCCTTAATGGCTGTAGGAAAGTTGGACAGTTTAATTACAATGTATTTTCAGGGGAATGTGAATGAAATATGCTCATTTTTTTCAGCTGTTCTCAATACATACAAGTTAATGCCAGAAGCTTACAAGCCAACATTTAGAAATTTAAGGAAGAGACAGATTTAGACTTGTGGAATTTGCTCAGTATAAAAAGAAAATAATATTCAACAGGTGGTACAGAGCTATGAAGATAGAACAAGATTTCAAAAACCTTAGAGAGATTATACGAATGGGGAATTAAGAAAATGGCACTTTAAGAAAAAGGTCCTACCTAAAAGATTAAATTTTCTAAGGGCTGCTGCAATAATGGCTGATGGCTACAAGTTGGATCACAAATATATGAATAGCAGCAGACACAAAAAACTGGAGGAGGTGAGGAATTTGATAAAGAATTGACTAAATTGAGGAAGATAATGGAAATGAAAAAAAAGCCTATACGCCTCAGTGTAGTAAAAGGTAGGGTAGGTGATGGCCTAGTAGTGTTATCAATAGACTATTAATCCAGAAATCCAGCTAATGTTGACCCAGATTCAAATCTCACCACAGCAGCTGGTGGAACTTGAATTCAATAAAAAAAAGTCTGAATTAAAAATCTACTAATCACCATGAAATCATCCTCATCCTTACCAATCTACCAGCTGCAGTTCCATCTGTCCATGACAGTATCGGTAAGAGTGACCATTGCACAGTCCTGGTGGAGACAAAGTTCCACCTTTACATTGAGAATAACTTCCATTGTATTGTGTGGCACTATCACTGTGCTAAATAGGACAGACTTCGCACAAATCTAGCAGCTGAAAACTGGGCATCCATGAGGTGCTGTGGGCCATCAACAGCACAATCTGTAACCTCATGGCTTAGCATATCTCCCACTCAACCATTACCATCAAGCCAGGGGATCAACGCTGGTTCAATGGAGAGTGCAGGAGGGCATGCCAGGAGCAGCACCAAGCATACCTGAAGATAAGGTGTCAACCTGGTGAAGCCACTAAACAGGACTACTTGAACGCCAAACAGCAAAAGCAGCAAGTGATAGACAGAGCTAAGCAATCCCACAACCAACGGATCAGATCTAAGCTCTGCAGTCCTGCCATATCCAGATGTGAATGGTGGTGGACAATTAAACAACTCACTGGAGGAGGAGGGTCCACAAATATCTCCATCTTCAATGATGGAAGAGCCCAAATCATCAGTGCAAAATATAACACTGAAGCATTCGCAGCAATCTTCAGCTAGAAGTGGCGTGTGGATGATCCATCTTGGCCTCCTCCAGTGGTCCCCAGCATTACAGATACCAGTCTTCAGCCAATTTGATTCACTTCACATGATATCAAGAAATGAATACTGAAACGGCTGTGCGCCCTGACAACATTCCATCAATAGTACTGAAGACTTGTGTTCCAGAACTTGCCGCTCCCCTAGCCAAGCTCTTCAAGTACAGTTACAACACTGGTATCTACCCGACAATGTAGAAAATTATCCAAGTATGTCCTACACACAAAAAAAAGGACAAATCCAACCCAGCCAATTACCGCCCCATCATTCTACAGTTAATCATCAGTAAAGTGATGGAAGGTGTCATCATCAGTGCTATCAAGCAACACCTACTCAGCAATAACCTACTCAGTGATGCCCAGTTTTGGTTCCACTAGGGCTACTCAGCTCCTGACCTCATTACAGCCTTGGTTCAAACTGGACAAAAAAGCTGAATTCCAGAGGTGAGGTGAGAGTGACAGCCCTTGACATCAAGGCTGCATTCAACTGAGCTGGCATCAAGGACCCCTAGCAAAACTGGAATCAATGGGTATCAGGGGGCAAACTCTCTGGTGGTTGATGTCATACCTGACACATAGGAAGATGGCCGTGGTTGTGGGAGGTCAATCATTTCAGTTCCAGGACATCTCTGAAGGAATTCCTCAGGGCAGTGTCCTCGGCCCAACCATCTTCAGCTGCTTCACCTTCCCTCCATCATAAGGCCAGAAGTGGGGATGTTCACCGATGATTGCTCAATGTTCAGCACCATTTGCGAATCCTCAGACACTGATGCAGTCCGTGTCCAAATGCAACAAGATCTGGACAATATCAAGGCTTGGGCTGACAAGTGGCAAGTGACATTCGCGCTACACAAATGCCAGGCTATGACCACCACCAATAAAAGACAATCTAACCACAACTCCTTGAGATTTAATGGTGTTACCATCACTGAGTCCCGCACTATCAACATCCTGGGAATTATCATTGATCAGAAACTCAGCTGGACTCACCACATAAACACAGTGGCTACAAGAGCAGGTCAGAAGCTAGGAATACTGCAGCGAGTAGCTCACCTCCTGACTCCTCAAAGCCTGTCCACCATCTACAAGGCACAAGTCAGGAGTGTCTTGGAATACTCCCCACTTGCCTGGATGAGTGCAGCCCCAACAACACTCAAGAAGCTTGACGTCTTCCAGGACAAAGCAGCCCGCTTGATTGGCACTACATCCACAAGTATCCATTCCCTCCACCACTGACTCATAGTAGCGGCAGTGTGTACTACCTACAAGATGCACTGCAGAAATTCACCAAAGATCCTTAGGACAGCACCTTCCAGACCCATGATAACTTCCATCTAGAAAAACAAGGGCAGCAGATATATGGGAACACCACCATCTTCAAGTTCCTCTCCAAGCCACGCACCTTCCTGACTTGGAAATATATCGCCATTCCTTCACTGTCGCTGGGGCAAAATCCTGGAAATCACCCCTCCTATTGGCATTGTGGTGTCAACCCACAGCAGGTGGACTCCAGCAGTTCAAGAAGGCAGCTCACCACCACCTTCTCAAGGGCAACTAGGGATGGGCAAGAAATGCTGGCCAGCCAGCAATGCCCACATCCCACAAATGTATAGAAAAAAATGACATTACAGATGAAATGTACGATCCAAGGGGACCAATGTGTTATTGCCATAAGCAATGACATGTTAAGGCAGGATTGTTAGAAATTAGAAGTCAAAACTGTAGCATTTGTGAGCATGACTGTAGAATTTTTTTTACCACTAGGTGATGCTTGTTACAAACTGATAGCTTTGAGTATATTTACTGTCAGTAAAGACCAGGGCATGGATGATAAGGAGAATTTTGAGTTCAAGCTTAAAGTTGCAAAGTCCATATTTTTGTCCAGTAAAGCAGCCAAACAATTTAATATTCTTAGAACTACAGAGTCACCTCAATTGTTGATGGCAGAAGGTATGTTATTTCGGAAAGTACTGATTCAAGGCAATACTAGAGGCTGCAGACACCATCTCCTCTGTCACGATAGCCGACGTGCATGTTCCCCATCAACCTCCATCCCCACTGAAGGACCTCACATCACTGCCGCCTCCACTCCCAGCACACCATCTAACCTGCCACAGGACCCAGTACAGCGCTCCACCCTCCCCACCTGATCACAACCTCCCTTCAACTTTGACCCACCCAAAGCATTCTTTCATTTACCATCATCCTAACCCCTTGACAAATTTCCAACCTAGCGTACATACCCTTTCACAGAAGCTGTCTAAGTGGCTGTATATGGAGATGAACATTTAAGATGAAAATAAAGCACATCGACAGCTTTTTGTAAAGGGGTGCATGGTTTAACTGCCCTGTCCCATTCTATGATGGAACTGTTGGCTTTCAGTTGGATTTAGCATTATTGAAGGACCAGCAATTAGAATTATCAGCCAGAAATTGTGACACTCTCTGGAAGGAGTGGAGTGACGATATACCTGGGACTAGCTGGTACTAAGTAACGTATAATGAATGTCACTTTTAGTTTAATTGTTACAATAAAAATCTTAAAATTTGAAATTTTGTCATGCTACTCCTTTACATTTGTCATTGAGAAATTTTCTTTTTACAAGTTACTGCACATTTAATCCTATATTTATGTGAATTAAGAAATTTTTAATTCTCAGTATGCTTTTTGGACTCTGCATGGCATTCACCAAGTTATTTGCCAGATGTTACACTAGAAAATAAGTATTTATTTGAAAACTAGAAAGGGCAATTATTTAAAGTGTTATGGAAACAAAAAAATGCCAAATGACAATTTCCCAGCCTTTCTTGCAGAGAAAACTCTTCAGCAACAGTCTCTGTTCAAATCAGAAGAGAGATAAGAGGCAATTAATTTGCTGCAAAATACTTCACTGTCCTTTTGAATTAGTTCTGGCTGCTGACAGAGTACTTTAAATATCAAGGGAGAAATGATTATGAATGTGGTGGCTCAGTGACTAAGACTCTTAGCTTCTTACGAATTGGAGGATCTCATTAAATTCAGACAAAACACCATTTATCAGTTTTATGGAAACAGCAACTAGCACAGATTATACAATTGTTCAGATTCTTATTGTCTGCTTCAGCAAGATTTTTACATCGTTTACAATTAATGTGTAGTGTGATTGCCATTTTTAAAATTATTTCATAGGAATGGGTTGTCTTTGACAATTACATTTGGTGTGCATCCCATGTTGTCTTTGAGAAAATGGTGGTGAGCCAGTTTCTTGAACTATTGTCGTATATCTGATACAAGTACAGCTACAGTGGTGTTCGGAAGCCAAGTCCTAGCATATTGGCTCAGTGACAATAACAGAATGGTAACAAAGTTCCAAGTCAGGATGGTGTGACTTTGTGGGGGAATTTCCATACAGTGATGATCCATACATTTGCTGCCCTGTTCCTTCTAGATGGTAGCAGTTACAAGTTCACAGAAAAATTGTTGAATTAATGTGATGCATTTTGTACATAGCACACACTGCTGTTTCTGTCCATTGGAGAAAGTGGAAATGTTTGATTTGATGGATTAAGTTGCAGTCAGGTGGACAGCTTTGTCCTGGATAATGCTGAGTTTCCAGAGCACTGGGCTGCAATCATCCAGGTAAATGAAGCGTATTACATCAGACTCTCAATTTGTGCCTCATATATGATAAACAGGTATTGAGAAGAGGGAATGGAATCAGCCATTGTGCAATTACTAACATCTGGCCTGTTTAGGTGGCTGAGCCAGTTCAGGTTCTGGTCAATTGAAATTTGATTTGATTTGATTTGATTTATTCTCATCACATATACCTAGATACAGTGCAAGGTTTTGTATTGTGTGCAGCACAGGCAGACCATATCATACAAAGCTCATAGGGTGATTGAATAGAGCAAGAAATACAAAGTTAAGGCTAAAAAGAAGGTACACAAGACTCCCAAGTTGTTGGTAGTAGGTCATTCAGTAATGCTACTGAGTATCTAGAAGAGATGATTTAACTCGCTTGTGCTGGGAATGGTCATTGTTTTATATTTAAGTGACAAGTTACATTCACACCACATGAATGTTGCTGTCCAAACATTTAGAGATATATTAATAACATCTGCAAAAAAAATATATTTAGTCATAGCATCATACAGCATGGAAACAGACCCTTCAGTCCACCTAGTCCACACCAGCCATGTTCCCAAACCAAACTATATATTAGGAGTACGAGTGCAGTATTTATTACAGCCAGCATTAACCTGTGATTGTTTGACAGTAAGTCCAAACAATATGTTTGCATTGTACTGCTTTATTTTAACAATACCAAAGCCAGAAGTACTAGTGTATTGTATCTAATAAACATTGTTAGCACAAATATGTATTTTTTTAATATGTAGAAATATCAAGTTGTCTCAATAGTGTAAGATTCACGAAGAGAAGGAAATCACTAAGTACTGGTCCATATTTGTGTTTGACTCTCCTTGGTGTAATTTTTTTATTCATAAGCACATTGTTGCCTAAATGTTAATGGAAACAATTGATAAAACAAAATAATAACCAAACTAACATTTTAAACAAGGTAAAATTTTGGCTTAAACTAGAAGGGATTAATTAATCTGATCATATTTTATAGCCTTCAGACATTGTTATGTTTTAATAAAAGCTATTTTCCAGACCTCTGATAATTATATATTTGAAATTATGAATAAACAGGTCCATTCAATGGTTCTTCATAATGTAACCACTATTCTCAGACACAAGAATACGTAGTGCAAGATTCATTATGGTGGCTCACTTCGCAAGAAAGCAAAGTGGCTAATAAACCCATGGCCATACCATTTACATTTGGGCATCACATCAAATTCCAGAGCAAAAGGCAATCAGTGCCAAAGGAATAGTGTAAGCGCAAAATTGGATCAAGTTTCTGCCCTGATCAGCAATTGCATTGTGCTCAAAATGAATTTAGATTTTGTTGCACAATGGAGTAGTCAAGAACATAAATCAATAGTAACTTTGCTTTTTGGTTTGAGGGAATTGGGAGTGGAGCAGAACGCACCTCAGAATGCAGCTGTTTCCTCGTGGCCCATATATTGTAAAACAGCACAAACTCGGTGCACTAAATAGCCATGCCCTGTAAAATCTAACAACATTGGCGTACCATTATATAAGTAACAAACCTGGAGGAGATGAGCAGAAATTCCAGAATCAGGAGTAACTGAAAGATGAAAGACCTCATTTGGCAGACAACAGATGCCACAGAAAAATATGCTGAAGAGCATTCAAAAGTAGAAGAATGGACTGAAGGAGCAAAAACAGTAAAAGAAAGCAAAATCAGAAGTATTAGGCCAGATTTTGATGTACTTGGAAACCTACTGCATCTAACACTATTTAGACTACCAAATTTCATCTTTTAAATACTTTGAATGGCAAGTTGCTGAAAGTGAGATCTGATGATGGCACAGTGAGAGAAACAGAACATCTGAAAACGGGGTGAACAGGGCATGAAACTACATACCTCCTTAATCAGATTCAACAAACCATGCAGGTACTGAAATGCATTGTATATTACAGTGGGTGAATTCCATGCCAAATCAGGTTCAAAAGGACAAACAAGGAGAGAGAAAGAAAATATTGATTTCTGGAGAATATAAAGAAACAGAAAGGTAAAGCTAATGAATATCAAAATTTAACGTCTTAGACTTTCTGCTCAGTTACATTAGTTTTCATGGAACAATTTGTTCAAATAACTTATCTGTGCTAAAGAATGTTAAGTATAAATTACATTCAGTGCTACTGCCTTCCCTCAGTTTTTTGTGTTATTTTTAATATGATCACAGTAGCAGGCCCTGTTAGAAAGCTGGCCAATCCTGTGTGACTCACAGTCAGCATAGCTTTAAGAGACATGGTTATGATATCATCACTGCATCATAGCATGTGACATGAGTAAAAGATCTCATACTCCATTTACCTCTTAACATTTGAAGCATGACACTCTACGGAAGCACGTTCCTGTGTTGTCATGTAATAGTTTAATGTTAGTGTAAGGAATGCAATGTTTGTACATAATAGTTGTAACAAATGTCTGCTGGATTTTTAATGTCCTGATATTTATGTCTAATATCCTATGTTATGGGAGATAGCATAAGTATTGTCATGCAAAGTAAAATCACCCTGCTAGCAGCAAATTCTCATTAAAGCACACAAACTGGGGGAGGTGGTGGTATAAAATGGTAAAATCACTGGATTAATAATCCAGATCTTCAAGCCAATATTCTTGGACATGGTTTCGAATCCCATCATGGCAGATGGTGAAATTTGAATTTAGTTAAATCTGCAATTAAAAGCAAGCTAGCATAACAATGACCTTATACCCACTGTCAATTGTCATGAGAGCCCACCTGGTACACTAATGCCCTTTACGGAAGGAAATCTGTCATCTCTACCTGGTCTGGCCAATATGTGATTACAGACCCAAAGCAATGTGAATCTAAGCAGCCCTCTTAAACGGCTAATCATTTGAAAGAACTGGAGATGGACAACAAATGCTAGCAATGCACAAATCCTATGCAAGAAAAGAACATAATTAAGCACCATTGGCAGTTTTCACTAACTGACGTTATTTGCAGGCCAATGAGGAAGCTGTAAAAATTAAGTAAGGAAGGACATTAACAGATATTTTTAAACACTTTTGTGAAACTGATTCCATCGATGTAACTAGTAAATGGTTCCATAAAGTTCATACAAGTAATTTTCAGTTACTTAATCATAGGTGGCGAGTTGACACTGATTAAAAATGTTTATTTCCCTGCTGCTTTAATCAAACTGCATCAAGTTATTACACACTAAATTAGATTAGAGGACTTTCTTTATAAAAACAAAAAAAAACTTTAAAGAAATGTACTTAAAAACTGTTTGATTGTCCTGGCTCATAGTAGAATATGTAATCAATGACATAATTTTGATCACATCTTACAACAACTTTCTTGATTGAGCCAAAGCAAGACTTACTGTTCTTAGCTGGTTTCTTCTTGAATGCATTCATGTCAGTCAATTCAAGCAATCTATGAGCATTCAACATTTTCACCAATCACTGCCTTTTGATTAATTATATTATAGTAAGCATCTTAGACCATTAATGTGATTTCAAAAAGTTATAGCTCCCAGTTGCAAATTCAATGCTTTGCCTAAAAGCAAGTGAACAGTTTTATCAATGCTGAGTAAATGGAAATGGTTTATGCAAAATTGAGAAAAGATTCCTGAACCATTTTTATACAGAAATTGTTGTGTTCCATAGCTTACTGATAAAGGTGGAAGTTTTTTTTTAATTACTTTAAATGCAAGTTAGTGAATTAATTAGGTTTTATACATAATGAATTGTTGCAGTCAGCTCTTCACGATACTGTGTGATCTACTCTAATGGGATTCAATAAATTTATTGTTTTAAATTATTAATTATCTAAGCGCTTTTAGTATTATTCAATGATGTACAATTTACACCGTGGGGATATCTATTATTGCAATATAATTAGCAAACAGAATAATAAATGGCATCATTAACTGAATACAAATCAAAGTATTCATTTGACAAAGCTACACTGCAAAGTCCAGAGGGAACATGCTGAGGTTTTTGTAGTTCTTCAATAAACTCTTTAATTAGCTAAGATGTCCTGCAAAATGAATTGCTGAATCTAAACCAGCCTGTTGTCAATAATGCTATGACATCTTGAAAAGAAATGGTTGGAGTTGTGGTGAATTGTTTTTTTAAAGAAATGTTAACCCAGATTTAAGATATAATGGGGGAAAGAGAGTGACATAGTGGTAATGTCACTGCATTAATTGTCTCATAGTCTAGGCTAACGGTCTGTAACATGCATTCAAATCCAACTATGTTGGTAGAATTTAAATTCAGTTAATAAAATCTGGTATTGTTACAATTTTATTTATTTGTCACATGTACTAAGTATAGGAATACATAAGTACAACGAAAAGTGCACAATAAATAAATAAATTGTAACCCAAAAGATAAATAACTGCGTTGATAGGAATTTAAATTCAGTTAATAAAATCTGGTATTGAATGTTATTATCATGGACACATTTACTAAAACTATCAGTTGTAAGAATAACCCATCTGGTTGAGCTCACTCCTCAAGACAAAGCAAGGAACAGACCTGAAAAAAGGGACACTAAATTAGACAGCACAAGGAAAGGGTGTTGACTGGTTGGGCAATTGTTAACATGGACATGCAACAGGAATTGCTGTCAGTCTTAGTTATCAGACCAGGCAAGTAGATTCCCAGTGGTCAGGATGCTGCCATGGGAATGAAGATTTTTATCACCAATGTTGGGTTCACTGTGTAGGGCATTTGCACATGCTAGAAGCTACCTATATCAACACACGCGATTCTGTTTGATGTGGGAAAAGTAATGTATTAATACATTGTTGTGTAAATTGGTACCTCTTTTTTTTCAAGTTAGTTTCTTACAACCTGATTAACATAAGAACTAGGAGCAGAAGTAGGTAATTCAGCTCCTCGAGCCTGCTCCGCCATTTAGTATGATCATAATTGATCTCACCTCAGCCTCAGCTCCATTTTCCCTGCCTGCTGTCCATAACCCATGACTAAATTAATAATCTGACTATTTCTTTCTTAAAATTTATTCAGTGTCCTGGCAAACACAACAGATGAGATCAAGACAAAAAGCTTCATCAATTCCTCGTCTCCTTTTAACTATGGTTTTTAATCTCTAACTATTACCTCAGATCAGGTGCATTAACTTGTATTATATGTCATCATTCTATGCAAACAGAAATTCAGGCCTGACTTATGGCAAATAGAAGGAGAATATACACTAGGAGGGAGATGTGCTTAACCTTTAACTCAATATTTGCAATGGTAAGTGATCATATAGCATAAAGCTTGGTTGTGTTAAACCTCTTTGAAGATGTGATCAAACCAACACTGTTTTTAATTATAAATTGTGGCTTAAAATGCGCCCTACTGAAAACATGGGTATATAACTGCAGTTGTATAAGAATAAAGTTTTGTACATACCTACCTCCTTATGCCAGATATGCTGCACTTTTGGTATTGTAAGCATATCATCAGGGATTTCTGGTAGCTTGAGACATAAGCGGGCTGAACATAAAGCTAACACAAAGTGTTAACATATATTTCCTAAAACTAACTACATAAGCATGATATAGCAGGCTTCAGCAGTGCCTTCTCCAATGGGCTCAAACCTCCCCTTTGTTTTTGCCTGCAAGTTGTTCTCCAGCATTCAATATTTTTTCTGAATTCACTCGTGGCATAAGGGCATTTATTGCACATCCTTAGTTGCCATTGAGAAGGTCAGCTAATTTCTTGAACCACTGACGTCCACATTCTGTCGACGCACAGTGAACTTAGGGAGGAAATTCCAGGATTTCGACCTAGTGACATTGAAGGAACGGCAATATATTTCCAACTTAGGATGGCAAATGGCTTGGGAGGAATGTTGCAGATGTTCCCATATATCTGCTGCCCTTGTCTTTCTGTAAGGAAGTGCTTATGATTTCGAAGGTGCCAAGTAAAGATTTTTGCAGTACCTCTTATAAAATATGCACACAGCTGCGGGGGAGGAGGCATGCAAGTGTAGATGCTTGTAAATGTGGTGCCAGTTAAGTGGGCTACTTTGGCCTGGATGGTGTCAAACTTCTTGAATGTCGTTGGAGTTGCACCCATCCAGGCAAATGGAGAGTATTCTTATACTCCTAACTTGTGCCTTGTGGATGGTGGACATGCTTTGAGGAGTCAGGAGGTGTGTTACTCACCGCAGTATTCCTAACCTCTGACCTGCTCTTGTAGCCACTGTGTTTATGTGGTGAGTCCAGCTGAGTTTCTGGTCAAAGGTAATCCCTAGGAAATTGATAGTAGGGGATTCAGTGATAGTAACACCATTGAATGTCAAGAGGAGGTAGTTAGATTGTCTGTTATTGGAGATAGTCATAGCCTGGCATTTGTGCAGCGTGAATGTTACTTGCCACTTGTAAGACCAATCCTGGATATTGTCCAGATCTTGTTGTAATTCAACATGGACTGTTCAGAACGTGAGGGGAGTCATGAATGGTTCTGAAGATTGCACAATCATCAGCAGACATCCCCACTTCAGACCTTGTGACAGACAAAATGTTCTAAATAGCAGACAGTTTGCCCCCTGATACCCATTGATTCCAGTTTTGCTAGGGCTCCTTGATGCCACACTCGGTCGAATGCAGCCTTGATGTCAAGGGCTGCCATATCTCACCTCTGGAATTCAGGTCTTTTGTCCATGTTTGAACCAAGGCTGTAATAAGGTCAGGAGCCGAGTGGCCTTGGCAAACCCCAGACTGGGCATCACTGACCAGGATACTGCTGAGCAGGCACTGCTTGATAGAACTATTATTGACACCTTCCATCACTTTTTTGATGGTGGAGAGTAGATTGATGATGCGGAAATTATCCGTGTTGGATTTGTCCTGCTTTTTGTGTACAGGACATACCTAGGAAATTCTTCACATTGTTGAGTAGATGCCAGTGTTGTAATTGTACTGAGAGAGCTTGGCTAGGAGAGTGACAAGTTCTGGAGCGCAAGTCTTCAGTACTGTTGTCGGAATGTTGTCAGGGCCCATAGCCTTTGCGGTATCCAGTGTCTCCATTCGTTTTTTGGTATCATGTGCAGTGAATAAAATTGGACGAAGACTGGTATCAATAATGGTAGGGACCACTGGATGAGACCAAGATGGATCATCCACCTGGCACTTCTGGGTGAGATTAATGCGAATGCTTCAGCCTTATCTGAAACAATTGTTAATCCTAAAGCAGTCATCCACTTTTTAATTGGCCGCATCCTCTCAAATGCTGCAACCCATAAAAGCCTATGTACATATTTAAAAAGTACTTCGCCAATGACAAACTTCCATCTGTGGACAAGAAACAAGGAACCCTTTTGTTAATGTTTCAAAATCATGGCACTACTGAGTCAGACTTTATGTGAATCAGTGAGTGTTAAACTTGCACTGTTCTGTCCCTTTACTCTGCACCAGCAACAAAGGACAAAGGAGCAGGATTAAGCTATTTCAGCCTTCAAGCCTGCTCCACTATTCAATAAGACAATGGTTGATTTGGCTGTGTTCTCAACTTCACTTTCTTCTCTGCACTCATAACCTCGGACTCTCTCTTAATCTGCATTGAATAAATTAAATGACCCAGCGTCTATTATTTCATCCTGATCTCAGTCTTAAAAAAAAGACTTCTTGAGTAGATTTGTTAGCTTGGGTTGTGGATGCTGTGTTTGGTTCGCCGCTGAGCTGCTTCGTTAGTTCGCAGACGTTTCATTACCCTACTGGGTAACATCATCAGTGCAGCCCCAGAGTTTAAATAACAGGTGGGAAAACACAACAGCGCTTCATCGGAGGCTGCACTGATGATGTTACCCAGCAGGGTAATGAAACATTTGCGAACTAACGAACCAGCTCAGCGAGTGAACCAACCACAAAAAGACTTCTTATTCTTAAATCCTACTTCTAATCAGCCACAAGAGCAAAATCCTTCTAACATCTATTATGTTGTCTCTCATCAGGATCTTATATGCTGCGATAAGTTACATTCTTATTCTTCTACACTCCAATGTATACAGACACAAACTGTTCAATCATTCTTCATAAGATTACAAATTGAGTGAATCTTGTCTTTTTTTCAACTAAGGAGACCGATACTGTACATAGTATTCCAGATGTGGACTCACCAAAATCCTGTCCAGTTGCAGTAAAACATCCTTATTTTTGCACTTCATGCTCCTTGCATAAATCCCAACATTCTATTTGCCTCCTTAATCACTTACTGACACATCATACTGAATTTGTGATCCATGTTGTGGGACACCCAGATCGAGTGTATCACTGAGTTCTGCAATCTATTTAAATTCTATACCGATTTTTTTCCTGTCAATGTGGGCATGTTCACATTTTCCCATATTTAATTCCATCTGCCAAAATTCTGCCCATTCATTTAACATGTCTACTTCCCTTTGCAGGCTTTCTACCTTTTCTGGGCAGCTTACTTTCCTACCTATCTGAATAACATCAACAAATTTAGCTGCCTTTTACTTTGGTCCCTTCATCCAAGTCATTCATAGATGATAAAAAAGTTCAGAGCACAGCACTGGTCCTTGTGGCAATCCACTAGTTACTGTTTGCCAATCCCAAAATGACTCAAATAGAACAAAGAACTACTGCTGGAAATCAGAAACAGAAACAGAAAATATTTGAATAAATCAACATGTCTGGCAGCATCTGTGGAGAGAAAGCAGAATTATTTCTTCAGGTCCAGTAACCCTTCTTCTGAATACCCATTTAGCCCTACTTTTTGCTTACTACTAGCCAACTAATCTTTATCTATGCTAATATGTTAGTCCTTACATCACCTGCTTTTATCTTGTGCAGTAACCTTTGATGTTACAACTTATCAAATATCTTTTTGACAAATATCCATTTAAATGTGGTTACTCCCTCAGAAAACACTAATAAATTAGTAAAACATTATTTCCCATTCACAAATCCATGCTGATTCTGTCAAAATACGCAATGGTTTTCTAAGTATCCAGCTGTTACTGCCTTAATGGATATAACAATAGATGTTAGGCTGACTGGTTTATAGCTTCCTAATTCTGTCTCCTTCCTTTCTTAAATCAAAGGTATTACATTGCTATTTTACAATCAACTGGGACCCTTCTAAAATATAATGAATTTTGTAAACTTATAAATAATGGATGCATCAACTCTGCCACCACTTCTTTTAAAACATTAGAATGCAGGCCATCTGATGCTGGGGATTTGTCAGCCTGTACATCAATTAATTTTCTCAGCACCTTTTCCCTGGTGGTGGTGATTGTTTTAAGTTCTTCCTTCCCATTCATGTGTAGATTTTCAAGCACCTTTTGGAAGTTACCCAAGTCCTCCACAGTGAAGACAATACAATAAACAACAAAAGAACTGCAGATGCTGTAAATCAGGAACAAAAACAAAGTTGCTGGAAAAGCTCAGTAGGTCTGGCAGCATCTGTGAAGGAAAAAGAAGAGTGAACGTTTCGGGTCGGGAGACCCTTCCTCAGAACAGAGTTCATCAGAGTTCTGAGGAAGGTTCACCAGACCCGAAACATTAACACTGTTTTTATTCCTGAAGACAATACAATATGTGTTCAACACCTCAGCCATTTTCTATTTACAATAACCGGATCCCCCAACCTCATTCTTTAGAGAACCAACAACTAGTTTAACTATATTTTTCCTATTTAAATACTTGTACAAATCTAGCTATCTATTTTCTTATTACTAGCTAGATTTCTTTCATACTCGACTTTCTCCCACTTTATTTTTTTTTCACTTCTTAAGTCATCTTTTAGTGTTTTTCAAATCTTCAGACCTACCAGTGCTCTTTGCAGATTGGTAGATGGTTTATTTTAGTTTTGATATTATTTTAAAATTCCTTATTCAGCCACAGATGATGCATTTTTCTTAAAGAGACAGCTTTTTTACTGGAATAAATCTTTGCTGACCGTTATTAAATATCTTCTTTATTGTGACTGCATCCTTACAGTCATATATTTTAAACTATTGTCTCATTTCACTTTAAGGCTATGAAGGCAAAGACAGGTTACTTATTTCTTCAAGTTTAAAACATGACTTTTAGAAATATACTTGCCCCCTTCAAACATAACATGAAACCATATCATGTTATGCCCACTGTAAGATGAAGATTCCTTTACCATAAAGGTTATTGGTGAAGTCTGCCTCATTTCTCATTACCTGGTCTAGAATAATGTGTTCCCTGCTTGGCTGTAGAAATTATTGCTCTAAGAAATTGTCCCAAATGTACTATACAAACTTATTTTCCAGGCTCCCTTTCTGAGCTGATTTGCCCAATTCACAAATAGATTAAATTCATCCATCATTAACATGATACATTTTTTTAAATGCTCTTCCTGTTCAATCTGTCATGCACTATAACTTCTGTTGTTAGGCGCCGATAAACGTTTTCCACAAGTGACCATTTTTACCTTTGATATTTCTTTTCCAAACTGATTCTAAATTTTGTTCTTTTGAGCCGGAATCATCTCTCAATACTGTATTAATGACATTTTTGATTAACTGCACCTCTCTACCATCATTTCCTAGTTCCCCATCTCTTCAAAATATCATGTTACTTGGAATATTCAGATTCAAGCCTTGGTCGCCCTATAATTATGTTCCTGTAATGACTGTCTGGTCATATATCTTTATTTCCATTTGTGTAACAATTCATTCATTTTGTTATGACTGCTACACATATTTAGATACAGAGCCCTGACTCTGTCTTTTTACCATTTTTGCAATCTCTGGCCTCTTTGACCCTAACTGCTATACCCGGCACTTTTCCCTGCAACCGCAGGAAGTGCTACACCTGCCCCCATACCTCCTCCCTCACCCCCATCCCAGGCCCCAAGAAGACTTTCCACATCAAGCAGATGTTCACCTGCACATCTGCCAATGTGGTATACTGCATCCGCTGTACCCGGTGTGGCTTCCTCTACATCGGGGAAACCAAGCGGAGACTCGGGGACCGCTTTGCAGAACACCTACGCTCGGTTCGCAACAAACAACTGCACCTCCCAGTCGCGAACCATTTCAACTCCCCCTCCCATTCCTCAGACGACATGTCCATCCTGGGCCTCCTGCAGTGCCACAACGATGCCACCCGAAGGTTGCAGGAACAGCAACTCATATTCCGCTTGGGAACCCTGCAGCCCAATGGTATCAATGTGGATTTCACAAGTTTCAAAATCTCCCCTGCCCCCACCGCATCCCAAAACCAGTCCAGCTCGTCCCTGCCTCCCTAACCTGTTCTTCCTCCCACCTATCCCCTCCTCCCACCTCAAGCCGCACCTCCATCTCCTACCGACCAACCTCATCCCGCCCCCTTGACCTGTCCGTCCTCCCTGGACTGACCTATCCCCTTCCTAACTCCCTACCTACACTCACCTTTACTGGCTCCATCCCCGCCTCTTCGACCTGTTTGTTTCCTCTCCACCTATCCTCTCCTCTATCCCTCTTCTATCCGCCTCCCACTCTCTCCCTATTTATTTCAAAACCCCCTTCCCCTCCCCCTTTTCTGATGAAGGGTCTAGGCCCGAAACGTCAGCCTCTCTGCTCCTATGATGCTGCTTGGCCTGCTGTGTTCATCCAGCCCTGCACCTTGTTGTCTCGGATTCTCCAGCATCTGCAGTTCCTACTAACCCTGTTTTATTACTTTGTTGTACCACATCTTTTCCTCTCTACTGCTCTGGTTATGCTATTTGCCAGAACACAAATCCCAGCACAGTTTAGTAAAGCCAAACCCAATGATACTGTGATGAGCGTAACAAGGTCAGCCAGATGGACCTTATAGAAATGAGTTCCTTGATTGGAGCTGTTAATCTGGTCCAATTAGGGAACTCTTATTCTATGAAAATTCTATGAATCATGTCCAATCAGGGTGCACTGGCTGACAGGAGTGTTAGAGGTTCTGTTCACTCTGAGAGCTGGTTCTGAGGAAGTTGGATCAGTGTCAAGAACTTTCTAGGTGTAAGTAAAGGGTGACTTGGTGACAGGATACCTACCTCAGTGGAATTATTTCAGTGGTGACGAGAGTGGGATCTGGTATTGACACGCGATACCTTCCTGTATGACATCAGGGCAGTATTAGCTCATTAGTGGCCCAATGGAGAGGAACGCTCAACAGCTTATGCATCCAGGTCTTTGGCTAATGCAGAGCATTAATATGCCCAGATAGAAAAGGAAGGTTTGCCGGTCATATTTGGAGTCAGGAAGTTCCACCAATATGGATGTAAATTTGTAACAATAACAGAGCACAAGTCCTTGCTAGGTCTACATAAAGAGGCTGCCCATAGTTTCAGGCTGAATTCAGCAGTGTGCTGTAATACTAAGTGCATATAATTACAAGTTAGAATACCATCCAGGAGGCCAAGTAGCAAATGCTGATGCATTGAGCCACATCCCATTAGCAGATACACTGCTGGTGGTTCTGCCACTGGAAGACACCGTAATGGTTTTAAATTTTCTTGACATTCTTCCTGTCACAGCTGACAATATCAGAATTTGGACACAAAGATCCGGTCCTAACAAAACTGAAACAGCTGGTGATGATGGGGGAACCAAGAGCTATAACAACCAGAACTGAAACCTTTTTTGACCCAGAGAGATGACATAGTAGGGGATGACATAGTATTATGTGGCACTGCAGTGATGGTGCCAAGTCGGGGTCGCTGTCAAATACTGGCTGAACTCCACCAGGGTCGCTAAGAGTTTCTAAAATGAAAATGTTGGCAAGGAGTTATGGTGCCCAGGATTGGATGCCGACATAGCTACATTGGTGGGGCAGTAACCCAAAGTGTCAACAAAGCCAAAAGTTACTGCCAGCAGCTCCCCCACATTTGTGGGAATGGCCAGGTAAATCCTGGACTCAGTTATACATCAACCATGCAGGTCCTTTCATGGGCTCAACGTTCTTAGTCATTGTGGATGCTGACTTAAAATGACTGGATGTGCATAAAGTTCATTTGTCAAACAGTGATGACGATAGAAAAACTGCACCCATCTTATTCAATACACGTTCTCCCAGATGTGTTGGTCACAGGTAATGGGCAATCGTTTACCAGAAGGGAATTTGAGTATTTCCTAAAGTCAAATGACATTTATCATATAAGGACCACCATCCACCGGTTTGGCATAAAGGGCAGTCCAAACTTTGAAGGCAGGCTTAGATGCAGTTAGATGAGGATTCCCAGAAGTATGCTACAATTATTACAGGTTAACGTTTGTACCAATATACAAAACTGCCATTTGGGGTATTGTCAGCCTGTGCAAGCGCATAGACAATACAAAGGCTGCAACCTCACAAACGGTGCCAGAGCAAAAAGTGCCTGGCTCCTCAACTGCCTTTCCAACTATTCCTGAACCCATGACTTCTCCCTGTTCATCAGGCATTGAAGCTATCTTGGAATATCGTCACGTCAGTACCTTTGCTGCCTGAAGAGGAGAATGAATTTCTTCCAAGATGCTCTGGGCACGAAAGGCGAGCTACTGTGCGTTACACACTGGCCGTATCAGAGGCAGACTTGGAGGAACCTGACCCAGTGCTAAAATGCCCGAGGAGGAGCTACAAGGAAAAGAAAAAACAGCCTGTGTCCTTGGACCCAGAGGATATGGGATGTAATGACTGTAGTGAGGTCAGCCAGGTGAGCCTCAGACAATTTGAGCTCCCTGTTTGGAGCTGTTAATCTGGTACATTAAGGGAGAAATGGCTGGCAGATATAAACAGGAGGTTCTGTTCCCTCAGAGATCTAGCTTTGAGGAAGCTGGATCAGTGTCAAGGATTCCTCACATGTAAATAAAGGGTGATTTGATGACAGGATAACAGCCTCTGTGGAGTTATTTCAGATGCAGCTCGAAATTTCCCCAGTACTGATGTCATTTTGATATGAATTGAAACCAATTTTTTTCCACACCAATCTTTGAGCCATACATCCATCTCTCTATTCTTATTTACCTAATGCCAATTTGCTTGCGGATTAGTTAATAAATCAGAAATTATTACATTTGAAGTTCTGCTTTCTAATTTATCCCAAGACTGCTCGTAATCTCTAAGCAGAATCTCTTTTCCAGTTCTGCTTTGTTCTTAGACCATGACAACTAGATTCTCCCCTTCTTGCTGCAAGTTGCTCTCCAGCCCAGAGCAGATGTCCAAAACCCTGGCACTGGGCAGGCAACACAGCTGGATGGATGAAACCTGACCAACCCCACCACCGCCTACCTGCACTCATCTCTTGCCATCCCACCTACCTTCCCCAGTCCCTCTCATCCCCGCCTCCTTGACCTGCCCGTCTTCTCTCCCGCCTATCCACTCCTCCCACCTCATTGACCAACCCCCACCACTGCCTACCTGCACTCACCTATCGCCATCCCACCTACCTTCTCCAGCCCCACGCCTCCTCTCTCTATTAATTTCAGAGCCCCCTCACCCTCCCCCATTTCCGAAGAAGAGTCCCGACCCGAAACATCAGCTTTCCTGCTCCTCTGATGCTGCTTGGCCTGCTGTGTTCATCCAGCTCTACATCTTGTTATCTCATCTTCAAAACAACCTGCTTTCATTTCCACAATATTGCTTGACTCCACTCTACCATTTTACAGCTGCAGCTGAAATCCACATCCATATTTGTGTTACATCTAGACTTGATTATTCTAATGGCCAATCTTTCTCACTCCTTAAACTTGGTGTCATCTAATGCTTTACTGCCAGTGTCCGAACGTACAGCAAATTCCCCTTAGAAGTCATTCACGTATTCAAAGACCTGCATTAGCTTCTGGGAAGTCTGTGCCTTAATTTTCAAGTTCTAATCTTCATTTTCAAACTCTTCATATCCTCACCCCTCCTGATCTCTCTAATCAACTCCAGCCTCATAACCTTCTGAAATTCTCGCACATCTCTGCCCTGTTGAAAAGCTCGTTTCAATGAATACAATACGTGTCTGTGACATTTAGAACATGAATCCAGACCACCTGGCGCAGAGGTAGGTAACACTACTACTGACATCAGAAGAGCCTCTACGAGTGCACAGATGGAAATTGTTTTTTGTGCTCCTGAGAAGAGCCCAAAGATGTTTCATTAGGCATTTCATAAATAAACTGTTGTTCAACATAAGGGGATCTATCAGAGTAATAGTACTGTGTTAACAGGTTCACAGCATTATGATAGAATGTGAGTAGCACAAGGGATTGTGGACTACTTCAGTTATTTAGTAATTAAGGGGCGTAGCAATATAGTGGAAGAAAAGCAATATATCTACAGAGTACCAAAGCAATGTTCAGACAATAAATTCCCTAAGTACTTGCTTAGTAAGTTAGTAAATTTGCATCAATGATCAGAGCAGTTGCAGTAAGAGTGGCTCAGTGATAAATTCATAGTCATACAGACGTATAGCATGGAAACAGACCCTTCAGTCCAACTCATCCATGTTGTCCAGATATCCTAAATTAATCTAGTCCCATTTGCCAGCATTTGGCCCATATCTCTCTAAACCCTTCTTATTCATGTATCCATGTAAATGTCTTTAAAATGTTATAATTCTACCAGCCTCCACCACCTCCTCTGGCAGCTCATTCCATACACACACCACCCTCTGCATGAAAAAGTGCCCCTTTGGTCCCTTGTAAATCTTTCCCCTCTCACATTAAACCTATGTCCTTCTAGTCTTGGACTCCCCTATCCTGGGGAAAAGACCTCGACTATTCACCCTAACCATGCTCCTCATGATTTTATAAACTGCAATAAGGTCACCCCACAGCCTTTGACACTCCAGGGAAAATAGCCCCAGCATATTCAGCCTCTCTCCATAGCTCAAACATTCTAACTCTGGCAACATTCTTATAAATCATTTCTGTACACTTTCAAGTTTCACAACATATTTCCTATAGCAGGAAGACCAGAACGGAACATGGTATTTCAAAAGTAGCCTAATCAATGTCCTGTACAGCTGCAACATCACCTCCCAACTCCTTTTTCTCAATGCACTGACTAATAAAGGCAAACGTACAAAACGCTTTCTTCACTACCCTGTCTACCCGTGAGCCTGCCTTCAAGGAACTATAAACCTTTCTCTTTTCCTTTGGCAACTTTCCCCAGGGCCTTACCATTGAGTGTATAAGTCCTGTCCTGATTTGCCCCACCACAATGCACCCCAAATTTATCTAAATTTAACTGCATCTGCCACCCCTCGGCCCATTTGCTCATGTGATCAAGGTACTCTGAGGTAACCTTCTTCACTGTCCACTACACCACCAATTTTGGTGTCATCTGCAAACTTACTAACCATACCTCCTATGTTCACATCCATATCATTTATATAAATGACAAAAAAGCAGTGGACCCAGCACCGACCCTTGTGGCATACCACTGGTCAGAGGCCTCCAGTCTGAGAAGTATCCCTGCACCATCACCCTCTCTTTCTTACCTTTGAGCCAATTTTGTATCAAAATGGCTAATTCTCCCTGTATTCCATGTGATCTAAACTTGCTAACTAATCTATCATGCAGAACCTTGTCAAACCCCTTACTGAAGTCCATATAGGCAACATCCACTGCTCTACCTTCATCAATATTCTTCATCACTTCCCTGCCTCTGGGTCAGAAAATGCAGCTTCAAGTCTCACTTGAAATAGCTATTTTAGTAAATTAGCAGAGGTAAATGTGGAATACATTTTCCCCAATGTTTCCATATGATGAGTGTATGTAGATTGGGTGGGTAAGCCTACTACCTTCCACCCACTCCCGACCTCACCTCTAAAATAGTAAGTGGGCAGGCACTGAAATCGGGAGCGTGTCTATCACATGTAAACAAATAATGAATATGAGCTGCTAAAAATGATTGGAATAGTTAGACAGGCAGGTTTCAAAGCAAAAACCCAGCCCAAAGCCGTCTCCTGCTTATATTGTTCCATGATCCATGGGGCCTGCCCACTGTGTTGGAAGAACCCATGACTGAGCTCTGGCATTGCTGGAGCTGCCAACCAATCTGATTAGGTAGCAGCTCCCCCATGTGGTGGAACGTCCTCCCAGAGAGGGGCAGGAGTCCCTCTGTGTGCTCATTTATCCCGCACACCGCATGTTTTTGCTATGGTGCAGGCCTGTTATTGGCCTGTCAGTTTGCCACTGACATTTCTTCTGGGTGTGAGCCATCTGTTCACTGCCACCCAGACCCCCTCAATACTTTCCTGCCCCATGTATTGGATGGCTGTTTCATACCACATGAAAACACAACACTTAGCCATTTTTTTTCTATATTAAGAAAGTGTCAAGAAGTTACTTAATGGAAATGGTGTCTACTGAACACCTTCATTTGAGGGAACATAGTGACAACAAAATGAAGTGGCAATAATAATGTTTCACATTAGAATAAATGTAGGTTACCTCATAGACATATTTGCAATGCCGTTTTCTAATAAAATTACCACAAATCAAGTGTCACTTGTTGTAGTATTCGATCCTTTTGATGGATTTTGATATTGTTTCCAATTTATTGTAAATTACAAGCATTCTCAACTAATTGATGTGACAAGAAAATAACATCAAGCTGACATTAGTTGGAAAGGACAAGAACAAAGTAACTTTGGAAAAGTAATTTAATGTACTGGGTAGTTTCAAAGTATGGACACATCAATGACTGTAATTAGATGTTGACAATACAAACTTGCATTTCCATTACTTTATTCATTTCTATGAAATATGGATCTCATTTTTTATTTACTTAGTCTAAAATATCAAAACTATCTGGCACATTTACAAATGCGAGGCTGATGTAAACATAACCAAATTTTTCATGCTTTGAGGAGATTGCTGGCTAGTGATAACCTGACATGAGAGTGAAGGGAAACTGAGGCCTTGCTCACACTCTGTTGCTGATTGCCAGTTCCATCTTAAGAAGTAGCCAAGACAGTTGACAGTTTTTGATCTAAAACATTGAGAATGAGAAAGAAGTTATCACAAATTTAGTTAGGAAAAGGGAGATGCAGGGATAAATATTGAGATTGACAAATGCAACCTCAATAAAGAGCAATGAAGAATATCAAAAAATATTTGGAGAAACACCATTTTTGAAGAAAAAGGTTGGAACAAATATCACAGAATAATTTTGTCTACATATGTGGGACAGAGACCCAGAAAGAGAAAGGGTCATTTGGGGTGGATGTCTTGCGATCTGTCAATTGTAGGCTGCATTCAATGACATTACAAGGTTGCTTGCTGTAAACCTTTCAGTGTGTAAAAGTTGAACTGTTGATCTAATTGTACAGGACTGCTTTCATACTTTACTGCATGGATTGACTGTCATTATCCAGCTGTGTGAAGTCACTGTACAGCATAACAAATTACGTCTTCTGCGGCTTGAAATCCTCTCCAGCTCTGTTCTGTTCTACCAAGTTGGTCCAGAGGGCTGTATTCAAATTGTACCACAGGATGTGATGGTTATGGAGGAGTGTCTTAGCTTTTCCAAACATGTTAATTAGACAGTAACTAAAAACCTTCTTCACAAAACAGCAAATCCTGCTTAACAAGGGGAAAGAATGCAAGAAGTCAAAAGTGATGTAACTTGAGGCAATGAGTACAATCAAAACAGCGACATTGCATTGTGTACTTAATGACTAGGAGACAGTAAGGACTGCAGGTTCTGGAAGCCAGAGTAAATAAACGTGGAGCTGGATAAACGTCACCCAGCATCAGAGAAGCAGGAAAGTCAATGTTTCGGGCTGTCATTGCGTATTACTTAGCTAGGGAAAAACACAGAAGGTGCTTTTAAGGAGAACTGACTCCATCAAATACCTGTGTTTGATCAACGATGATCACCAATATTGATAGTATTACGGACAGTGAAGAAGGTTATCTAAGATTACGAAGAGATCTTGATCAATTGGTTTAATAGGCTGAGGAGTGGTGCTTAATTTGGACAAATGCAAAGTGTTGCATTTTGGTAAAACAAACAAGAGCAGGACTTACACAATTAATAGTAGGGCCCTGGGTAGTGGTATAGAACAGAGAAACCTAGGTGTTCTTGTACATATTTCTTTGAAATTTGTGTCACAGGTAGACAGGATAGTTGAAAAGGCATTTAGCATGTTTTCCTTCATTGCTCAGACCTTGTATAGGTATTGAGTATATGAGTTGGAACATCATGTTGAGGTTGTACAGGACACTGGTGAGGCCTCTTCTGGAGTACAGTGTGCAGTTCTGGTCACCATATTATAAGAAGGATATTATTAAACTGGAGAGGGTTCAGAAAAGATTTACCAGGATGTTGCCAGGAACGAAAGGTTTGAGTTACAACGAGAGGCTGGATAGGCTGAGACTTCTTTCACTGGAGCACGGGAAAGTGATCATACAAAGATTTATAAAATCACGAGGAGCATAGATAAGATGAATAGCAAAGGTCTTTTCCGTAAAGTGGGGGAGTTTAAAACTAGGGGCCATTGTTTTAAGGCGAGGGGAGAAAGATTTAAAAAGGACATGAGGGGCAACTTATTTACACAGAGATTGGTCACTGTGTGGACTGAAATGTCAGAGGAAATGATGGATGCAGGTGCAATTACAATGTTTAAAAGCCATTTGGATAACTACATGAATAGGAAAGGTTTGGAGAGTTATAGGCCAAATGCAAGCAGGTGAAACTAGTTTAGTTTGGAAATGTGGTCAGTGTAAACTAGTTGGGCCAAAGAGTCTGTTTCCATGCTGTATGACTCTATGACATTAAAACAAGTTGTATTATTAATTGTTGCTTAATGTACAGAAACAAATGAAACCTCAAGCCATGGTGGTGAATAGATTCCAGTTCTAATTTTATCCACCCCAAAATGATTTTTCTGACACACTAATAAAAAATGTAATTTATAAAATTATTCAACATCTAAAATTGAAAAGCACTTTTTAAAAAAATGAATCCGGTACTTGACTTCAATTGAATCATAGATGCATTGATGCCCAAGAAAATATATGAAAGATATTTCTGCTTTATTGAACTAAAGCTACAAGAGACTCAAATTCCACAGCAAGACAGAATGTTTATGAAAAGAATTCAAGTATGAATAAATGTGTACTGCGGGAATATCTTCAAACATTTCTATTCAAGGTTATCTGATGTTTAACTCTTACAAACCAGCATTATAGTTGCAAGTATTGCCAAGGTAACTCTGGAATTTTCAGTATTTGGCCACAACTAAAGAGTGCTACTTTCAAATTAATAACCACTTAATCAAAACATGGCATAAATAACCACCCCAGCCCATTCGACGTGAACAGTTTTGGAATAGGAATAATGCCAGGATTATATTTTCAAGCAAAAATGCAACAATTCATTCTGTGGTCTTTGCTACAATAAACAATAAAACAGTGACCATATTTCTAATATTGAAATTCAATCATAGAATCATACTGTGCAGAAGAGGACCTTTAGACCATCAAGTCTGCACCAACTCATGAGACTCACCCGAGCTCCAACCAAATCCCATTCATGCCAAATACTCATCCAGATACTTTTTAAAGGGTGTGAGGCAACTCACCTCTACCACTCTCCCAGGTAGTGCATTCCAGACCATCACCACACTCTGGATAAAAAAGTTTTTCCTCACGTCTCCCCTAAACCTCCTGCCCCTCAGCTTGAACCTGTGCCCCCTTGTGGCTGATCCTTCAATGAAGGGGAATAGCTGCTCCTTATCCATTCTGTCCACACCCATCGTGAACTCGTAAACCTCAATCAGATCATTCCTTAGTCTTCTTTGCTCTAATGAAAACAATCCAAGCCATTTCTAACCTTTCCGCATAACTTAAATTTTCCATCCCAGGCAGTATCCTGGTGAATCTCCTCTGCACCCCCTCCAGTACAATCACATTCTTCCTGTAACATCGCAACCAGAATTGCACAATGTACTCTAACTGTGGAGTTCTATACAACTCCAACATGACAAGTTCTGAGGAAGGGTCACCGGACCTGAAATGTTAAGTCTGATTTTTCCTTCACAGATGCTGCCAGACCTGCTGAGCATTTCCAGCAACTTCAATTTTTGTTCCAACATGACTTCCCTGTTTTTGTAACATGTGCCTAGATTGATAAAGGTAAATGCACATATGCTTTCTTCACCACCCTATTAACATGCTCTTCCACTTTGTAGCTTGATTTGATATTTGCAACCAAACCCACCAGATCAGCGAGCATGTCTACAACCTCACGCCCTTCCGCTTTCACAGATCTCTAGACAAACAAGCCAAGGTCCCTTTGTTCCATAGAATTTCCTAGAGTCATGCTGTGCATTGAATACTTTCTTGTCAAGTTACTCCTTACAAATCACCTCACACTTTTCAGGATTAAATTCCATAGGAGCAGAAGATCCACATTTTGTGTGGATTGTGATGATAATTCCCACGGAGTTATCATCAGGCAACCAGTTTGTTCCACCAGTCACCAAAGCAACCTTTGGGTAAGACCTCCCTAACCTCTGAGAAAGGATTCTTCTGTTAGTCAATTACATTTAATTAAGTTGCATTTTCAGCATATTTGTAAAATAATCAGTTAATGCAAGCAGCAAAACAAAAAATAGGCAGGTGGAAAGGGAGCTGTAAACATCCAGCTACAGCACCATCAGACAGAGAAAGGAAAGTAATACTGCATCACTGATTTAGAATCACTTTCACTGATCAGACACTCTCAGCCACCAGCTCAGATACCAAGACTGTTGCTATCAGTTAAGCAGGATTGTTACTGATCACTATTTCACTCTTTTTGACTGTGTGTGAAACTGATGGAAATGAAGATTGGAAGTTGTACAATGAACTGCATCAATAGTGCCCATTTTACATGATCACCAAAAGACAAAGTGACTCTGCATTTATAAATTTATTATGGTTTCAATAATGCTGCATAAAGTTTAATTGTATAACATAAAAAACAAATAAAATGCAGGAGAAACTCAGCAAATCTGGCAGCAGTTATGGAGAGAGAATCAGAGTTAACATTTTGAGTCTGACATGATTCTTCTTCAGAGAACTTCAGACTGGAAAAATTAATTCTGTTTCTCTCTCACAGATGTCACCAGATCTGCTGAGGATTTCCAGAATTTTCTGTGGTTGTTTCAGATTTCCAGCATCTGCAGTGTTTTGTTTTTGTGCTTTTAGCTTTATCCTTGTTGTTCATGTTAGCATGTTTTATTTTGTATTCAACCTTCAATGTAATGACACTAAAGTCCCCATAACAATCATATTATGCAATAGATTAATGAAAAATTCTATTTCATACAATATTGTTCCCATGAGTGTTTCAGAACCACCAATTATCAATTATGTTTGAAGAATATACATTTTGCTATCCTAGACATTTTTAATTAGGTACCTGATTTATTGTACACAGAAAGAGTGTCCCAGTAATCACTGATTTCAAACTATGAGGTGACATGAAACAAGTAGCTATGTTGGGATAAAAAGCCAATAAAGCCTTATAAGAGAAGTGAGAATCCAGTTTTGTAATTAACATGCAGCCACTGAAAGTAACACGGAACATCCTATTGCTTACTCATCCTAATGATGTTCTCATCCATGTAATGCTTAACATGCCGTTGAGTAGCTGCATGCCAAGGACAGATTCCAAGTTCATGTATTTCTAACACTAATTACAATTAGTCTGCACCTCTCAATTACATGCATTCTAGCACTTTATTTGATTGACTGGAAAACAAGCTAGTTGCAGAAAGAAAATGGAATAGTAGGCCAGGGAAAGCACTCTTATTTTCTTGATTGTAGAATTGGAGGCCTCAGTGCAGGAGGTTGGAGAGAAGTCATGGGAGCACAGGATTAGAAGCAATATTAGTTAATATTAGAAGAATTGAATCAGTTCTAAAGGTTCACTGGACCTGAAATGTTAACTCTGATTTATCTCCACAGATGCTGCTAGACCTGCTGAGATTTTCCAGCAATTTCTGTTTTTGTTTCAGACCTGAATCAGTGTTGGCAGGAGTGCCCTCACTGTAACACACACAGTCAAGATAGCAATAAAGGGAAACATGGAAACAAAGATAGACCATTCAACACATTGAGCTTCCTCCATAATTCAGATTAGTTCATGGTTAATCATCTACCTTAACACAGGAAAGTGAAATTATCTCCATAACCCTTGTTGAAACAGTCTTCAGCAATCTATTGATTTCAGTTCTGAACCTGATTAATGATTGAGCTTCTACAGCCTTCTGCGGTATAGAATTCCAAACATTCACCAACCTCAGAGTCACTGCTTTCCAACATGTTTTCCCACTATGATCCAATTTCAAGACATAAAACTTGTTACAGCCTCTCAGTGAAGAATGAGACAGCAAGGGTGAGAGGGTCATTAAGAGAGGAAGGACCAGATGAGGGAGCTGTTATAACTCAGACCTCCACATCAGCTATTGCTGCCTCAGAGCTTGTGGGCCTAAAATGTCTGTCTATGATCCCATTTGTGGTCCAAAGCCTCACTTTGGTAGCTTTGCTCCAAAGGAAGAACTTCCTTCTCATCTCAGTTTTAAATGACCTATCCTTTATTCTGAGATTAACTCCATCGGTTTCAGAGTCACCAGCCAGGGGACAACATCCTAGCTACATCCACAGTGTTATCCTGTAAGAATTCTGTAATTTTCAATTAGGACATCCCTCATATTTCAACATTCTACAAAGTACAGACAGCATTCTCCTCCATCTTTCCTCAAAAAACAATCTTGCCATCTCAGGGATTAATCTGGTAAACCTCTATTGTTCTCCCTCTTTGGCAATCATATTCCTCCTTTGAGAAAGGACCAAAACTGTGCACAATACTCTAAGGTTCTATACAACAGCAGCAAGATATCTTTACTCCTGTAATTAAGTTCTCTGCAATGAAGACCAAAATATCATTTACCTCCTTAATTGCATTTGCCTCTACATGCAATCTTTTAGCGACACATGAACAAAGAGATCCATGTGCCTTAGACCAACCTTCCCACTCTCAATATTTAAGAAATATTCTGTCTTTTTTTCTACCAAGGTGAATAACTTCACACTTATTTATATTATATTCCATCTGCCACATTCTTATCCACTCACTTGGCCCACCCAAGTCAGCTTAAAGCATCTTACATCACCAATTACATTCCTACTCAGTGTGGTGCCATCAGCAAATTTCAAAATATTACAAGTGATTCCCACATCCAAAGCCTTTATATCAATTGTGAATAGCTGTGGGCCCAGCAATGATATTTGTGTTACACCAATAGTAATAGCCTGTCACACAGAGCATGATCTGTTCATTTATATTCTCTTCTTATTGTCTGCCAATCTCATGTACTCTTACTTTATTTATTAACCTCCTGCATGAAACCACAGAAAGAGCCTTTTGAAAGTCCAAATATACCTACTCTCTTTTATTCCATCTTATCAATGTTACAAGTAACATCTTCAAAAACTCCAACAAGTTTGCCAAACATTAACTCTACCAAATTTTAATATTCTCTTCATAGAATCCCTACAATGTGGAAACAGGCCGTTAGGCCCAACAAGTCCACACTGACCTCCAAAGAGCATCACACACAGACCCATCCCCCTACTCTATATTTCCCATGGCTAACACATCTAACCTACACATCCCTGGACACTGCAGGGAATTTAGCACAGCCAATCCACATAACTTGCACATCTTTAGACTGGAAGGAAACCAGAGCACCCAGAGGAAACCCACACAGACATGGGGAGAATGTGCAAATTCCACACAGAAAGTTACCTGAGGGTGGAATTGAACCTGGGTCTCTGGCACTGTGAGGCAGCAGTGTTAACCACTGAGCCACTGTGCCACCCCATTTTTCTAAAATGTTGAGTACTGGAATGGAAACTCAGACAGTGATCATGAAATCTCTAATATAAAAACAATATGCTGGAGAAACTCAACATGCCTAGTAGCACTTGTGAAGAGACAAAGGGATTGAGTATAGTAGATATACAGTCATAGAATCATAGAGACATACAGTACAGAAACAGACCCTTCAGCCCAACTTGTCCACACCAAACTGGTTTCCTAAACTGAACTAGTTCGATTTGTCTTTATTTGGCTCATATCCCTCTGAAACTTTCCTATCCACGTACCTATCTAAAATTCTTTTAAATGTTGTAATTGTACTAAACTGTACCACTTCCTCTGGCAGCTCATTCCATATACATGCCACACTCTGTGTGAAAATGTTGTCCCTCAGGTGCCTTCTAAATCTTTCCCCTCTTACTTTAAACTTATGCCCTCCAATTTTTGGAATCACCTACGATAGGGCTTACAATTAATACCAACATTGGAATTATATTTAGTCTTTGACCTTCAGAATATTCTAATGGTATTAAAATTAAAGAAGAACTTTGATGTACATTGAGCTATTAGGTACCCAAGTCCCTCTTAAAGCAATTAAGTTTATTTGAAGTGTAGACATTGTTCTCATTTAGAAAATTACAGAATTCTTCAAGAAAGCATGTTTTGGCAATAACAGCTGATTCATCTTTGGTTAAGGATAAACTGGGCAAAAACTTGGATCCTTCTGTGTCACTTAATCTTGCTTCCTGATTACCAAATAGCATTACTATTGATGCCATTGAATTAGGATTTAAAGCATTTCCAAAAAAACAAAAAAATTCACACTGAATAATTCATAAATACTGGGAAGTGCTGGAAACAGGTCAAGCAGGCAATCCATCCTGGGCCTCCTGCAGTGCCACAACGATGCCACCCGAAGGTTGCAGGAACAGCAACTCATATTCCGCTTGGGAACCCTGCAGCCCAATGGTATCAATGTGGATTTCACAAGTTTCAAAATCTCCCCTCCCCCTACCGCATCCCAAAACCAGTCCAGCTCGTCCCTGCCTCCCTAACCTGTTCTTCCTCCCACCTATCCCCTCCTCCCACCTCAAGCCGCACCTCCATCTCCTACCGACCAACCTCATCCCGCCCCCTTGACCTGTCCGTCCTCCCTGGACTGACCTATCCCCTTCCTAACTCCCTACCTACACTCACCTTTCCTGGCTCCATCCCCGCCTCTTCGACCTGTTTGTTTCCTCTCCACCTATCCTCTCCTCTATCCCTCTTCTATCCGCCTCCCACTCTCTCCCTATTTATTTCAAAACCCCCTTCCTCTCCCCCTTTTCTGATGAAGGGTCTAGGCCCGAAACGTCAGCCTCTCTGCTCCTATGATGCTGCTTGGCCTGCTGTGTTCATCCAGCCCTGCACCTTGTTGTCTCGGATTCTCCAGCATCTGCAGGTCCTACTATCTCTGATTCAGTTAAAATTGCTCATGGCATTCTCATGCTGAAAGCCTCACTGATCCATCAGGTTGCAATTCTAAGCGGTTAGGTTCTTGTGGCAGAGTGGCAGTGTTCCTCTCTCTGGACAGAAGGCCTGGATTCAAGTCCTACCTGCTCCAAAGGTGTATTATAACATCTCTAAACAGGCTGATTAGGAAAATACTTATAATACTAACATGCTATCCTGGGCAGGTTAGAAGGACACCAACAGGTAACAAGTTGTTTCAGAGATAGTAGGAACTGCAGATGCTGGAGAATCTGAGCTCTACACCTTGTTTTTACAAGTAACAAGTGATGTCTTTCCTTAATAAACAAACAGAATTATAATGTCACCTCTGGGGTCTAATGCTATGTAATTGTGGGCCTGAGAGGCATTGTCACCTGAAATACCTAGTGGGAAAAGGAATTGGGCCTAAAAGAAATCCAACAGAAAAATGTCTTTCTTTTTAACCTGTTATTTTACTTTCCTTGTGAGTGTGCAAAGATCAGGAGTACTCCATTGAGTCCCACAAGACTGATTTATGGACAAGCTGGACAGGCACCTTCACCCAATGACCAGGGACCATTCTTGTCCTTAACAGCCTCCGCTGGCCAACTCTCTTCTCCCAGCTCCCACCCACCAACCACTGTTTCTTGTTAATACAAGCGAAAAGTAGACTAATATTTAACAGTTAAAATGGACTTAGGTTGCTGAGATCTGATCAATTTTCCAGGAGGTCCCTACCTAATATCCAACCAAAGGTAAAATTGAAGCTTCAGTTTCCAAAATTTAAATATCTGTTTGTTTTTGCAACGTGAAATAGAATATTCATTCTTTTTCATTCAATCAGCTGTTCAGGTCTTGAGAAAGCAAAAGACAATAAAATAAAATCACTTTTAAGATTTTGCATGGAATATTTTATACTGCAGTGTACTCTGCCCCCCTATTTCTGTATTTATTTACTCTGGCAGTCCCACAAGAGCATTATCCAGACTAGATAGAATCTTATTGCCTCCTGCTTAATGTCTAAGTGTCCCAGTTCTCTTGGACATTATCTAGTTGTTTTCTTAAGTTTAAGACCATCTATCCCTCAAACCTCAAATACCATCATCACCACCCACCTACTCCATGTATTACCCATGCCAATTCATGTTAACCCATTAGCCCTGTAGCCCTCATGTCAACTTAATGCCAGCTTATGCCATTCCATGATCCCACCTGCTCCTGTGGCCCTTTATCAACTTCATACCAGCTTAGTGTCAACTCCTAAATCTCCAACCACCACTCTTTGCCCTTACACTCGCCATGCCAATTCACCCAACATGAGTAGTCCTGAGAGCCATGTAGAGATGAAATTGATGAATCGGTTTAAGTATCTATTATAACCTTTACTATAATTTAAAAGCCCATTCAAATATTTAAATTCCCTCAAGTCATTAATCTCTAATAAAACATGGACTCTTGTGCTTGTAACCCTATAAGGGCAACTAATCATTTCATAATCTTATCAAGCTGTCAATCAAACTGAGAACCTAGGATCCACTCCCAACTAATCTAACTAGGGGTTATAGAAAGCAGTTAAACATTAATAGTAGTAATATTAGCCTTTAGGTAGATGTAAACAAACAGCTACTGTAACTACTTGAACAGGTTTGTTTTTAACCTTTACTGATACAAACAGGCTTTTCTCCAATTTTTAAATGGCCAGGCATTTAAACAACTTCATAGTTTGACAGTTCTACAGACATTGTCCAAAGTTCATAAGCATTTGCAAAATTATTGACTGCGATGCAGCAAATTAGGGTCCTTACTATATTGAAAACAGTACTGTCTGAACTTAGTACTGAGTTCAAATAGCCCTACATGAAAAGGAAGTGAGGTATGTTGTAAATCTCTCTAGTCTCTTTTTCCTTTAACTCAACCAAGTTCATATCCATTCTGCTACTGTCCCTTTTTAGCACTTTTATATGACATTTCATTAAATGCCTTTTGGAAAATCATGTGCACCTGATCATATTCATTATCAGATCAAAAAACTCAATTAAGTTAAACACAATTTTGACATTGAACAAATCTGTACTGGTTTCCCCTAATTAATTTACATTTGTCCAAGTGGCTGTTAATTTTATCCTGGATTATCATTGCTAATAATTCTCCCACTACCAAGGTTAAATTGATTGACTTGTAAGTTCTGACTTATCCTTTTACCTGTGCATACAGGGAGTTGAAGGATATATTATTTTATCATATGGACTTATTAAACCACCAGCAAACATCATGCGGGTCTCAGCAGTTGACTGCTTCAACACTAAGGACTGAATATTTAAGACCCGCTGGGAGTGGGAATGAAGGCGCATATAGAAGCAGAATTTCAAGCCCACACCTACTGCTGCCTTCACGACACCACTGTACCCCCAGCCATTTCCCCAGAGGAAGGATGAGATTTCAGGGATATCCACCCACAAGTTGCAGATAGTCTATTCACCCTGTTAATGGTCACTTAAAGTCAATTGTAGGATAGCGACTGGGATTTTTCAATCAGCCTTCAGGTCAGCATAGGTGCCGAGGGGACAGTTTAGCTGTGTGAAGGTAGTTTCTAATGGCAAACGGCGGGGCCAGTGCTTTAAGCAAAAGCTATAACCCTCGTTTTCTGCCTAGTTTCAGCTATAGCTGCCTGTTGCCTTGTGCAGGGACTCCCCATTCCAAACCTCCCCTTTCCAACCAGCTTCTACCTGCACACTCCCCCACCTGCCCCACATCCACTGCCTACAGAACTGACCCAGCACCTGGGCCTACTTTATTTTAACATTTCAAAATGTTAGAGGGTGTGTGGCTCCATTTTGTAGCACCTTCATCTTTACTTATCTGCACATCCTGCCTGCTGCCCTAAATTGCATGATGAGCCCACCCTTTGGTTTTTAATTGGCCAATGTGGTGAAGATCACATTGAATGACTGTTCCCACATAGTGCAGCTTGCTGACCTCCATTTGAGCCTGACTCCAGGGTTCAAAAGCCTGCAAGGAAAATCCTGCCCTGTCCCTTCCTTCCCCACATGCTCAGCAAGTTGTTCAACAGATTCTTTATGCTAACAATTAAAAGAATATCTCTCTATATTATACTCATCAGAGTCTGTATCTGTTCTATTCCTGTTGAAGTTTCGTTCTGTTACCTTCTTTCCTTGTCCCAACAAAACATCTCTCCTCTCTCACTGTCCCATTCCCATCATGTGAATCTCTTTCAGTCTCTCTGTTCTGTTCTTTACCTCAATGCATGTGGATCTCTCTGCTCTTCTCTGTCCCTTTCCTCATCTGAACATAAGTGTTCAGTTTCCTTTCCTATCCCTCACAAAGTCCAAATCTCCCATTTGTCAAGCCCAGTAAGAGTTCACTCTTCAAAAATATATATTTGTACGCCTGCACATTGGACTTCCTTTGATTATGTGAAGAGAAAGACCATGTTTACTCATGCATTGTTTAAAGTAGTGGGCATTGGTCTCCATAAAAACGCAACTCTTTGTAGCAAAGATAGCAAGAACTGCCAATGCTGGAGTCAGAAATAACACAGTATGGAGCTGGAGGAACACAGCAGGCCAGGCAGCAACAGAGGAGCAGGAAAGCTGACGTTTCGGGTCAGGACCCTTCTTCAGATATCTGGTAGCTCTCTTAATTACAATGGTATTTGTTTAAAAGAATCCTTGTGCTGCAACACCCAGCCTCACTTTGCACATATCACAAATTTCTGAAGAAGGGTCCCGAAATGTCAACTTTCCTGCACCTCTGATGCTGCCTGGCCTGCTATGTTCCTCCAGCTCCACACTGTGTAACCGCTTTGTAGCGGAGATGGATTCGCACACAAACAAATATTTTGTTAATATTGAAGGCATTACATTCAGCTCCAAACATTAAGTCCTGAAATTCTGAGACACTTCTCCCCATCTCTCCTCATACCAAGGCAGGAGACAAGTAGAACCCCTGGGGAAATGGCACAAGTGGACAAATGTTACATTATTTAGCTGAAGAATGTTTTAAATCGTGAACCATTTTGCAATATTCATGGTGCAAAATTTACATCTACTTTCTAATCATTATTATTACAGAGAACACTCTAGCCACTTGACCTGAAAGATCCAATCCTTTGATATCCTTTGTCTGAATATCATTATGCATCCTAGAGATAATGTCCTCAGAAACTAAAAGGGTTTTCAAGTTGACAGGAATACAAATTGTATGTGACTGATCTCATTCAGAAATGATGTTATTCCACTCGATAATTAAATTGATTACAAACATTCAGTGTTGTTTAAAACCTCCACTTCTGGATTGATAGCCAAATACATTTTTTGTCTTGTTTTGATTGTAATTATGCAGAAATTAGAGCTGTACAAATAGGTTTCTAGCAGTAATATTTCAGTTAGAATTTTGACAGCTCCAAATTAACTGATAGTCATGGCAACACCAGGAACAACAAAATATGTATTACGTATGCACATACATCCCCATGGAAACCCAGGGAAACGTGTTATAAATGGCTGAAAGCAGCCGTGCACACATTTCTTTGGACTGCCCCCGATCTGTCATTCAATACACAGCGCAAGAACCTCTGTGGAATGTGCAGGTCAGCAAGTGAGTTAAACAATAAAGATTAATAAAGTGTGGAAGAGTGAGACCAAAGTCTCAAAGTTTTCAAATGCATAAAAAGCCATCTGTTTTTGAAGGGGTAGGGAAGTTTTACTCTGTTTCCTTTACATTCTATTTGTCAGTGAACATGATGAGATGGATAAAGAATTGTCATGATAGGAGAAGCTGACTCTTATTGAGTGAAATACAGTTGTAGTCTTTGGATTGAATGGGTAGGGGAGCAACTTATATTGATAAATGCATACGCAGGAAAGTTAGAAATTACAAAAGAGAAAACTACAGGGTGGAGCCTTGTTGTGATGGCAAGAGCCTCATTGTCAGCCAGCTGGAAAGCCAGTGACAAACCCTCATTGCCTCTTCTGGGAAAAGTTTGTCAAATCTAATGCCATTCGACATTGATGAAGCCAACATGAAGATTTTGCCTGGAATTAAGACTATGGTGACAGAAGTTCTACTCAGCCAGAGCTGCCAACCATTCAAAGCCTGGCAGTTCTCACATTCAGCATCATAACAGAGGAGGCTGCAGCCCTCAGGATCACACAGGAACGAAGAATAAAGTAAGTCATTTATTTGGGCTAGAGAAATGGGCTTTGAGGTTAGAGGGTCTGTAAAAGAGAGAAACAAAGGCAGGGAGCTGGCTCTTAGCAGACACAGGTTACTTTTTTTAGCTGAGGAATCACTACCCTTCGTCTCCAATCCCCAGGATCAGCTGACAAACAGCTTGCATAGTTTCACTTCACAAACAGAAACAGAAATTGCTGGAAAAGCTCAGCAGGTCTGGCAGCATCTGTGAAGAGAAAATCAGAGTTAACGTTTCGGGTCCGGTGACCCTTCCTCAGGGCTGATGGTAGCTTGGAAAATGTCGGTTTATATGCAGAAGGTGGGGGAAGGGGTAAGGAGTAAATGATAGCTGGGAATAGAGCCCAAAGAGAGAGGAGAACAATTGGACAGACAAAGGAGTGGATAACGATCTGGCTAGGAGAGTGAATAGCAGCTAATGGGGACTCTTAGTGGCTAATAATTGGTAGTGTGTAATAGCAGACTGTGATAACAAGGCTTGGTGTGAGGGGTTGGGGGCAAGAGCATGGGAGAGTTGAGGCCCTAAAACTATTGAACTCGATATTGAGTCTGGAGGGCTGCAGAGTGCCCTACCAGAAAATGAGGTGTTGTTCTTCCAGCTTGCGCTAAATTTCGCTGGAATACCGCAGCAAGCCTGAGCCAGCGATGTTGGCCAGGGAACAGGGAGGTGCGTTAAAGTGGCAGGCAACAGGTAGCTCAGGGTTTTTTTTGCAAGCAGAACATAGATATTCTGCAAAGCAGTCACCCAGTCTAAGCTTCATTTCCCCAATGTAGGGGAGGTCACATTGTGAACAGCGAATGCAGTAGACTAGATTGTGGGAAGTGCAGGTAAAGTGCTGCTTCATCGGAAGGTATGTTTGGGCCCCTGAATACTGAGGAGGGAGGATGTAAACGGGCAGGAGTTACACCTTCGGCATTTGCAGGGGAAGGTGCCATGGGACTGTGGGGAGGTGTTGGGGGTGAAGAAAGAGTGGACCAGGGTGTCCTGGAGGGAAGAATTCCTGCAGAAGGTGGACAAGTAAGGTGAGGGGAATAAGTGTCTGCTGGTGGCATCTTGCTGGAGGTGGTGGAAATGGTGTCTGATGATCTTCTGGATGTGGATGCTGGTGGGATGGTAGGTAAGGACAAGGGGAACCCTATCACTGTTGCAGGAGAGAAGAGAAGGGATGAGGGTGGAATTGCGGGAGATGGGTCGGGACCTGGTTGAGGGCCCTGTCAACAACGGAGCTGGGAAATCCTCAGTTGAGGAAGAAGGTGGACATTTCGGAGGGTCCCTGTGTCGAAGTTGGCCTCTTCGGAACATATGCGATGGAGACGAAGGAACTGAGAGAATGGAATGGAGTCTTTACAGAAAGCAGGGTGTGAGGATGTGTAGTCTAGACAGCTGTGGGTGCTGATGGGTTTTTAGTGAATATTAGTGGCCAGTCTATCCCACGGATGGAAACAGAGATGTCGAGGAAGGGAAGGGAGGAGTCAAAGGTTGACCAGGTGAAAGTGAGGGCAGGGTGGAAATTGGAAGCGAAATCGATGAACGTTTCCAATTCCAGATGAGAGAGGGAAGCAGCATCAATGATATCATCGATATATCAGAGAAAGAGTTGTGGATAGGGGCCAGAATAGGACTGGAACAAGGCAGAGAGCTGATACCACTTAAGGGTCTCAACTGACTGCAGAGCAGGAAGGTTGACCCTGGATCTTTACCTCCTTGAATCTCATTCTGTTGGAGACAAGAAGGTGACTACATCAACAGCCTGCCTCCAAGCTCACCACCACTGGGAGCAGAAATTCCACACAGATGTAATCAATGAGGGTCAGTCAATTGAAAGACATGTTTGACAAGATTTGGCTAGTAAAATAGACTTCCATTACAGAGCTTGACAAATGTCAGTGGGCAAAATTTCTACATGTCCAACAGCAACTACGGAAGATATTTTTAGTCATTGTAGTCCCATTATTAAAAACATGAAATATAAATCAATAGCAAATAATTATGGGCACAATGTTATAGAGGCCTGAGCAATGAAGATTATGGCGAGACTTGTGGCAGAATTAGAAAAGGTGAGGTGAGCAGTGAGGCAAGATTCTCACTATACAGTGGGGTGTTGCCAATTAAGGGAAATTATTACCTGCTAAAGGCTTTAATTATACCATTATACATCTCATTAATACTCAGCTTGATTTCTCACCAAACACACTGAACAAGCAAAACATTAGAGCAGATATTTGATGAATTAGCTTACAACTTGCTCCAAAGGACTTCCATGTTGGACTCCAGGCGCCAGCATCTTGGGGTGCAACCACATCCATGGCCAATGGCATCTGATGTGTGCCAGTCTCTAAGAATCCACTTGGCACATCTCCAAACTGCTTACAAGATTCTTCTGCATTTCGGTGTTTCATCTTGAGTAACTATTGTTGTCATGTCGCTGCAAGGAAACTGCGTGCAGGACAAAGCAACCAGCTCATGGACTGGATCAGGACGCATTTTCAGAATCTTTTTGGCTGTCCAAGTGCTTATTCACTCTGATCCTATCTGCATGCCCACAGCATCCATGCCTTGTACTGCCTTTTGGTGCATTCCCCCTTCAGCCAGAGATACAGGTTCACAATTCTTCTGTCTTGACTTACTGTTTATCGCAGATACAAAAATCAGGAAGTCATCATGGTTTTCAGCAGGCCTCAGTCAAGTCAAAGGAGATAGCATTTAGTTAGAGTATCCAGAACTCTAAGCCCAGGGAAGCCTCCAATACCAGTCCAGGGACTTGGACATGATCCATTAGGCACTCGAGGTCCTCTCCACAAAAGAGATGAGGAGTCGAGTGTCGCGCAGCCCACCATCTGTCTTTCTGCCCAGTTGGGGGCTGATGGTCTTCTAAACTGAGAAAGAGGCAAGTATTTAGGGAGATGAAAGTGGGTGGTACAGCTATTACTTTTGGTGCATGGGGGGTCGGGGGGGGCGGGATCATGACGCATGATTGAGCATTTCAGAGGGCATGCACAGTCAGTGATGTCAGGCGCTGGGGTAGGTTACAATGAGTGGGGGAAGATTGCAGGCAATAGTGAGACTGGTAAAGCATGAGCTTTTGTAGAAGCTGGGTACATCAGCAGAGATAGAGTGAATGTGAGGTATCAGAGAGAAGATAGTGACATTTAGACCAGTGGAGTGGGAAAGTCATTGACCTCTGTCCTACAATGTAGGCATTCTTCCAGACAGCTGATATTGTACTGCCCTAGATGGCAACATTGTACCAGTGGGGTACATGGTGGGGGTATGGTGGCCTTTTCTGCCCCATATTTCCACCTCATCTGGCAGGACATCCAGGTCCCAGCCCGCAAACAGGGATAGCAGTAACCCCTTGTCTAGGCAAATGTCAGGAACCACGCAGGACAGCTCTGGACTTATAGTGTGTGCCTGGGTGCACAACAGGCTTTTAAAGAGCGCACAGGCACAAAGGATTCTAGTCTTTTTGCTGGTATCCATTGAATGACAAAGTATTCCAGGAATGGTGCATAGTAAGATAGGGAGAGAAGTGGATGTGAGGGGTGCGACAGGGATCGGGGAAGTAGTTAATAAGGATTATACCTAGGTATTCTGTGCCTAAAATGGCGCTGTAAGTGGAGACTCAAACTTTTCACTGTACTTAATTGCATACATGTGACAATAAAGCTAATTCAATTCAATTTAATTCAGTAATTTTGCTCGGCCTAACAGCAAAAATCCATCTAAAAAACTTGACACAGCTCGCGCTTAGCCAAAAGGTTCAGTCCAATGTGTCTATTCATGGTACTACACAGAATAAATCAGGACTGTCTTCAAAAGTAACAGCAAGACTCAGAGTCAAGATATTATTTGGAAATTCCCAACTTCAATCTCATGGGTGATTATTTCAGTTTCTCAATGTGTTATTTTATTATAGTAGCCCTGTGTTATTTGATGTTTTCCCAAAATATTTCCACTTAAATGTTGCAAAGTTGTCAGTTTGTATATTAAAATAATTCCAACAGAAGTATCTATATATCATTAGCATTTACAAACTAACACAAAAACAATCAAAAACAAGAAATCTGTTGAGACTATTGATGGAGCTGTGATATGTCGCAACATATATAGTCCCTTCCCTCTCAAAAATAATGCAATCTCCTGGAAAAGGCAATAATAACAGAATAAGGTAAGTCAAATAGAGGTAATAGATGTGGAAATCCTTCTAAATTATTAAGCCTAGTCCAGGTTTTCTAAAATTTTTCAAAATCTACATTCATATTAACTGCAGAGTTAGGAGCACAGAAGAAGGTATTCAGCAAATTATGTCAATGCTTTGCTACAAAACTAGTCTTCCTGCCTTGTTGCTCATCCATAGCATTAATACAGCTGCTTCAAGTATTTATCCATTATTCCCTTAAAAGTTCTAACAACTGTTTTTTGAAAAGATTTCTATTAACTACAGTATTCAGACTCTTATTGGCAACTTTAAATCACTGACCCCTCTTTACTGATGCCCCAAAGATAAACAGTCACTTATGTATGGTGTTCCTTTGAATTATGCGAGATGTACATTCTACACCCTCCACAGCTATGATAGTCTGTACAGTTCTATATGATCCAAAATGAAAATTGATATGTATCATGTCATAATGATATAAAACATGTTGGTTTTCTGAATTTCATTGTCTGACTTTAAACCTGGGACTTCTATGAACTGAGATGGTTATAAAGAGAAATATAACACTGACTTAAAACAGAATAATCATCTGACTATTCTGGTTAATAAAGCTTCATGAAACCAATTTGTAATAAATAATTTCGCCAAAGCTGAAATTAACATTTTGTAAGAAGGCATTGCAACTGGTCTACAAAGTTCAAGCATAAAAAGGCCCTCAGTTCCTATTTTGAGTTACAACTGTTTGATAAGTTTCATTTTTGAAGATGAAAAGCACTATCTACTATTAAGTGCAGAAGCAATGAATTCAGACATGAATGTTAAACTCCAAAAGATAACTGCATTTAAACAGAGTTCAAGTTTATGTGAGAGCTTTGTTTTAGCGAGCCATACTCCATAAAACTGACACACCACTGATTACTAGCTCCCCTATTCACACAAGTTAAACCAATTTAATTAATATATTCATCAAATATTCCCTCAATCCGTTAGGTCTCAGGCATTCCTTCAAAGCACATTAGAAGATGTCTTCTAAAATATAAAACAGCTTGTGTTTCAAAGAAGTGCTTTTGGTAACACAGAGAGATCAGTTTTTGATTACAGAACTGGAACCAGCTGGAGAAAATGCCTGAAAAGGAAAAATGTACAGTAATGACACTGATTAAAAGGAAACATCAGAACACCAAGATCTCAAAGGACAACTGCATATTTGTGCCTGCTGGTGATTCAAGACACCAATTAAACCATGGTGTCAGGTCAAAACCTTTACACCTGAAGGTGACTCTAAATACTTTAAATTGCATATTCCTTTTGTCTTCCTGCACACTGGACACTATGTATTTTTTTAAACTTTGTACATATGTTTAACATTGCAACTTTATTATTTTTCACACATAATAACATTGTTCTTTCATTCAAGATAACATTGTTATTGGCTCCTTACTGATACGATAGAAAGTGGGTGGGTGAATTTTAATTAGACAGAGATATAACCTCATGCTAACAGAACTTAAATCTTTGTACCGGTCAAATGGGGAATGTTGAAAAAAGGAGGAAGCAATTCACCTCTCTCTCACCCGATTGTGACACGATACGAGTATCGAATCTCAAACTATTCCACCCCGACCTCCAAAATTCAGTTCTATATATTAAGAAAATGATTCCTTTCATCAATATATGTTTTACAGGTAGTTAAAAACTAAATTTAGACATAATCTGGAATCATTAATGTATCACTTGAAGCATAGCAAACTTGCATTTTTTAGGTAAAATGTTGTGCGTAAGCTGTTAATCTTTTACCAAATTACACCCTGATGTTTTGAATGGCAAAGAAATATGTTGAATTATGTAAGTATTTTGGCTGCTCTACCTTGCAATCAGTTGAATGGTATTTGTGTTTAAAATGATACAGCATTCTTATAAAAAAACATGCTGCAATTTTACCTGAAAATATTTCCATTTCAAATAGCAGCACATAGTAAGAAGACAAAGATGAATAATCATAAATGTATAAAATATTGCTGACATTTTTATCATCAGAATAAATTTGTAGTTAAACATGAATGTCAAAATAAAAATATTGAAGCATGCAGTCAGATGAAACTGCAGCCTGGTGCTGTATATGGTTATATAATGTCTCTGTCACACTTCCCCACTCGTTAAGAGTTCAACACAATAAATTAAAATCAGAAAAGGATAAAGGCAGCATACCATCTGCACATGTTTTCCTGCAAATGCAGGTGGAATTGTAAGTAAACACAGGTGTTATAACATTCAGCTGAGGAATATTTTACATCATGAGCCATTTTGTCATGTGCATAGCACAAAATTTATATGTAGTTTCCAAGGATCCTTATTACAGACAATACTCTAGCTGTTTGACCTGATGGAACACCAATTCCTTGATATCCTTTGTCTGAATATCATTATAGATACTGCAGATGAACTGCTCAGAAGGTATGTGTCTTCAAGTCAATAGGAGCACAAATTTTACATGACTGGTATTATAGTTGATTTTGTGAGTTCATAATCAAAGTTATCTAATATAGGCTGTTGGTGAGTTATAGCAATTTTATGATTGTTTATTGAAGTTGCTAAACAGCAGGAGTTTCAAGGATACCTCAGTTATTTAGGTAAAGAAAGAATATGACCATGACAAGACGAGAATGCTCCACTGATTCTGAAGTTGTCCTGTGGAACGGAGGAGTGGGGTACAAAGGTTCTGAAGTGGTACTTTTGCCGTTGTCCTTCCCTCAGGCTGATGTATCATCCATAAGTCAATAAGACATAGGAGCAGAAATTAGGCCATTCAGCCCATCAAGTCTGCTCTGCCCCTCGATCATGGCTGATAAGTTTCTTTTCTGGTCTTCTTCCAGGAAGATATTATGCTCTTTTTCCTGAATCCTCTCACTCATACCCATCTCTCCTCACCTGTTCCTGTTGATGTCCTCTATTTTGGGGTCTGGCTAACTATGCTGTGTCAATTACCTGTCTAAGCCCTCTCGGCCAATGACCATGAAGAGGTACTCATGATGCCAGGATGACCGCTGTCTCCTTGCCATCTCCATTTGAAGATTAGTTTTCATTCCTTCTAAGAACAAAACCTTTTTAACTTCGGAAAAACTGCACTCTTAATAGTGTAGTGTGATGCCCAATAAACCTGTTGTTTATGTTTGTGGAAGGCTAGTTATTACTGTAACACAGTTAAATGAGATCTCATGCAACACAGAAAAGACCAAATATGAAATCTGAATGAACAGAGGTTTGAAGAGGATCCCAACTTCCAATGTCACACAGAAGTAGTAACTTTATTTCAAGACAGAATAGAATATATTACAAAAAATTGTGTTACTTAAAACATTCACTTATGAGCAGATATCCAAATGGCTGTTTTTATTGTTTCAATTAGGATTATACAACAAAACCTGTCATGCTAGGTTTAATATCATGATAGTTGTAATATTTCAGACAGAATTTTAACAGCTCTAAAAATTTATTGTCTGATAGAAATCATCTTGCCAACATAGAAAATAATCATGAACAAATGTTTCTTTAGATATATAAAGGGAAAAAGAGAGGTAAAAGTGGACATGGGACCACTGGAAAATGACGCTGGGAGATAGTAATGGGGAACAAGGAAATGGCTGAGGAATTGAACAATTATTTTGCGTCAGTCTTCACAGAGGAAGACACGAGAAATATCCCAAAAATTCGAGAGTCAGGGGGCAGAGCTGACTATGGTGGCCATCACAAAGGAAAAGGTGCTAGGAAAACTGATTGGCCTGAAGATGGATAAATAACCTGGACCAGATCGACTACATTCTAGAATTCTAAAGGAGATAACTGAAGAGATAGTGAAAGCGTTAGTGGTGCTCTTTCAGGAATCGCTAGAGTCAGGGAGGGTCCCCGAGGACTGGAAAATCGCTAACATGACACTCCTGTTTAAAAAGGGAGTAAGGCAAAAATGGAAAATTACAGGCTAATTAGCCTAACCTCGGTTGTGGGTAAGGTTTTGGAATCCATTGTGAAGGATGGGGTTTCTGAATATTTGGAAGTGTATGGTAAAGTAGGGCAAAGGCAGCATGGTTTAATCAAGGGGAGGTCATGCCTGACAAATCTGCTAGAATTCTTTGAGGAAGTAACAAGCAGGGTAGATCAAGGAGAGCCAATAGATGTTATCTACCTGGACTTCAAGAAGGCCTTTGACAGGGTGCCATACAGGAGGCTGCTGATTAAGATAAGGGCCCATGGTGTTAGAAACAAGGTGCTAGCATGGATAGAAGATTGGCTGTCTGGCAGAAAGCTGAGAGTGGAGATAAAAGGGTCTTTCTCAGGATGGCAGCTGGTGACAAGTGGTGTTCTCAAGGGTCAGTGTTGAGACCACAACTTTTCACTTTATACATTAATGATCTAGATGAAGGAACTATGGGCATTCTGGCTAAGTTTTCAGATGATACAAAGGTAGGTAGAGGGACAGGTATTATTGAGGAGGCAGGGAGGCTGCAGAAGGATTTGGACAGGTTTGGACAGTGGGCAAAGAAGTGGCAGATGGAGTACAACGTGGGAGAGTGTGGGGTCATGCACTTTGGTAAGTAGAATAAAAGCATGGACTATTTTCTAAATAGGGAGAAAATTCAGAAGTCTGAAGTGCAAAGAGATTTGGGAGTTCTAGTCCAGGATTCTTTCAAGGTAAACTTGCAGGTTGAGTCAGTAGTCAGGAAGGCAAATGCAATGTTGGCATTTATTTTGAGAGGACTTGAATATAAAAGCAGGGATGTACTACTGAGGCTTTATAAGGCTCTGGTCAGGCCACATTTGGAGTATTGTGCGCAGTTTTGAGCCCCATATCTCAGGAAGGATGTACTAGTCCTGGAGCAGGTTCAGAGGAGGTTCATGAGAATGGTCCCAGGAATGAAAAGCTTAACATATGAGGAACGTTTGAGGACTCTGGGTCTATATAATTGGAGTTTAGAAGGATGAGGGGGGGCAGTCTAATTGAAACTTACAGACTACTGAATGGCCTGGACAGAGTGGCTGTTGGGAAGATGCTTCCATTGGTAGGAGAGACTAGGACCCAAGGGACAGCCTTAGAGTGAAGGGAAGACCTTTTAGACCGGAGATAAGGAGAAACTTCTTCAGCCAGAGAGTGCTGAATCTATGGAATTCACTGCCACAGAAGGCTGTGGAGGCCAGGTCGTTGAGTACATTTAAGACCGAGATAGATAGGTTCTTGATTATCAAGGGGATTAAGGGTTACAGGGAAAATGCAGGAGAATGGGGTTGAGGAACTTATCAGCCATGATTGAATGGCAGAGAAGACTCGATGGGCCAAATGGCCTAATTTCTGCTCCTATGTCTTATAGTCTTATGGTCTCAATAATTATCCATCATTCACTGGAGAGTATATTCCCATGGAAATATTTGTCTGTCACTAGTAACTGGCAAACAGCAAAAAGCAAATCAAAGATCCAAAAGGTTTGAACAAAAACCAATAAGGTTATAGTTTACTCACCAGTAAACTTTCTCAAAACAGTGATTAATTTTCTTCATAAATAAAAACAGAAATTGCTGGAACAGAAATTCTTAAGAAGGGTCAATGGTACTGAAACATTAACTCTGATTTCTCTGCACAGGTGCTGCCAGACTGACTGAGATTTTCCAACAATTTCTGTTTTTGTTTCAGATATTGCATCCGCAGTCCTTTTTTTTTGGTTAGTTTACTTCAAGTTAAAGTGAAATATAATGTAATTAGGCTACTAACTATTCCTAATTTTCCAACTCATTATTTTCAACTTGGTTCTGAAAACTAAGATAATGTTTGCAGTGTATTCGTTCAGAATTTTAGATGAAAATACTGAACATATTATTGACAAAATAAGTTCAGCTTGCACAAAGGGAATAAATATCATCTGCCTCAGGAAAAAAAAAACATACACAATAGATCATCGCCCTATTAGGGCCGACCACATTAGGTGGCTGTCACTTTCAAATAGAAGATTATCCAGGAGAAGAAATGAGGAAGACCTGGGGGAGAGTTTAGTAACCACTTTTGCCGGAGAGTAGGATGCTGCTTTCACAACTTTAATGAGATCAGCATATTCTTTGCCATGAAATGTCTATTCATTCTCTGCAGTCAGTGAACCATTCTGTCATAGATCACAGACACAATTTTTTTTGGCTAATTAACTAATGCACTCTGTCTAAACTATTGATTCTTTACAAACTTCACCTATGTGAAAATTCCTTACAAATGTATGACTGCCTATATTAGGTAACAGTGGTCCTAAATCCCCAAAATCTAATTGCTTTGTATTCCAGCAAATAAGCTGTGGTTTTTGATATCCAAATTACATCACTCAAGTAAAATAAAGAATGAAAAATAGAATAAAATTATTTTTGATACTCACTTTGACATGATAAAATATCTATCATGTATATTCCCAGATCATATGCACAGAGATGACTTTTTTCATTCTTTCTGGTAGCTTTATCCAGTGACATTTAACCTCTTTGCTAATAGGAATGTGGTCTATGATGAAGTGCAGAAATTTTCAGTGGACAAAAGATTATCAGAAGACATTTGACAGCCTGAAAGCTGTGTTAGTCTTTGCTCCAGTGATAGCCACACCTGATTATGCAAAGCCACTCATGGTGGCAATCAATGTGAGTGATGTGGGTGTCAGTGAGGTACTTTTGCATGAAGAGGTCAAGAAGATAAAACGACTTATTGGGTATTTTTCCAGAAAGCTGAATATTTGTCAACTGAAATATTCCACAACTGAGAAGGAGACCTTGAGTTTAGTGTTGTCATTGCAACATTCCAACATTTATGTTGCTAGTAATCTGTCTGAGACAATTATGTATACTGATCATAAACCCTTAATATTTTTGGAAAAATTTAAAGATAAAAATATCAGACTATTTTGATAGGGTTTATTGCTATGGCCATTGAGTTTGAAAATTATACAAGTGGCAGGATGAAATAACTTAATTGCCAATGCATTGTCATGAATCTGATGAAAGAAGCCAAAGGTGTTTGATGGTGGAAAAAACAGACTGAATGGATTGTAGTGTTGAATGTTTGCATGCCAATGTACTTATGTGTATTGTAGTGTACTAATAGCCTAAGACTAAAGGTTTTTAAAAATGAATCCATCTTTGTATATTGATGGGCTTTTTTTTAAAGTAGGGGGGTGTGACAATACTATGGCTTTAAGAGGTGTATTTTGTCTTGTTTTCTTTTGAAGGGAGGTTCTAAACCAAGGGTACTAAGCTATCTATTCAAAGCCAATAAACAGCTTGAGGTCTTGCGGTTTTCTTTAAGTTGAAACAATAGAAGCACCATGAATGGGTGGAGTCAGGCTCCAGGTTTTTAGTTTAATTTTCAGCAGTTGTTTGGTTTCTGAAGTTGGCTGTGGAATCTCTCTCTCTCTGGCTCTGCTAGAATTTTCTCTGTTGCAGCTTAAAGTTTGGGTTCCCTTTCTGCTGCCAGAATCGCATGTGAGACAGTCTGTTTTACTGAATTTGCCTTTGCCAAGAGTGTGTTTATGGGATGTTACTATATTGGAACAGTTGGTGGTTAATAGTTAAATAATCTATTATTCCATTAAGTCAAGTCTTCTTTCTTTTGTTTGTATTTTAACTGGGGGTAAAAGTGAAGTGTATTTTTCTTGAAGCTGAGTAGTATAACCAATTGAATTACACCTGGAACGTAGCACCTTACACTTGCCTTTAAATAAGATAGAAGTTAGCCTAGACTCTGTCTCCTTGATATATTTGTAGGGAGTTTGGTCTGGTCCATAAAAGAGCAATAGCTTGTTACCTTGTTTGGCTGAAAATCAGAATCTGGAAAGCCAGCCTTGATGCCTTATGAAGCTACCACAGGGAACAGCTGTAATCATTTATAGAGAAAAAAAATTCTCATGATGCTGAGAACAGATAAAAGTCTTGAATTTGAGTAATCCAATTATCCCATCGGGGGAAGTCCCACAGAGTGTTTCTAAAGCACAAGAGTTGATTTATTGTATGATGCCCCAGCACAGATTCAACCTGGATCAAATGTCTCTTTCTGATTAATTTACCTGTGCACAGAAAACACCAAATAAATAAGGTTATAACAATCTTATTAATAAACTGTGCTGTCACACTCTGTCTGAGATTACTGATAAATTATTTTATATTTAGTTAGCCTGACATTGTATCAAGATCGATTATAAGTTGATCTTCTAGCTCATATAGATATTGAAAATATTTGCAAGACCCTCTTAGGTGTTACCAATTTCTATTCATTGCATTATGGTTCCAATAGTTCAGAAAGCAGAGGAATTCACTGTGCCTCATTTAAATCTGAATAAAGCAGACTGGAAGATGCACTGATGTAGCATTTGAGAATTTCAAAGATGATAGGGGAAGCAATATAATCAGATCCTTTAAGCAGTTGGTCATGTAGTAGAAGATAGTTAACAGGTAGGTATGGACACAATAACATTAAGGTGCATATGGGTACAGGAGTCATGGCAGAAACTATCCCTGGGTGGAATGAAAGAATGCAAATCTGTATTAAGATTCTTATGCATGAAAGCATGGAGACACAGGGCTTGGTGCAATTACCAGAGACATGGAATGATTCAGAGGGTAAGAATTAATATTCAGGTAAAACATGTTCAAAATCGTCAGAGAAAGAGTTGGTGAGGTTATATAATGTCAAGGATTTCATTATCTTGTGACGTATCTCCTGGCAGTGCAGCTGCTCACTCAAGCATTCATGTCCTACTTACAGGAAGTGAGCATATCTTATTGGGTAAAATGAAATAGTCTGCCAAGCATTTGTTCTAATCTTTAATGGAGCCTCCTCAATGCCATGTAAAATCAATTGTGCTGCACCTTGCAGAGTCGGATCTGTCTAGTCAATGGTTGAAAATCAGAGCTGGGCATCACAAAAGCTGATCAGGCTCAACTGTCTACCACTTAAGTGAAGTAGTCAGGTTCTGAAAGAGATTTGCTCTGCCTCTGCTTAGGACATGGATTGTAATTTGGTTTTCCATCCCTTTTTCAAACAGCCAACTCCATCACAGACTAGAGGCTGCAATTTTCTTTTAAATTTGTCTATGGATGTGGACATCACTGGCTAGGCAAGCATTTATTGCCCATCCCTAATTGCCCTGTGGGCTGTTTTGTACTGGATGATGTTTGATGGAACAGCCCTGCTCTAGGCAAGTGGATAGTTTTCCATCACACTCTTGACGTGTGCCTTGTAGATTGGGCATTGTGAAGAGAAGAAATGAGTTACTCACTGCAGAATTCCTAATCATTGGTTCGCTGTTGTAGGTACAGTATGTATATGGCTGATCCAATTCAGTTTCTGGTCAATGATAACTTCCAGGAAATTGACTGTAGGGGCATTCAGCGATGGCTTTTCTATTGAATACCAAGGGCCATGGTTGAATACCAATGCTTAGAATAAGTATCCACAGGGGAAGGGATCCTTTTCAAATCAACTTTGCTGCAATGAACTGAGTGTGTGGGCAAATAACCAAGAGGAGCCAGTTCAACCCTTCTCACCAGGAGCTTAAAAGTTTAAGGTGTCTCATCTGAAACCATAAGATATTGGAGAATCCTGCCCCGGGACTGGTCATGACTAGTGGACTTGAAATTGTTTAAGATGCAAATCATTGAATAAATAATTGGAGAACATGCTAAAATATTACGACAAGTTTACATGCTCTTTCTCACTCCACTAAAATTCTCCAGCAGGGTAGCAGTCCCTCTGTGACCCCACTGAGGGCTGCTTTCATTTCAATGAATGGAGGACCTGCCAGAATTCCAACAGCCTCATTGTGAACCTAATTAATGAGTTGCACATCGCTGCTTGTTAATTGTTGCCAGCTCACCAATTACATGTTGATTGAGTCCCGATCATTTAAATGATTCAGCGCTCTTGTTGGTGCCACTGGGTGTCAAGTTTGTGATTGTTCCACAATGTGATGTACACAATGAATGGAATTTGACATAAGTGTATCATATAATGAAGCATGAGCCATATTAAAAAAGATATTAGTAGATATTTTAAAATGGGATCGAGTTTAGCCTATGACCAGAAAAAACATGGTATCAACCTTATTGTACTTTCAATCTTGCCTTTACTTCTTCTTACACTCTGTGCCAGTGAATCTTTCTTATGATTGTCCATTTTAAAAAGTTCTTCCCGTACAAATGAAGTATTATCACAAAGATTATTCTGTTAATCCTTATATTTCCTCATGTTTAGCCCAATTTGTGAAAGCCAGAGGAAACTGAAACAATTTTCCCTGTCTAGAGTACTCCTGAATCTCTTTTGCAACATGAAAAATAGTTATTTTACTGAGAAAATTATCAAGCAAAGAAAAGTCTCAAAGGATATAACAATTAATCCAAAGGTGGCATCATATAACGATGACTAACAAAGGCTTGTCTACCAGGGAAGTGCATCCAACAGTTTTGATGTTTACCAGAACCATCTGGATACTCAGAATGAGCAACCAGTTGCCAATCTCCTAACCTGATAACCATGTTTGCAATCTTATTGACATGCTTTCTCTATCAGTTAAGAGAAGGATGATTCTCCAAGAAAACCTCATAGCCTTCCTGATATCAACGAGTACCAATTACCTTTTTGTGAGCCAGAAATATTTGGGTGAATTCAACAATTTTGCATTCCCAGATGGAGACCTCTTTTGAAAAGCATGCAAGTCAAAGAGAGGACTTCAATATTAACATAGATCTCCGAGATCTATGTTAATTCTGTTTTCCTTCTCACTCAAGCAAAAATTATTGACTGCAAGACAAGAATCTATTTTGAAACCAGGTTGAGCATTTACACATGTGGCACTTATGAGAAATGATTTTGATAGAGGTTGACCTGATCATTTCTGATAACACCAGCAGAAGTACCACTAAACTCTCAGACCACATAAAGTTACGGAAGATGATATGTGAAATTCCCATGGAAATTCAACCACTTTCTTTAATAGTCTAATACCAATAGTTCCTGGCTGCCTCAGTTGTAATGTAAAGTAAATCATCTCTAGGTAATATTATTCTACACAATGTTAGTTCTCTTATAGGTGGTGAAATACTTCTAGCAAGAATCATTTATAAAAGCCGTCACTGATGCAATTAAAACCTATAATAAATGTTTAAATCAGATTCTCCACGGAATAGTTCCTGTTTCACTTTTCTTACAGACTTATAATTCTAAACATGTATAATTCACTTTAAAGTCAAAATTCAGCTGCTCATTTTCCCATACTTCAGCTGTTTTTCACAAGTTGATGGTAATTTGAATCTACCTGGCACTTCCAATTAAAACAAGAGAATGCAATTATTTTAACAAATTGCATGTTAATAAAAGTCTAGATGAGATCTCCCGTAAATCTTGAAGGTATGTTCACATTATTGTAATAATTACATTATATCATGTTTATGCTATGTGATTAGGTAACAAAGTTTCTGAATAATAATTGCATTAATTACAAGATGCAATCAGTATGCAGGCATAGTTGATCATTATTGTTCAAATAGTAGAAGAAAGTATCCATAAATTTACTTCTCTCACTTCTTCCAAATCAAAATTGTATTTAGGATGTTGTCAATCATGTAAATGTAGAGCGATTACTTTATTTTAATCCATTCTCGGAAACAAAGGCATTTGTGAATTTAATAAGCTATATTATAAATCTAGAATTTAAATATTCTTCAATGTTTCTTTAGTTAAACGTAACAGTATTGATCTTGTTGGCTGATAAGGAAATCTGAAGCTGTAATTACAATTATGAAATAGTAACATTGTAGAAAATCTCTCTTTCTATATAAAGCTGCTCATCCAATTAATCATTCTTTGTCTTTTTTCCTGTTATGCCTTAACATCCCCTCTGTATGAATTAAAACCTCTTCTAGACATATTCCACCTTCTACCTTCATAAATTTCAGATCAAGAATTGCTCCACTCTGCCTGTAAGCAGTAGGTTGGATGTAACAGACTAAAGTGCTCCCTGAAGTGAGAAATATTAATTGGCCTGAGATGAGCCTTTCTCTCCCATCTGGGAAGATATCCCACAGCTGAGAGTCACTGGCCAATGGATTGTCTGGCAGGTCTCCCATTCCAGCAGCTCCACTGGGAATGCTTCTAATCCTGGACATCAGAGAGCCAGGAGCCAGATATGTAGTAGGTGTTGATAGAAGTGGGAGCAAGGCTTTATATCTGAAGCCAGGTTGACGGGTGCCAGAGACAGGGGTGAGGGGAATGAAGGCTGGATTGATAGGCTGGTAGAAAGGGGCTGAGTTTAGCATTTGAAGACTTTACTGGTTCTGGGAGTTTGCGGGGAGGGGAGGCATAATGTTGATCATCCTTTGCCAATGCAGTTAAACTGGCAGAATTCACATAGGATGTGGTCCTCAGCCCCAGAAGGATGAAGCCCATATCTGGCCATTTAAAGGCTTCAAGTGGCCCAGCAGCAGGTGAACAACACAGCAAGCCTCCCATTACATGTGTAACTGCAGAGGAGATGGGGTCAGGGTAGGTATTAGATGCATGACCATTACATTTTGCCTTCAAATCCACAAGTGTAGGAGCATGAAATACAGCCTTATATTGCACTAAAATCTATTTGTCCAGCATTCATTTCCTTTCTGAACTACATTGGCTTCTGGTCCCTCAGAAGCCATTTTATCCTTATGTTTAAGACCCTTCTAAGCTGGTTCTTCTGTTAACAGCACTAGCACTAGAACAACCTCAAACTCTGAACTCTCCATTTCTTTACTAAGTGTAGTGGCCATCTCCACTTGCTTTCACTTCCATTTTGAAAGCATGTCATCGTGTGCATCAACCTCAAAGTTCAGAATTCCCAACCAACTCCCCTCTGCCCCACCTTTAAATTGTTGTAATTTAACAATTCTTAAATCTTATTATCTTTAAATCTAGAACTAGAGGAAGACCTCCCAATGGGCATGCTTTTTTATGCTTTTCATTAACTTTCTTCTGTATAACATGATTATAATGAGTTATAGAATAATTCAGCATGGAAAAAGTGCATATAGTCCTCATGCTGGTCTTTGTTCTTTGAAAGAACTATCCAGGTAGTCCCATTCCTTTGCTTTATCCCCCAGATCTTTGTGCATTTTCCCTTTTTCAATTATGAATCTGAGTGCCTTTTAAACTTTACAATTGAATCTGCTTCCATAATTCTTTCAGGCAGTGCATTAAAATCTAGTTTTTTGGACAAGGATTTTTTTTTGTCAAGTTTAGCAAGTGACATTGTAACTCAAAGTTGTATGGGGAGAACCAGATGAAATGAGGATATGCATTGAATAACTGTAAATTATTCTTGAATATGAATAGACCATTTTGGTTTAATTATTACTTACCAGAAGATGACATGATTCAGACATTTTAAGGTATTGTCAATATCAGCATGCAAATCGTAGCTTTTCAGATAGTGTAATTAATATCCACCAATATGGAAAATAGTTTATTTTTGTCATAAATATTCCAAAGGGGAAGACTGAAAATGTTCTCTTCTTTGATAGATTAAGCAAGTCAGAATGAATTAGCAATTTGATTTTGTCATGAAGCATTTTCAACAGTTCTGTCTCTGTATCCCAACAATAAACAAATTATGTTGTGGAAGCCTCATAAACATGGGAAGTGAGTGGTGTGAAAAATAGGTTAGACATCAAGAAGCTTTCTTTATTCAGAAGATTACCGATTATTGAGAATAGCATATTCCATTAATTTAGAACTCAGCCTGATGTCATGGGAAATTGATCCACTTAGTAGCCTACATGGGCTCTAATAGATAGAGTCGTAGAGTCCTACAGCATGGAAACAGGCCCTTCGGCACAAACTGGTCCATGCCGACCAAAGTGTTCATCCACACTAACTCCATCTCCATGCAACTCCATTTGCACTTGGCCCATATCCTTCTAAACCTTTTCTATCCATGTATTCATCCAAATGCCTTTTAAATATTGTTAATATACCTGCCTCAACCACACCTGCTGGCAGCTCATTCCATGTGTGTACCACCTTCTGTGTAAAAAAAGTTACCCCTCCGGTTCCCATGTATTCTTTCCCCTGTTACCTTAATCTGATGTCCTCTAGTCCTCAATTTCCCAACCCTGGGAAAAAGACTGAGTGCATTCACCCTATCCCTGCCTCTCATGATCTTATACACTTCTATAAGATCCCCCCTCAGTCTCTTACGCTCTAAAGAAAAAGTCCTATCTTGTCCAACCTCTCCCTATAACTGAATCCCTTGAGTCCTGGCAACATCCTCGTAAATTTCTTTTGCACCCCTTCCAATTTAATAATATCCTTCCTACAACAAGGTGACTAAAACTGAACTCAATACTCCAGTGCGGCCTCACCAATGCCCTGTACAACTGCATCATAACTTCCTACCTTCTATACTCAATGCCCTGACTGATGAAGGCCAGTGTGCCGAAAGTCTTCTTCACTGCCCTGTCTACCTGTGACTCTACTTTCAGACAACTGTGCACCTGAACTCCACAGTCCCTCTGTTCCACTACATTCCTTAAGGCCCTAACATTCACCACGAAACTCCTACCTTGATTTGACTTTTCAAGATGCAACACCTCACACTTATCTATATTAAACTCAATTTGCCATTTCTCGGCCCACTTCCCCAGCTGATCAAGATCCTGCTGCAATTTCTGATAACCTTCCTCACTGTCCACAATACTGCCTATTTTAGTGTCATCCACAAACTTACTAATCATGCCTTGTACATTCTCCAAATTATGGGCCCAGCATTGACCTGAGGCACACCACTATTCACAGGCCTCCAGTCCGTCAAGTGTCCTTCCACTATTACCCTCTGCTTCCTACCATCAAGCCAACTGTGTATCCAATTTGCCAACTCTCCCTGGATTCCATGTGATCTAACCTTCCAGAACAGCCTACCATGTGGAACCTTATCAAAGGCCTTACAGAAATCCATATTGACTACGTCTACTGCCCAGCCCTCAACTACCTTCCTGGTCACTTCATCAAAGAACTCTAACAAATTTGTGAGGCATAATCTCCCACACACAAAGCCATGCTGACTGCACCTAATCAAATCCTGTCTTTCCAGATGCATATATATCTTAGCCCTCAAAATTTTCTTTTTAATTCATTAACAGGATGAGGACATCACTTTATTGTCCATCCCTAACTGCCCACAGGGCAGTTAAGAGTCAACCACATTACTGTGAGTCTGAATTCACATATAGGCCAGACCAGGTAAGGATGGCAGTTTCCTTCCCTAAAGGACATTAGTGAACCAAATGGGTTTTTCCTGACAATTGACAATGGACAATGGACTCATGGTCATCATTAGATTATTAATTCAAGACTTTTTTTATTGAATTCAAATTCCACCAGCTGCCATGGTGGGATTTGAACCCGAGTCCCCAGAACATTATCTGGGTCTCTGGATTAACAGTCCAGCAATAATACCACTAGGTTATTGCCTCCCCATCTTTTCAAGTAACTTACCTACCACAGGTGTTAAGCTTTCTGGTCTATAATTCCCAGGTTTTTCTTTGTAGCCTTTCTTGAATAAGGGCACAACATTCACTACCCTCCAGTCTTCCGGGACCACACCTGTGGCTAATGATGATGCAAATATATCAATCAGGGCCCCCACAATTTCTTCTCTAACATCTTGCAGGGTTCTTGGATATATCTGATCATGACCAGCAGATTTATCCACCTTCATACATTCTAATACTTTCAACTCCTCCTCTATTGCAATACAGACTGTCCCCAAGATATCGCCACTAACTTCCCCCAAGTTCCCAAGTCTTCATGTCTTTCCCCATGGTAAACACAGAAGAGAAATATTCATTGAGGATCTTGCCCAGTCCTGCAGTTCAACGCATACATGTCCACTTTGGTCGTTGAGGGGTCCTATTCTCTCTCTAGTTATTCTTTTTTCCTTTTACATACTTAGAGAATCTCTTTGGATTCACCTTAATCTTGTCAGCCAAAGCTATTTCATGCTCGCTTTTCACCCTCCTGATTTCCTTCTTCAGTAAACTCCTGTATCCTCTATATACTTCCAGGGATTCCCTTGATCCCAGCTGTCTGTTCCTGAGCCATGCCTCCTTTTTTCTGGTCAAAGCCTCAATATCTCTTGGCATCCAGTGTTCCCTACTCCTGCCAACCTTACCCTTCACCCTCACAGGAACATATAGACCTTGAACTCTAACACTTTTAAAGGCTTCCCACCTGCCAGTGGTCCCTTTGCCTGCAAACAAACTACTCCAATCAACCCTGCAAGCTCCTGTCTAATTCCATTAAAATTTACCTTGCCCCAATTTAGAACCTGAACCTGTGGACTAGTTTTGTCCTTCTCCATTACTATTTTAAAATTAATAGAACTATGGTCACTGGCCCCAAAGTGCTCCTCCACTGTCACCTCAGTCACCTGCCCTGCCCTATTTCCCAAGAGTGGGTCAGGTTTTGCCCCTTCCCGAGTAGGGCCCACTATATACTGCTTGAGGAAACTTTCCTGAACACATTTAACAAATTCAACCCCATCTAAGCCCTTAACAGTATGGACGACCCAGTTTATGTTCGGAAAATTAAAATTCCCTACTCTGACAACCCTATTTCTCCTGCAAGTCTCCACAATCTCCCTGTGTATTTGTTCCTCAAATTCCCATTGACTATTTGGGGGCCTACAGTACAATCCTAATAACGTCACCATCCCCTTCTTATTTCTCAGCTCCACTTACAAAGTCTCACTGGATAACCCCTCAGTTATTTCATCTCTGACTACTGCTGTGATATTCCTCTTAATCAAAAATGAACTCCCCCCTCCCTTCTTTCCTCCACCTCTGTCCCGCCTAAAATTGGTTGGAGGATCTTCTTTAATATAAAGCTTCATAATACAGGTTTACATTTTTACTGCAGACATCTGGTAATTGAATATTCTAATCAATAAATTGAAAGAAACAGTCCTAACTTCTACAGTAAAGTTTTACATTGCTTTTAATAATCTGGATGCAACTGCTGCAACACAATTTTTATTGCAAACTTGTTAAGTCTAGATAACAGGCAGGCATTATGCACTTTTGAAAATTGATTATTCTGAAAACTACTAACAGTGAGTTAAATAGCATATTTGTTAACTAATGTTTATGCAATGAATAAATTTGTAAAACATAATTGTAAATTTCAGAAAATTTCGTGGCTATTTCCAACATTTGTCTACAGTGCCTAGCATACTAAGCTTAATCTTGTGAGGAAATTTGTCAAATGCTTTTTCTTGGGGGAATGTAGGTATACCACTTACAACAATGTTCCAGTTTCTCCTGATAGATATTTTTCCCATTATTTTGCATACACTGAAGTAAAGCTAACAGAGTTAGCTTAACCAGGGCCTTTGTCATCCTTCCAAGCACCACAGTCACCAATTGTCAACTTTCTGATATCCATGAACCATGCACAAACATCCATTGAAGTTGACATAAAGGATAATTGGGGGAAGGACGGAAGCAGACAAAAAGAGCAGCAAATCCATTACTACTTGCATTGCGTTCCCACTGCAGTTAAATTTCGCCCTGAAGGTTTCATCAGGTTCTATAAAATTCAGTTAAAGGGATTGAAAGGTGAAAGTAGAGATTATAATGGTTGATTCCTTCCTTTAAAATGAATTCAATTTGGTGAATAAAAACTAATACGTTTGAAAAATTGAATCAAAGATCTCTCCCCATTCAGTAACGTGCCCTGAATTCATACTCCAGCTACTTTGGTACAAGGAGCCTTGTAAGAAATATAACGGAGAAAAAATTAGATTCTGCGCAATACAGTGAAACAAAATGGCCAAACTAGAGACTATGTTGTATGATACCTGGGTGGAGTGGGGGTGGTGGGTGTGAGTTTGTATTTAAATGAATGAGGAAGATCAAATAACCTGCAGCTTATTATCTGACCATCTTTAAACTACTTAGAAATACATGATAAATGTTAACAACCACTGATAGCTGTTAACTAATTGACAAAATGTAATTGTACATAACAGTATCCCAGTTATACCAAGCAAAATAAAAATATGACGTCTAAAAGTATATCAAAGTCATACCACAGAGGATTATTAAAGTCATATTTTCTTATCCTGCAATTGCTCAGTACAGTTAATTAGGTATAAAATGTATCCTTGATTTTCAGTCAAATCTTAGTACTGTATACAAAGGATCTCCCCTAAGAGTACAAAAATATGAAGTAGTGACTTATGCCTAAGATAGTAATACACAAGGATTATCAGGGACAAAATGTTACAAGTATTATACCTTTTTCGTACATATTTTCCTGATAATTCTAACATCGCTCATCGGCCTTAGATTTTTCATAAGATTTTGCCATATTGCAGACTCGAGGCTTCATTCACTAATACACTAATTATTAATTTTTATATGCTGTATAATGTACTTGTAATATATTTACATACTGTACACAATAATGGATACAATTATACATCTGGAAATGTTTAAAATCAGAAATCTGGCTTTCAAGAGAAATTAGTTTGATTTAAAGAATGATTTCCAACAGAGCACTGTAGTACTTCTTTAAAAAATTTGTGGAACATAATACATTTAAGTTCTCTTGCCTCCTTTCGTTCGCATTTCCTCGCATCTTTTAAAAAGATGTCCTCAGATTGTTGAATGAAAACTCCCATAACTTAGTCTGACATACTAATGACTGCCGTATTTTTTCAAATTTATCTCTAAGGTATATGAGGATCTTCCTGTGATAGGATCTGTGCAAAATATTAATCAGTTTTCAAGAATATATATTGCCACAGAAGAACTCATATGGTTTAGACTTAGCAATTAGTAGCATCTATCATTAGCTAGACTTACTGTTTCATGTTTAAGTTTTAAAATCTTTCCTATGGCAAGTAGCTGATAGTACAATTTCAGATCAGCACAGTCAGAAAAACAAGTCATTTGCAACCTGAATTAAAAAAAAACAAGCAATGTCTCACCAAATCCAGGCAGACTGGAGAATTGTGTAATGGAGATCTCATGGACTGATTAGAAAATGTGAGTTATACAATGTCAAGTCAGGAACAGGAAAAAACGGTGAAGAAACATAGCAAATGAGGGAAAAATGTTTAAAAAAACTTAAAATATTAAATAAGATTTAATTTTCAGTGCCAGAGAGATTGATTAACGGTAATTAATGCTCTTTAGTTAGACTTCAAATTACAAAATATAACCATAGTGAATTTAGTTCATTATCTATCACAAAGGCAAAGTGACTTCATGTCATTCAATGCATTTCAGTGGAGGAACAGAGAGAAAGATGCTTTTTATTTGTAAATCTAACAGTGGAGTGGTTCAACTCAACAGCAAATTTTAAATGTGAATTCAACTGCATATATCTCCTTTGCCCAAAGTTTCTGTACCACTTGTATGTAAATGAGAATGAATGCAATTATTATAATTAATTTAAAAACAAAATTATCACACCACATTATATATTTATTTATGAGGTTGTTGACTTGCTCACCGAGCTGGCTTGTTCTCGTTCAGAATTTTCATCGCCATGTTAGGTGGTATCATCAGTGGAGCCTCTAATGAAGCAATGTTATTCTACTCCGCTTGGAATTTATCCCCACAACTTCACCCACAGATGCCTACTAAACAGACAAAAACAGGAGAACACAATACGCCCTAACACACTGGCCACACTGCCCTACATCAAGAACATGTTGGAACTGACAACAAGACTCCTAAGGCCACTAGGAATGATGGTAGCCCACAAGCCCACAGCCACTCTATGGTAAACACTTACAAGGATTAAAGACCCCATTCCCACAACATGCAGAGCAAACGTGGTTTACAAAATACCATGCAATGACTGCCACAAACATTACATCAGACAGACAGGAAGGAAACTAGCCATCAGAATACATGAACATCAGCTAGCAGCAAAACGGCACGACTATCTCTCCTTAATATCGGTACAATCAGGCAATGAAGACCATCAGTTTAACTGCAGCAGGGTAACCATAGCAGCCCAAGCCAAACATAGACACACACAGGAATTCCTAGAGGCATGGTTCTCCACCCGTAATGCAATCAACAAACATATAGAATTGGACCCCATATACAAAACCCATACAGATCAAAACCAGAAATGACACGACTCACCAAGTGGAGTAGAATAACATCGCTTCATCAGAGGCTCTGATGACGTCAGTTAGCATGGCGATGAAACGTCTGAACGAGAACAAGTCAGCTCGGCGAACAAGTCAACAACTTCACCCACAACCTGAGCTACAGTTCTTTGCCAATACTTTAAATATTTATTTATGTTAAGCTTAATATTGTTTAAAAGTGTCCAAGACACATGAGTGGGTTGCTGTTAACAGAAACACATTTATTCTTACTCGGTGTTTTAAAATGTTATACACCACATCATCCTGCTGCTGGATAATGTAATTCTTCAATCAGAATTTTTCTTTTGTTGCATAGTCAAAATTACTTTTGCCAATTTGAATCATATTTATTTGTTGGTTATAAATAAGGGTCCTGGTGAGATTTTACCCCTTCAAGAGCAAGCAGCATGGCCAGCTACCTTGTACTCTTGTCTAATAATATGGCGTAACCTCAATTACAGAGGAGGTTCCTTACAGCAGCATATGATTGTATATTCCATCCCCTCATCAGTCATTGCTAAATGAAATTGCACACCTCTCCTACATTATGAACACTTTTTTGACTCCATGCCTGTCAGGCAGTTAGTTGAGGCTTGCCCTTAGTAGTGATTCAAGGAAGCAGCGTTTGATTTCAGCAGTGCAGCATGAATACAAAGTAAAGACCCTAGAGATAAAAGAATGATATTTCACCTGATTGATTTAGTGAAACTAGCATCCTTAGATTGAGGGAGATAGTGCAGGAGTGAGAAGAATGGCACGGGAGTGAAAACTCTCAGATGAGAAACAAAGAAAAATTGAGAAAATAACCAACTACAAAGTAAGAAACATGAAAATAGATTTTAAATATCTCTTCCTAGAAAAAAATTGGTCAATTGGCAACTAATAGGAAATAGATTACTTACTTGACCTTGATCTACCATCTCCAAAATTAATCTGCAAGGTCCTGCAGGAAGCACCTCTAATAAATATATCAATAAGGATCCTGCTGTATTCAAACTAGCTTTAGACTATTGCTCTGAGTAAGGTAGGCTCTTGTGTGGCAGAGGTAGTATCCCTCCCTGTGAGCCTGGAGGCCTGTGTTCAAGTATTACCTGCTCCAGAGATGTGTAATAACATCCTTGAACAGGTTGGTTAGAAAATATCAAGGCTTGAACAAGCTAGACTGTTGTGGCACAGTGATAGCATTTGTACCTTTGAACCAGGAGGCCTGGATTAAAGCTCCCCTGCTCCAGAGGTGTGTAATAAGTCTCTGAACAGGTTGATTAGAAAATATTAGCTTGAGCAAGGAAGCTGCCAGGTAACCAGCTGGTGGGAAAGATAAAGAGGCCTTCTAGCCAAGTTTAAAAAAGACCTTTGTGTAACTGGGGAATCCACAAAAAAAGATTGGAAGCCTCTCCAGTTTTGGAATTGTCACTCTACTTATTTAGAAATAGCAGATGGCCAAGGATCAGCCTGTATTCATTGTTGATCAGTATTCTGTGTCCTATTCCTACCTAAATGATGCATCACAGTAAATATCACCTTGGCTTCCTAATGCCTTTGTCTAGTAGGCAATTAAATTGATGGTGCAGCTTTCAGTTAGGCATCTGCTGTAAATTTAAATCTATTCAATAACGTTTCACAATTATCTTGCATTTAGTTATTCTCAATAGTTCTGATCAGAAATAAATAGCAAGGAAGGAATAAAGTAATGGAGTGTTTTGAGTTGATTTTTTTTCCCTAGAAGTATTACCATAAAATTTATAAAAGTAAGCTACAGAACTGTGAAGATTTATATAAGTTGTGAAGCTAATTGGTTTTTCCTATACTATATGGCTACTCATTGTTTACAATTAATTAAAACTTACAAGATTCATTATAGGTCAAACATACAGCCCAATATGTTTTACTCAGTTTCCAGCCCCTCATGTATTGTGGTGAAAAAAAATGGATATTCAAACAATCCTAAACACACTAGGCTAAAATCAACATTGCAGATCACTGACACGGCTTCACTAACTTATTGCCTTAGGGTAAAATGTACCAAAAAATAAGTTTATGCTACCATTGTACTTCATTTGTAGGTAACTGAAGCCACTCATGCATTGCAAAAAACAAATTTTTGGAGACTGATTTTAATCCTGTCGAACCTGGTGGGAACAGTGTGGAAAAGGTCACGTCTATTTGCATTTTCAAACAAGTTTCTGTTTCAGTCAACTGAAGGGTGTGCACATTGAAAGACCACATTAGGCAGACATCCAAAAAGCAGCTAAACTTTCCTATGTTTTCATCTGTCAAAAATTATAATCTAATCCTGTCTTAAGGGATCAAATGGCACAAGGGAACAGGCAGTAGAGATATTAAGGATTAATTGAATGAAAAATAGTTATATAAATATAGGGAGCAAGTAATCAGGGGTGATGGTTGGATGGATACAGGTGTGAACAGATTACTATATTTTATCAAAAAGTTGATTGAATGCTTATGAGGCGTAGTTAGATCTTGACAAATTTAGAAAGGCTGAGGATAATAATATGGCAGATTACATAATGGATTTCAGTAGACTGTATGCAAAAGTGCAGAAATTTATCTTTGGAAATCCCCCGTTCTGGGCTGATACTTAACTTGTTGGACTGTGCCAAAGTATCATGTATAGATAGACTTACAGTTATGATGGAGTGAAATCTGTGGATAAACGTATACAGCTATAATAAAATGTATAGAAAAGGTGTTTTGTGGGATTTGCAAGGCTAGTACTATAAGGATTAGAAGAAAAATTAAAGTACCAGGTTTGAGTAGATTTCTCTGATGGCAGGAAAAGTGATTTTGAATTTGTTTTTGGCTTTATTGTTAATGCTTAGGAGTGTAGATCATTTGATATTAAAGTCACATCTTTATAGGGAGATCAGTTCAACAGAGAAGTGTTTCTTTGTCCTCCAAAAGAGGCACCAAATGTGACGGGTCACTCTGTATGTGAACACATACACATAGGTTTAATACATATGCATACATATTGTAAATGAACAAAATGATGCCTTTAGTGTTAGCTACTTCTCAGGAAAGGCAGAATTAATAAAATTGAGCTGTCTTCAATTTAAAGCAGATGCTGCCATATTTTACTAGCATTATGAAGGGCAGCTTCCAGGCATCTTTGTGATCCGTGCAGATAATTCTGTGGGGTGAGAGCAGTGAAATGAAAACATTGTCATAAATGGACTTAAAATGGACAAAATTGGAAGTTAGGCTTTTAATTCCTTTGGATTAGAAAGTTCTAAGAAACTGTTAGATAGATGTGAAAAAAGGACTTGTGGAACTTTCATGTACAAAGAAAATATGTTGTCTTTTTGCATATTTTGTTTTTCATTGTTGTGTTAGGTGTCTATATATTTACTTTAAAAATCATCTAAACTTCAGAAAGGATGCCTGAGACATAATGGAAGGAATGAACAGGTGTTAGATATATCATGGGTTAATTAGATGAGAATATATTAACTATAGCAAGCTAGTAATCAATGAGGTGAGAGTTTTACAGAGTGTGTGTAACTGAAATAAAGCTCTCTAGAAATATCAACTTGGAGTTTTTTCAGTTACAGTTATCTTCAAGTGTATAACACTGAATACACTTCCTGTGCAGAATGGCCTCAATGCATTGATTTCCCCACCCTGTTTTCCCAACTATACTAATGAAGATGTCCATCTTTAAAGAACAGAATACACCCAAATGTGCACATTGTCAATGTAACTTTTCCTTGTTCTCTATTTATCACAGCCAAAGCATCTTGCCTTCCACTAAATCATTAATGACTTTTTAAACAGATGCAATTAAACAAGTTTGTACTTGTAACAGGGGATGAACTACATCTGGATGTTAAACACATACTTTTTTTTCTATTTTACCCTATGGTGTTCTCTGATAGGCCTGTTGCTTTTATGTATAGTTTACACTGACTGGACATCAGAGGAAGATTTACTATTGAATCATTGCGAGAGAAATTGGATTAACAAGTGAAAGCACAGGATATGTTATATGTTGCATTAACTTCTAGCAGCTTGTAGTTGGGGAAGAGTGCTGCCACCTTGTTACCTTCCTTTACTGAGTCGAAGGGCCTGTTGTTTGGCAGTGGTTTAAGATAAACAGTCAGTCTTGTAACAAGAAAAGGCATGTGCTCTAACTGCAAGATGCTGTTTATTGCATGATAGCAATAGATACAAAGTACACTGGCTGCTTAGATATTAACAACTAATTGGTGACAGAGTTGATACTTCTGACCCCATTAGGTTCTTGAGCTAGGTTTCTCAATTCACCACCTAAGGCTGTGACATCATCAGATTGGGTAAAGTCCAATGCAATCTCCAAAATGAACAGCTTCAGCACCATTACATTATACAACAGAATAGACATAAATAAATAAATGTATACTCAGACAATACATTTTGTTATCCTTTACATCAAAACTGGAAAACAAGACAGAAATTTAATTAAAAGGTTGAATATGGTTTTAACTTGGGTCCTAGAAATGCTTTGTCAACACTTTCAGATGAGTGATTCTTTTCTTAAGGAAAGCTATTTATGTGCATCAGTTTTATTGGAATACTTCAGTTTGTGACACACTATTTTCAGATACGTATTTGTAATAACAAAGGACACCTTGTTTTGGTAGAATAGTTATTGCATTTTATACACATTCAGGACAGCTTGAGAGAGGTTTTCAACCTGCAACACAGATGTAAAAATATAGTTTTGGATCTACCCTTTGTGGGAATGACTCAAATTTGCATTCAGATTTATTCACTGATTAATAACAATGTAAAAGACAGCAAGGTGACAATCCAGCCTTCATTATTTGTTCGATCAAGATCATTTGGCTTTGGTTGCTTTGTTTGATAGGGTTACAATGTCAATGGCCAAAATGATGATGGCCTCTAAGATTCTGGAATTGGTTATAAGGTGTAATAAGTTATTAGTTTATATATATATATATTTACTACAAGGAAAACTATAAACACAATATCTTGAGCGATACAGGTGGATAAAACCTTTTATCATTTCAGAGGAGCCTTCTATTTAATGACTTAGTTTAGTTGCTGTAGTAACAGAAATACAAACAAAATTTAAACAAACCACTCATTTAAAAATATTAAAAGTTTACAATACGACAATGTAAATAAAGCTTGTTATTCCCTAAAAAATAAACCATTGGTAGAACTTTCGAATGCAAATTAAAGTCTTTACTACAAACCAAAGAAGACCCCATAAATTGAGACAGTTAGAGTCATTTGTGATGGAGGAATAATAGAGAAGGTTAGTTGATGGTGGCATTATGCTCTTCTACAGTAGGATAATGCAAGGTTTTGCAGTTAGTAATACATTGCAGTGGGTACTTGCTCCTTGCAGGTAGGACTAACAGTCACAAAAGTTTGGATTTTAGCTATTAAGTATTTACATATTCTGTCTATTTAGGATGTATTGAAATCAAGCTCCTAAAATGGATGCTAGCACCCAGATTCGCACATTCACATTGCTGTAACACCTGTTTCAAATACATACTCTGGCTATTTGCAAGTCAAGTTCCAATTTTGGGCAGAAATGAAGCACGGAATATAGTTCACATTTTAGGGCTTTTGTGTTGCAGTAATAATGTTCCTACCTCTGACCCAGGTGGTCTAGGTTCAAGTCCCACATGCTCTAAAAGTATGTAATAACAAGTCTGTACAGGTTGATTAGGAAAGTATAAAAACAGCTATAATTCACATTATAGTCATTACACAGAAAGCAAAATAAAAAGTAGGATATTAGCATGGAATTACTGAAGAGGGTGAAATACTATCAACAAACTTTTAAAAATATATTGAGGTATATAAAATAATGAGGTGTAGAGATAGATTACACAGGGAGAACCTGTTTCTGTTGGCAGAGAGTTTAAAACCTAGAGGTCATAGATTCAAGCTAAGCAGGAAAAAGATTAGAAGGAACGTGTGGGAAAAAAAACATTTTTTACTCAGAGGGTGGTGGGTGTCTGGAATTTAATGCCTGGGTGGTAGAGGCGGAGACCCTAAACTCTTTTAAAAAATACCTGGATCTACACCTTAAGTGCTGTAAGCTGCAGGGCTATGGACCGTGTGCAGGAAGATGTGACTGGATTGGGCATCTGGGTGTCTTTGGGTCAGCATGATGAAAGTGGGCTGAATGGCCCCCTTCAGTGTTGTATTATTTCTATAGTTCTATAGATACATTTTTGTTACTTTCAAAATGCGGCTATTCTTGAATGTTCTGAGGGAAATGAGGGTCCGCATTGGTTGTGACTTAGCTGGTAAAACTCAGTTATGCCTGAGTGAACAGGAATAACAATGTGTAATTTGTTTACAGTAGGTATAGGGCATACAAAGCTGAAGTTCATGTCAAGTCAATGATCCTCTCTTGATTGGATGTGTGAAAACTGCAAAAGCATACCCTTCACTGACAGCAATTTTCATATTTGTGTTTTATGGCAGATGCCAAAATTTGCTGTCAATTATACACAGTAATAAGGTGCGCATTGACATTTTTACCATCATTAAAACCACAAATACAAACACAGCCTACAAAAAATTGCAAATATAATATATAATAAACACAATATTGCAAATATTGCAAAAAAAAACCAACTTGTCATATTTTCCTGTGATTTTTTTGCTTCAAATTCAAATTAGACCATATTGTGGGCAAAACAGTAAATTGAGACTGATCACAACAAATTGTGACAGAAGCCATTGCATTGGTATTTGGGTTTTAATGAGGCAAGGCATGAAATGGATGCACCAACATTTATCTGCAGTGCAACAAACATAGGCCAAGATCTTGCTTCACAATTTTATGATGCCATTGAATACCTATTTGCCTGAGAAGAGAACAGTAATATTTTCCCTATATTTTCTGATGCCTCATAATCCATTGTGGAGTACTACTTAGTATCATTGCACTCTTCATGATAATTCAAATAACTGGTACATTAAGGCCCAACATTTAGAATATTTGAAGTTTTTTCACAACTGAAAACAACACGTGTAACCTGATTCTGAATGTGGTCACTCTGCAAATCAAGGATGTAAAGGCACAGTGGTTACCAGTGACCATGATGATCAAGGACTACCATACAGGAAATCCAAGAGTTTTCGGTGTCCAACTTGCTCTCCACCTGGTATTCAATCCTGAATACAACTGAGAGTGATCAAAGCAGAAGTCCACAGCACCATTTATGATAAAAGGGGGTGGGAGGTGTGGTCAAAGAGGGCAGTACAGAGGAAAGGTAGGGAAAGCAACACTGATGGGAAATTCTATAGATAAAGCCTCAGGCAATGTTTCTGCAGCCATGGATGTGGCTCCAGGATAGTAGATTGCCTGTGGTACAATCCCATCAAAGCGATTGCACCCTCCTTATTGTTGAGCTGTATCCATATGGCCTGGCTGGATAAGCCCTCCAAAACACAGCATGGTGGCTCAGTGGTTAGCACTGCTGCCTCACAGTGCTAGGGACCCGGGTTCAATTCCATCCTTGGGCGACTGTCTGTGTGGAGTTTGCACATTCTCCCCATGTCTGCGTGGGTTTCCTCCAGGTGCTCTGGTTTCCTCCCACAGTCCAAAGATATGCAGGTTAGGTGGATTGGCTATGCTAAATTGCCCAAAGTGTTTAGGGATGAGTAGATTAGGAGGGTTACAGGGGGATGGGTCTAGGTGGGATGCACTGAGGGTTGGTGTGGACTTGTTGGGCTAAAGGGCCTGTTTCCACACTGTAGGGATTTGATGATGATAAGGTGAGCCCTTCCTCAGTACAACTTCCCGTCCTCTTTTATATCCTTCTGCATCTCGTTGAAACGTCTAACTCCTGGAACGTTAAGCTTCCAGTTTTGTTTCTCTCTCAACCAAATCTCTGTAAAAGCTGCAACATCATAGTGAAATGTATTAATCCAAACTCTTAAGTTCATCTTCCTTAGCTTTCATATTCCTTGCATTAATACAAATATGCTTCAGACCACCAGTACTGCTATGCTCAGGAATCTCTCTCTGTCTGATCTTCCTCTTAGTCTTACTGGCTTTAGTCTGACTACTTCACAGTTATTTTATTTGCTGACCCACTGCTCTGGTTCCCATATCCCCTCCAAACTAGTTTAAACCATTCTGAGTGGCCTTAAGTTGACCATTACTTTTAAAACAAAACATAATATATTGGGCACACTTTGTTTCACCAATCTGAGCTCAATCTGTGCTGACAAGCCAATTAGAGTTCAGGATATCTCTGACTACAAATGGGGGAAGTGGCTAGAAATAATTAATAAGCACTTGTTCTCAGTAGTTAGGTGCACAAGAAAGGAAGACCAAATTTATTCATCTAAAGAGAATGAGAGACGCCCAGTCAGAAACATGAACTGATGTCCAAAAGTCACACGAAAAAAACCACTGCATTTATTAAATATCATTTCTTTTGCACTTATTTTGATAAATTTACTATTTTCTGTAAGTTTTGTGCAAACATTAACACTTGGAACAGGCCTTGTAACTAATCAGGGCATATAAGTTTTAGATTGCCTTTCTCAAATTAGTCTATAATCATAATTAACTTGGTCTTATCATTAAAGTGAATGCCAAAATCTTACAGTGCAAAATGTTAGTGGGAGGACTTATCCCAATTTAAATTATAACGGTAATTGTATAAACAGCGCTCACTTTTTGAAGTGTGGTCAGGAATTGCTTTTATGGACTAACAACGAAAGAGGTATTGTTGGATCCCATTCTGATGAAATGAGATGAGTCAAGTGGCTCATATGTTACCAGGGTAACTTTTTAGGATATAGTGGTCATAGAATCGTAGGTTTCAGCCAGTCATGGAAAAGAACAAGAAACAATCTAAAGTAAGAATACAATTTGGAGGAAGGCCAATTTTGTGGGTCAAGAACAGATCTGTCTCATATAACTTGGAGTGCAAGATTAGCAGGCAAAACTGAAATGGAATAATGGCCTGCCTTTAGAACGGAAATGATTCAGTTACAGTTGAGATACATTCCCACAGCTAGGAAAGGTACAGCAGCCAAACCCTGAACTCCCTGAATGATGAGGGAACCAGAATGTAAGGAGATGCAGGTGTAATATGAAGCAGAAAATAGGGTGTTTTGATTCCATCTGATGTTGTTAGTGGGCAAATCAAATCTCAGACTGAAATCTGGTTTGAAGGCTTTTTTTTAATTTTCATTAGGTGGTCTTTCATGCTGGGACACAAGCGCACAATGCTACAGGTTACATTTTCACAACAAACAGACATTAATTATGCAAAAGAAATGAAGATAATATATAATAAACCAAGGAATTTATATAACACCAGATTTTAAAATACACTGTTAAATCATAATCCCATCTATCCCAACACCATCAATTTCACAATACTCACATACCAGACAGAATTCCCTTCCCCAATAAATCCATAGGTTTGACTTAACTGTTTCTTTCAATTTCCAGTCTTGAGTTTGCGAGCCTTTTGCCTGATCGTTTAGACAACAGACTAGGATTTTCTCAGTTTTGAATAACCGCTTCTGGGTAGTAAACACACACTTCTGGTCTGATACTTCCAGATTAAAATTCTTACACTGAGGAAACCTGTTTCCTAATTGCTATGCATTATCTCCTTTCCTTAAAAAAAATGCTATTTCATACATTTAACTTCACCCAGGAACTCTGCAAACAGAAAAGCTTTCCAAGCTATGGGCTCTTCTCTTTAGCGAAAAAAAAATCAATTCCTGATATATCTCACTTGTACTCTGTCCACTTGTACAACCCTCTCAACACAAACAAGTTGTCATTATTACTCCAGGAACTCGCACTCCTACACTTGTTCTTTAAGAAAAAATCTCTAGAAATATATATTACTCCTTAGACCAAAGAGCAGACAGAGGGATGTAACAGCTGTCAGGCTGATAATACAAGACCAGGCTAAATATAGATTCTTCACAGGGGATTAAAAAATACAGCAATCAGTCCAAGAAGAGATCATATAATATGAAAGGAATCCAAAAGTCTTCTTTAAGCAGGAAAAGTGTAGTGAAAAGGGGGGACAACGAGGTGTAGAGCTGGATGAAAACAGCAGGCCAAGCAGCATCAGAGGAGCAGGAAAGCTGACGTTTTGGGTCTCGACCCTTCTTCAGAAAAGGGGGGAGTTATGCCAATTAGGAAAGTGGAAAAAAAAATCTATGCATGGAGGCCAAGGGCTTGGCTGATATATAAAACGTGTTGTTTGTGTTTATCTTTACAGAGAAAGATCTGTAGTCAAGGAGGTGCATCTCATGGCAAGCTAAAGACTTGATGATTTGTGCTGTCAAGACCAGGGTAAGAAATCACCAGAATGGGCTTTATTGCTCGTAGACAGTTTAAAAATTCTCCAAATGCTGAGAGAAGTAACTTCTGACAGGTACTCAACATTTTAACTCATTGAAATGGATGAACAAGAATCCTTCGGAAATTGGGAGTGACTGTGGACCATTTCCTTTATAGAATCTGAAAAGCCTGCTGTAACGTATATGTATGCAGTGTGATCTTATCAGTTGCATTAAGATATTAATAAAGGTTATAGTTTCTGTAATTTAGAGTATTATTCGTCTACTAATGCTCATTACAGTAAAAGTCTTAAACCTTGAAAACTTGTTGTGTAACGTCTTTAAGTTGGTCACTAAACCACTTTAAAAATTTGGTTAATCTTTACAAGGACTCACTTCCTACTTCCACAGAGTTGCCAATAATCAGAAATAAAAGTTCTTTCGTAGCCAATATAACGCATACAGCAGAGTAAAAAATACTCACTCTGGTATACAATCAATGGAATAAAGCTTCTTGATCTTTCCTAACATAATATCCATTTTTTTCCATATAGATTAGGGAAGCATTTATTCTATTATGCTACATTTGCATTAAGAATCCACTTTACATTATTGTGTCTGTCAATTCTGGGCTAAGGTTATTGCTGTTGTAGCTCATAATAGCTTGGCACCAATGATCTTTTACTTACTAGGTCTGCTATTACAGCTGTCTTTCAGCCAAGAGTTCTCTAATAAAATCAATCCATCTCTTGTTATCCTATGGGTATCTGGTATTCCTGACAGTACCCTTCACTGTGCATTCTGACAAAGTAACTAATATTATATCACCAAACTTTTATAGTTACCTTTTGTAATTGTACAAACCAATCATTTCCCCATTTAAATGTTTTCATACACTCAAAATTGATATTTAATCATACTTATTCACAAACAGAATATTTCAAACTTCATGTAGTTCATTGACTATAAAGTTGTTTGGGTGAACTGGTTATCATGAAAGGTTCTATATTAATACAGGCTTTTCATTCTTTTAAAGAACTGAAATCCTTTGTCCACCTTCAAGTCTCATGTCCATTATTATGGCTGGAATGATGAGATGTGACAGGAATTGTATTGTGATTCCTTCTGATAACAGTCAATTTTATCAATTGCTCTGATGCAATTGGAATTCCAACTCTGTCACAAGTCGCCATGATAATCTCTCGTAAATAGGGAGACATATCTGTTTACCAATTAAACTAATCAATCACAATCCTGATGCCCATTCTTGAATTGTCTTTACTGTCAAGCAGCCAACAGTCTTTCTCTAATACACCCGCTGTGTGATAAACTACATGTCATCAATGTGATCTGTGATCATTTCACTGTTCTTAATAAGTTACAAAGTCTTAGTCATCATGCTTACAATAGTAATTATCAAGATTTAGTGCTCTATATTGGATTAGCATTTTGAATATTTGAAAGAAGCTGATATCAGAGAAGCTCACCACAGCTTAACATTTACCTTTAAACTAGTGTGGGCAACAACCCCATATGTGTACTGTGCTTTGTGAACGTTATCTGCAGAGGAGCTCCAAACATCAGAAGGAACCCATTATAAATACTTACAACAGAGCTACAATCCTTACATCTGTCTGAAAACTGATTTCAAGTCTGGTCAAAGGAATATTCATAACTCTTTTATACTCCCCTCATGTAATGTTAAACCTAAGCTTTCTAGTTTGCACTGGTGAGTGGGAGGCTGAGGGGCGACCTGACAGAAGTACATAAAATTATGATAAGTATGGATAGGATAGATGGTCAGAGTCTGTATTGCAGGGTGGAAATATCAAATTCTAGGAGGCATACATTTAAGGTGCGGGGGGAAAGTTTACAGGTGATGTGCGAGACAAGTTTTCTTTTAGGGTATGATCAGTGCCTGGAACACACTGCCCGGGGAGGTGGTAGAAGCAGATATGATACCAACATTTAAGAGGCATTTAGACAGGCACAAGAACAGGGAAATGGAGAGAATCACATGCAGAAAGATGGATTAGTCTAGAATAACATCATGGTCAGCACTGACACGATGGGCCATTCGGCCTGTTCCTGCACTGTACTATTCTGTATTCTACAATTACTGATTTCCAGTAACATTGCCCGTTACCTTTGAATTGCTCTTCAATGACCCTTGAACTGTCCTTGGTGATCTAATCCGAACCTTGCAACTAGACCTGCCCCTACCTCTGGGCAGAACTGAATATAATTAAACAGTGAAATAGCCAAATGTAACAATCCTTTGGAGCTACCTATACCCTGAATGTTACATTCTCATATACTGTTGGCTTTTGCAGCACAGAAAATGATAACAGAATGGATTTAGCTCATGCCAGAGTGAGAAGTGGGTGTGATGCTGAAAGCACTGGTCACTGTGAGATTGAGTTGGGCAGCCTGAACATTAAACATGAATCCTAACTAATGATTGACTAATGGCCTATCATGCACTGGGCATGCTGAGGGGAAAGGTGATGTAATTTGAAGTTGCATTCACTAAACTTCACTATATGAGGTTAGTGAAATATTTTTCCAGTTCTTTGGTCAGGTTGATGGGGCCAAACCCTGAGAATTGACTTCCCTAGGCACCCGCTTCCATGATATATACACGGCATGCCTTGAGGGCCTCTGGCCTGTTGTAGAACCATCAGCATTTTTCCCTTTCTGTCTCAATCACTGCAGAGAACCTGGGATCCTCTCCCTCTGGCCTATTGCTCCATTACCATTTACTCCTTCCATCAAATCTTTACTGAGACTGTTCCAATAACTTCTGTATATTTAAGAATCCATTTAAGAAATGCAGGCTAGCTTTATTGCCATCCTAGCTTTGCACATCTCTGGGGCACGTATTGATACACAATCATTAAGCAGCATTTTTCACAATGGATATCATGCTAAAATCACTTTGCTGAACTAGGCAGCATAAAATTTGCCTGAACAAAATAAGACCTGGGGTAACTGTATGTCACAACACACTGTGCCCAAAATAGAGCTTTATCGACATTTTCTCCCTTCACCTTATAAACAAGCAGTACACTGGCTGCAGCATCTAAGTTACTCTTTTGGATCACATTATTTAGTACTTGGCCTCAGCACACCTGTATGTGTGAAACTATACATCAATGGACAGCAGACAATGAGTTCTGTAGACTCCCATTAACTTCACATCACATCAAAGTCAATTTAAAACTATGTATGCAACAGTAGTCCCAAATTTAAGGTGTGACAGGAGTGTGGCATTTGAATTAGAAGCCAAAGGAAGAACCAAGTTTGCATCATGATACCACAATGAAGGGATTTCAACACCAGGGCCTCATTTCCATGTTCATGATGAGAGTCCCATTCAATCTCACTAGTTATCTGCTGGATGGAAATAGGATGTTGAATGAGAAAAATTTCAAGGGGACCAGTCCCCAGCTCTAAATTTAGTAGCTCAATAATAGTCAGGAGGTCTCTGCAGTAAGTTAGGGGTGAGTATGTTAGTGCTGGTTAGAGTAGAGAACAACCAAGCAAGGAAAAGACTAAGGTTTCAAATGAAAATAGAAATACTCAGCAGATTTGGCAGCATCTTGTTGTGGGTGGTGGGGGGGGGGGGTGTGGGTGTGATAGTGGGGATGCTTTTGGAGAGAGAGAGAACAAGTTACTGGGCTAGATTTTCACAGAGTCATGGGAACAACTCAGCAATCCTTTCAAAATTGTAGATGAGAACAGATTGCACATTCTCATCCCAAGTTGCAGTGTCCCTAATTTTTGTTGCTTTGGGAAAACCAATTTATTTGGAGGTCATTGATTGAGGGCCCTTAAGCATAGCCTCCAAACAGAACTAAAGTAGACAGCCAGAAGAACATTGCAGGGTTAATTGCATCAGATAATCCAAATTTTTGTGTATGAGCCTTTCATCTCCCTGCAACAAGCATCTCCTGAAACCCAGGAACAAAAACCGTAATGGACAGAAGTGTAGCATAATTGAGAATTCTGCCCCTATTTTATTCCTTCACACTCATTAGACATAGGTCATCATCAAAGCTAGTGCATTGAATTCCCATGAAAGCACAATGATTACAAATCCAGAGATAGTCGGAACTGCCGATGCTGGAG
>NC_063344.1:42747603-42813276 GCF_021869965.1 Rhincodon typus | reverse complement strand
TGGAATAGTTTAGGTTAGATGGGCTTCAGATTGGTTTCACAGGTCGGTGCAACATCGAGGGCCGAAGGGCCTGTACTGCGCTGTAATGTTCTATGTTCTATGTTCTATGTTCTATGGTACACAAGTGGCACAGAGGAGAAACTTTGTAAAGAAGTGGAAGGCCCTTATTAGAAACACTCTTCATGCCCTCACTGTAGCCAGGAGCAATGCCTTTGACAAGCCAACAGGGTTCCCAATGGTGCAGGGTGCACACAGGTAATTGCATGGCCCACATTTGAAAAGGAGATATAGAACAATTACACGGCCTACAATCTGACTATCATGTGGTTCCTGTGTAGGCTCGCCGAGAAGATTGAGTTACTAAACTATTATGATCTGAGTTCGTCTTGAACAAATCAGATAGTTCCATAATGGAATCTGGCTTGATAGACATGGACAGATACAGCACTTCGGGTTAAAGAGATCATAGGATATGGGGAGAAAGCAGAAAAAGGGTATTCAGCTGGATGATCAATCATGATTATATTGAATGGAACAGTGGACCCAAAGGGCTGAATGGCTTACAGTGCAACCACAGTGTCAGCTCCACCCGAAAGTCCATTACTACAAGGACCAAGTACTTGAGGCAGAACCTCACTGAGAACCATGGTTGCAGAGAGTGAAAATGCCCTCAACCACATCTCTTGCATTTCCCACACTTCTGCCCTCACATTCCCCCTAACAAAAACAAAGACAGAATCCCCCTTGTCCTCACACATCACCCCACCAACCTCCGCATCCAACGTATCATTGTCCACCACTTCTGCCACCTACAAGCTGACCCCACTATCAAAGAGATATTTCCCTCACCACCCCATTGGCCTTTCGAAGGGACTGCTCTCTCCACAACTCCCTCATCTGCTCCCTCCACAACTCCCTTGTCTGCTCCACACTCCTCACTAGCCCCACCACTCCCAGCACCTGTCCCTGCAACCGCAGAAAGTGCTACACCTGCCCTTACACCTCCCCCTCACCTCCATTCAAGGCACAAAACAAACCTTCCACATTAGACAGGGGTTCACCTGCACATCCGTCAACTTGGTCTACTGTATCCGCTGCTCCTGATGTGGCCTCTTCTACATCGGGGAGACCAAGAGAAGACTTGGAGACAGCTCTGTACGCGATAAACGACAACACCTTCCAGATGTGAAACATTTTAACTCCCCCTCCCACTCCCTGGGTGACATGTCCATCCTGTGCCTCCTCCAGTGTCACAATAACACCACTCTCAAACTGGAGGAGCAGCACCTCATATTCTGCCTCAGGAGCCTACAGCCTAATGGCCTAAAAATGGATTTCACCAATTTTAAAATCTCCCCACCCCCGGCTTCACCCCACGTCCAACCCACCCTTTCATCTCCACCTCCTTGACCTGACACAACCTGTCCATCTTCTCAGGAACAAAAACAAAGTTGCTGGAGAAGCTCAGCAGGTCTGGCAGTATCCGTGAAGGAAAAAACAGAGTTAACATTTTGGGTCCGGTGACCCTTCCTCAGTCCATCTTCTCTCCCACCTATCTACCCCTCCCACCTCACTAACCAATCCCGACTACTCTCTGCCTGCACTCACCTATTACCAACCTACCTACATTCCCCCAGCCCCAACCCCTCTCTCTGTATTTATTTCTGAGCTCCCTTCCCCCTCCCCATTTCTGAAGAAGGGTCCCAACCTGAAACGTCAACTTTCCTGCTCATCTGATGCTGCCTGGCCTGCTGTGTTCCTCCAGCTGCACACTGTGTCATGTCTACTACCACCCTCTGTCTGCTGCAGTAAAACCAATTTTGTATCCAATTGGCAAGCTCACCCTGAATCCCATGTGACCTAACTTTATTAATTAGTCTACCATGCAAAAATTTATCAAGGGCTTTTACTAAAGTCCACGTAGATAACACCTACCGCTCTGCCTTCTTCAATCGTTTTGGTTACTTGCCCAAAAAGCTCAATCAAGTTTGTGAAATACGATTTTCCGTCGCACAAAACCATGCTGACTGTTCCAAATCATTCCTTGCCTCACCAAATGTACGTAAATCCTAGCTTTCAGGATCACCTCCAACAACGTACCAACCACTGATGGCCTATAATTCCCAGGTTTCTCCTTACAGCCTTTCTTAAATAAAGGCACAATATTAGAAACACTTCAGTCTCCTGGCACCTCACCCATGGATATAGATGATACAACTGTTTCTGCTAGAGGCCCTGCAATTTCCTCCCTAACTTCCCACAATGTCCTGGGATACACTTGATCAGGTGCTGGAGATTTATCCACCTTTATGTTTTCTAAGATCTCCAGCACTTCCTCTTCTATAATGTGAACTATTTACAAACATCAGTATTTATTTCCCCAAATGCTTCAGCCTCCATTTCTTTCTCTGGAAAGGTATACATACAACATTCCTCTACTTTCCAAAAGGAGATTCAAGCCCTTGAATATCAATAATATATAGGTATTTTGCTGGTAAATCCAGACTTTGTGATGGTGACTTTGTCTGGATGTGCCATTGGTTTCCACAGTAATCAATGATGCTATCCATCATTGCTGTTTGTGTTATCACAAATTTCTTTTAGATATTTTCTAATCAACCTGTTCAGATATGTTATTACACACCTCTGGAGTAGATGGGATTTGAACCCAGGTTTCCTGGATCAGAAGTAGGGGCATTACCACTACACCACAAGAGCTCCGAAAGATGTTCAATACAATATGGAATCTAGCAGTGATCACTTCTTCAAAGAATGACAAGGGCTGCAACTGCTGTTCCAGAATTTCTTATTCCAACATGGACGGCCAGGCTTTGTTTCAGATTAGCCATCAACTGATCTTATTTCTCAAGTGCTTTTGAGTGCTTCAGGTCTCCTTAGCATTTGTGCTTTTGTTCAAGAGATTGCAGTTCATTTTCAAGCTTCTGGTTTTACATTCTGGATTCTTCTAATTCTATCCAAGTTTTAAACTTCTGTTGGTCCTGTATATTTTCTTCTTCATAACCTGCTTGAAAAGCCATCTGACCTTTTCAACTGATATAATGAGGTGTAGAGCTGGATGAACACAGCAGGCCATGCAGCATCAGAGGAGCAGGAAAGCTGACGTTTCAGGCCTAGACCCTTCTTCAGAAATAGGGGAGGGGAAGGAGATTCTGAAATAAATAGGGAGAGAGAGGGAGGCGGATAGAAGATGGATAGAGGAGGAGATAGGTGGAGAGGAGACAGACAGGTCAAAGAGGCGGAGATGGAGCCAGTAAAGGTGAGTGTAGGTGGGGAGTTAGGGAGGGGATAGGTCAGTCCAGGGAGGATGGACAGGTCAAGGGGGCAGGATGAGGCTAGTAGGTAGGAGATGGGGGTGCGGCTTGAAGTGGGAGGAGGGGATAGGTGGGAGGAAGGACAGGTTAGGGAGGTGGGGACAAGCTGGGCTGGTTTTGGGATGCAATCGGGAGAGGGGAGATTTTGAAGCTTGTGAAGTCCACATTGATACCATTGGGCTGCAGGGTTCCCAAGCGAAATATGAGGTGCTGTTCCTGCAACCTTCCGGTGGCATTGTTGTGGCACTGCAGGAGGCCCAGGAGGGACATGTCGTCAGAGGAATGGGAGGGGGAGTTGAAATGGTTCACGACTGGGAGGTGCAGTTGTTTGGTGCGAACCGAGCGTAGGTGTTCCACAAAGCGGTCTCCAAGCCTCCGCTTGGTTTCCCCGATGTAGAGGAGGCCACAATGGGAACAGCAGATACAGTATACCAGATTAGCAGATGTGCAGGTGAACATCTGCTTGATGTGGAAAGTCTTCTTGGGGCCTGGGATGGGGGTGAGGGGGGTGGTGTAGGGGCAGGTATAGCACTTCCTGCGGTTGCAGGGAAAAGTGCTGGGTGTGGTGGGGCTGGAGGGGAGTGTGGAGCGGACAAGTGAGTCACAGAGAGAGTGGTCCCTCCGGAAAGCAGATAAGGGTGGGGAGGGAAACATGTCTTTGGTGGTGGGGTCGGATTGCAGATGGCGGAAGTGTCGGAGGATGATGCATTTGATTCAGAGGTTGGTGGGGTGGTACGTGAGGACAAGGGGGATTCTGTTTTGGTTGTTATTGCGGGGAGGGGGTGTGAGGGATGAGTTGCGGGAAATGCGGGAGACACAGTCGAGGGCATTCTCGACCACTGAGGGGGGGGAAGTTGCGGTCCTTGAAAAACAAGGACATCTGAGATGTCTGGGAGTGGAATGCCTCATCCTGGGAGCAGATGCGGCAGAGGCGAAGGAATTGGGAATAGGGGATGGCATTTTTACAGGAAGGTGGGTGGGAGGAGGTGTATTCTAGGTAGCTGTGGGAGTCGGTGGGCTTGAAATGGATATTGGTTTCCAGGTGGTTGCCAGAGATGGAAACAGAGAGGTCCAGGAAGGAGAGAGAGGTATCAGAGATGGTCCAGGTGAACTTAAGGTTGGGGTCGGAGGTGTTGGTGAAGTGGATGAACTGTTTGAGCTCCTCGTGGGAGCATGAGGCGGCGCCGATACAGTCATCAATGTAACGGAGGAAGAGGTGGGGTTTAGGGCCAGTGTAGCTACGGAAGAGGGATTGTTCCACGTAACCTACAAAGAGGCAGGCATAGCTTGGGCCCTTGCGGGTACCCATGGCCACTCCCTTTGTCTGTAGGAAGCTGGAGGAATCGAAAGAGAAGTTGTTGAGGGTGAGGACGAGTTCGGCTAAGCGGATGAGGGTGTCAGTGCAGGGGGACTGGTCGGGCCTGCGGGACAGGAAGAAGTGGAGGGCCTTTAGGCCATCTGCATGGGGAATGCAGGTGTATAGGGACTGGACGTCCATGGTAAAGATGAGGTGTTGGGGACCAGGGAATTGGAAGTTTTGGAGGAGGTGGAGGGCGTGGGTGGTGTCACGGACGTAGGTCGGGAGTTCCTGGACCACGGGGGAGAAAATAGAGTCGAGATAGGTGGAGATAAGTTCGGTGGGGCAGGAGCAGGCGGAGACAATGAGTCGACCAGGGCAGTCAGGTTTGTGGATTTTGGGAAGGAGATAGAAACGGGCAGTGCGGGGTTGGGGAATGATGAGGTTAGAGGCTGTGGGTGGGAGGTCACCTGAAGTGATGAGGTTGTGGATGGTTTGGGAGATGATGTTTTGGTGGTCGGGGGTGGGGTCATGATCAAGGGGGCGGCAGGAGGAGGAGGTGTCAGAGAGCTGGCGTCTGGCCTCGGCGATGTAGAGGTCAGTGCGCCATACTACAACTGCGCCTCCCTTGTCCGCGAGTTTTAGGGTGAGGTTGAGATTGGAGCGGAGGGCTGCATGTTCTGTGGGGGAGAGGGGTGGAGAGGTTGAGGCGATTGATGTCACGATGGCTGTTGAAGATGAAGAGGACGAGGGAGGGTAGGAGGCCTTGGGGAGGTGTCCAGGAGGAGGGGGTGTGTTGGAGGAGGGAGAAGGGGTCAGTAGTGGGAGGGTTAGGCTCACGGTTAAAGAAGTAGGCATGGAGGCGGTGGAAAACTGTTCAATGTCCAAGCGTGAGCAGTATTCGTTGATGTTTGGGTGGAGGAGGACAAAGGTGAGCCCTTTACAGAGGACTGACCGTTCGTCCTCAGTAAGGGGGAGGTTTTCAACTGTTTGTTTTTGTTTTCTTTGAAATTGGAACATCTTCCACTTGCTGCTTTTGTGATTGTTTGGCTTCCCCTACGTGCTGCTCAAATCCTTTCACTGGCTGACATTTATTTCTGAAAAGACTGTCTCATGAGTAATATGCAGATCTTATGTGTGCTATGCATCTCCACCTGTTTTTGCTGGTCTGTCATGAGCTTATTCTGATATTTCTGTAGTTGCTCCTGCTGAGTCTGCAATGCTGCAACTAAGAAAACTGTTGAAGGTTGTCTCAAGCTTTTTAGGGAAATGTAATACAGTAGACCAAATGTTTCACCTGTAAATTAACTTATTCAAAACTGTTCAGTCATGATAGGCTGCATCAGCATGATGTTTTCCATTGCTGTCCACCATATCATAATGATTTTGACCCATGATCAATCACTCATCAGGGACTGAATAACATTATTTAAAACCATCAGACCTGTAAGAAGTTAAGAAGCAGATGTTACAGCAAATCAACTGATTTCAGTGTGTGTGCTTGCATGCTTGCAAACCCTTAATAACTCCAGGAAGAGTTGCAATATTGTATACACAGAATCTCATTGAGACACCTTCATGGAAAATTCTCTTGAAAGGCAAGGTACACAAACAAGAGTTTTCCATCCTCGATGAGCTCCCCACAACCATGGTTCTCAGTGAGTTACTGCCTCAAGTACTTGGCCCTTGTGGTGATGGACTTTAGGATGGAGCTGTCACTATGGTTGCACTGGTGTCTGTGGTGGAGAAGTTGGCAGTGACTCAATACCAGAGAATGGATACCTCAATGGGATCTTTGAGGCATTTTATGTTAATTTTCTGCTATCTCTAGTTGGCCTCTCCTGCACATTGTGTCTCACTTAGGGCAACAATGTCAATGTCAAGGTGCCCAAATTCCTGAGCTGAGAGAGCAGCATGGCACTCAGATGGGACTATACCGATGGGCTGGGGTTGTCCACAAGGCTGTGGTTCAGGCTGTCAGAATTAATTTGGACACGTATGACAATTCGAGTTTTTAAACATGGATGACTGCTGCACTCTGGCAACCCCACATTTTCAGCACAGCAAGATTTTCATCCAATGGCAAGTGGTTTCTGAGATACTTGAGTGCTAGGATCTACAGTGAGATATTACAATAGTCTATGCATGCACAGATAAAAATGTATTTGTGACCTGTGGCCAGGAAAAGGCAACTGATTAAGAAATCACAACAGACACAGCAGGGTCATCACAGGTTTTCCTACAATGTGGAGTAGTGTCTCCTTCAAAGAACTCATATGATGCAGGTGTGGCTGACCCACAGAACCATACAGTCAAACAGCACAGAAATAGACCCTTCAGTCCAAGCAGTTCATGCCGACCATAATCCCAAACCAAACAAGTCCCACCTGCCTGCGCTTGGCCCATATCCCATCAAACATTTCTTATTCATGTACTTATACTTCTCTGCTGCTTCCAGAGATATGTACCACTTAACAATGCAAGAAAGAGGAAAGAATATTAGTGTTATAATGTGTTTGGATGATGTGTGTGGTTTAATCTGTAGAAGTACATTGAAGGTGCAGGCATTGGTTATGAAACCAGTGGTATTGTTGAGTGTCTGAGGTAGAGCATCTGAATTTTAGGAGCCATGATCACTGATGGGTGAGTGATGGGCATGTACTGCATTTAGCAGCAAGAAAGCTTGACAAGTAGGAGATCTCATTTGCAGATGCATTCACTGACATTGACACTACATATGAAGTCGTTACATTGAACATTTCCCTGCCATATTTCACTTCTCAGCATGTGCAAACCAATAAAGAAACCAATTAAGGAATCATCTTCTTTCAGATGTTTTTCATCCACAACATGATCTGTCTTTAGGTGCCCTTCATATACTTTTCAGGTAAGTGACCTGCATTATTTTTAAGTTGCAATATAGTACAAGTTCAAAGGAAAACTGAATCTAAATTCTACTTCTGTCTCCTTAAACCAAACCAGAAGAAAAACGTTGAAAACAAGCTTCTAAAGTAAAACATTCAGCAAATTTGCATTGATAGTATGCCTATTGGGTTTAGCCCTGAAATTAATTGTTGCTTCTGTTTCCAAATTTGATCAGAAATTCAAACTACTAGAATATTCTTCTTCCTTAAAATGTAGAAATTTGCATTCCCCCAAAGTCATGACAGTATCGGAAGTATGGATACAATTAGAGAAAATGTTATCTTAAACCTACTGTATTGTTTTCAGTCAGGACTGAGCATAAAATAAGTACTTTAAAGAACAAGATTAAATTAAAGTTTATAAACTGGAGTTGAAATAAAAAGGAAAAATCTATGAAGATTGGTCACTGAGAACTCCATAACAGATGTAAAGAGAAATTGTCAATTATAACGAAAATTTTCTGACAAGGTGCCACATCAAGGGGTATTGTGGAAACTAAAAGGTTACGGTGTAGGAGATTAAAGAAAGGCCTGGATAGAGCATTGGGTAGATAACAGGAAATGGGAAGTACCCATAACCACAGGGATGAGTGCAGGGGCTTCAAATTGTTACAATTATATTATCTTGGGACAAAACACAATGGTTTTTCATGAGGGTACATCAAATCCATCTCATTAGCTGAGCGTCTGAACCGGAAACCTCAGTCATGTGATTAAAACTGCTGGGTTTTAAACAGCTTTTAATAATACAGCTTTGACTTCTTTCATCAGTCAGCTTCCAAAATCAGAAGAAGACACATCATAAACAGCTCCTGACTTAGCCACTACCTACCTCTGATCTCAAACTCTCTCAAAAATCTGATTTCTGGAATGAATACTGTATTTCACCAAAGTGAACCACTTGCTAGCTTACAATGAATGCACCTTCAGCTATAATTTGACAATTTTGGAGCTCTTGCAAAAAGGGTAGCTTTGCAGAGCCAACTGAAATACACAGTGAATTCCTGGATTCTAATTTATGTGAACTAGTACATTTTATTTTAAATAATTGCTATTTTATGACATACATTTTCCTTATGTGCAGCTGTATGAGAAACTGTGTTGCATTCTATTTCCCCTGTTTTTGAATGAGTTAATAAATTCTACATTGATTTTACTCTAAGGAATCTACTGTCGGTACTTGTTTATTTGGATTGTGCAAACAGGAAAGATATTATTACTTATTTTTAAAAGGGAAAAGAAAATAAGAAAATGAATTACAAACCACCATTGTTACATACAGAACAGGACAGTCAAAATAATTCAATTCACCTCTTCCTCTTGTCTGTGAAAAATAGGATAAAAATGAATAGGAGGCACTTTAAACGCAGCAATACACAAAGTATCAAGATAAGATGTATTCTAAGCTACTGTGTGAAGTAAAGGCAAAAATTTTGAGACACTCTGGTCTTGCTCTTAGATATACTGATGCTGCCAGAAGACTGGAGGACTGTAACATCACTTTTCAAAACAAAAGGTGAGTGATAAAAGTGATCAATGTCACGTTTGCTTCAGATAAATGGGTTGTGGCTTCGTGTCACACATGAAGCTTGAAACTTGAGCACAATGTTTAGGCTGATATACCAACGTCATTTATGGGACTACAACCTTTTTGTTATACATTAATAGCCTGAAAATACAGCTTTCAAATAATCAGAAATTACTTATTTTCATTTCAGTTTGATCGTGAAACTTGGAAAATATAGAGTGCAAAATGGTACTTGAAAAGAATTAGAGTATGCATTCTTTCTTTGAAGAAGTGTATACCTTTATGAGTCTGCATCAGCTCCATCTCCAATTCAATTAAAGTTTGTTCATCAGCATCATTTTCAAAAGAGGGTTCATCTTGATCAATGCTTTCAACTTCAGAAATTTCAGCTGCAGCTCCAGACAGTGGGGGTGGAGCAGCAGAGTTTAGATGAGAAATATTATGTCTTTTCCACGAATTCAAAGGTTTTGTTGCAACTTGTGATGCATTATGTAATGATTCTACTGAAGTGGGATCCATTATTCTCCCAGAGCAACCCAGACTTCCTAAAAACACGAGAAATTTCAGTTACATCACAAGAACACAAGTAACTACAGTTTTATTTAAAATAATAGTCATACAGACTGGAAGCCAGTTATACATACTACTTTCTACAATAGTCCTGCCACAAACATAGTCTTTTCCTTATTGCTCCCTTTTCTCTATTTTTTGTCTTTCCTACTCTCCCCTAAGTTACACCTCTTTCTAAATGTTTCCAATCAACCTGTTCAGAGATGTTTCAGACTAGACGGGAAGGAACTTTTCCCCTTTTTTAAGGGGGATCAATGACCAAACGCATAGATTTAAGCTATGGGTCAAAAGGTTTAGAGGGGATGTGAGGAAAATAATTTTCATTCAGAGGGCAGTGGGAATCTGGAACTCACTGCCTGTAACACTGGTAGAGGCAGAAACCCTCATAACATTTAAGAAGTATTTAGATGTACTCTTGCGATGCCAAGATGCACAAGGCTATGGGCCAAATGCTGGAAAATGGGATTAGAATATCTAGATGGTTGCTTTTGACCAGTGCAGACTCAATGGGCCAAAGGGCCTTATTCTTGCTGTAGACCTCTATGACTGTCATTACATACCTCTGGAGCAAGTCTGACTTGAACCTAGCTTCCTGGCTCAGAAGTAGGGACACTATCAATCTCCTTTCTAATTCGATTTCCTGATCTTAATTTACTAACTCTCAGAACAACTTGATGCTATAATTCAACAGAATGATGCATTAGACTCTACTTTTTTTTTTCCCTATGATCTAAATAATCTAAATAAACTGAAATATTTGGCATTGCATACTCATTTTTATGCCCATTAGATAAGACCTTATCGCCCATTCTATTTTTATTTCCCTATTTGAAAGTGAGAATCTCTTTTTCTGGAATCTTTTTGTGCCACTTATCAAGTGGGAGACCTGTTTTTAAACTTGTGTCAGTAAAATTCTGAAGTCTTTTGCAAGCAAATGTATAGAAGCAGCCGTGGGATAATACTTTCTCTTCCACTGGGAAAATGACTTGTCACTGCCGAGTTCCTTTCCGCAGGGATAGTAGTAATGTCAATAATTTAGCAGGTGAGGACTGAGGCAGCAAATCTCCTTCCCATTATCCACAAAGAAGAACATTACATCTAATTTAGTCTCGCATATACAACACCAAAGAATAATTGCTGAGTTACCACTGTCCTCAGCTGTTACTTCCCACAATTCACAACAATTAAGATAACAGAGTAGAAGTCTGAAGAACAAAACTATGTAAAATGTCAACTTTGTACTCTGATGCAAGAGTACTAATGCTGCACAAGTGCAAACATCAACACCTATCTCAAATTCTCTGCTGAATTTTGTTCCTATTTGTCACTATTTTGCTTTATAATTTGAGCTCATCATGTAATATTTGTTTTCATTATTTTATAGTTCTGATTATCTAAGCATAATCATACATCCTATTAAATATAGAAATACAGTTGACTAACAAATGCACATTAAAATATCATACAGGTTTCTTACATCAAATATTAAAACAAAATTCTGAGGAAACCAGATACATTACTTGTTTAAAAAACAATTGCTTTTACTGAAATGTCAGCATAGTTCAATTGGTAGCATTATCACATCATATGTCAGAAAGATGCCAACAAAATAGAAAAGTGAGCTCTTCTAGTGTCCAAGCCAATATTTCTCTTTCAGCCAACACTAACAAAAGCGGATTTAATTTTCAGTCATTCATTTTTTGTTTCTTTAACTTTATGGACAGATTATCTGTCCTGTTTGCCTATGTAATAATATTGGTTGCATTTCCACATGAATCTGTTGGTTTATAAAGCACTTTGGAACATCCTCAGGGTTTGATAACATGTTACATAAATTCAAGTTTCTTGTTCTAGTTTTTTTTAAATCTAGAAAGCTATTACTATTAAAAGTTTTCATTTTAATTCTGTTCTGAATTGAATGAGTTGCAGAAGGCTGTACATTTTAGTATGTTTAAGATATGACTGCATCTAAAAAGCCTTACTGATATAATAAACTTAATCCTGTTAAATTCATCCTACCATCTAACTAATCTTTTAATAGATGATCTTCCATCACATTTCCACATCCAATGAAATTAGTAATAAACTTTCCACAAAACCTGTATTCTAAATGACCCAGCATACAAATAACCTTCAACTTATTATTCCAAGGTTATTTCCCAAAATTTCATGCCTGAACATTGAAAAATTTATAGTTGTTTTGAATGTAAGGTTTAAAAGGTAATAATGATTCGGGGCTGTCACTTTAATTCACAATAAAAAAGATTTAATGAAAGAGAAGAGAACCCTTTGGTAGTTAGAAGTGATATTGGACCGGAACCTGTAAAACCTACAATTCTGCAAGAGGAGGTAATCAAAGTTTAATTGTGGCATGGGGATTTCAATTATGTTAAAGTATGAATTGGGGTTAACTTTAGAATATTAGCTGTTTATAATTAATTGATGGTGCTTTTAGTTAGTTGTTACAGTGAATGGATCAGATGTTGGAAATTCCTTCTTCTGTTCAGAAAGTAACCATTGTTTTACTTTCTTTGAAATGAACCTTGAGGAAATATTCAAGTGCATGAGGATCAGGTATGCACTGGATGCCACAGTCAAGAGTGGAACTCTTCAAGACAGGCTGTAAATAATTAACACTCGGGTCATCCCACTTCTTTTGTAAGGTATCAACTAAAAGGAATAATTGCAGTTAAAAAGCAGCAAGTAGAGCTCATTGTTAACAGCCGCAACCCTAAATCCCCCATTAAAAATCAACATCTTCTGGCTCTTGCACTGCAGTCCCTTGAGCAAACATACCATTTAACTTCATAATTGTCTGTTGTAATTACACCCTAAATGTTGTGTGCCTGCAGACATTCCACTGAGCTCTTGTAGCACAGAGGTCGCGATCCTGCCTCTTGGTCAGAAGGTTCAGGATCTTGTCTCATCTGCACCAGAAATGTGTCACAGCATATTTGATATCATGCATCACTGGGTAGTGCACTGGAAATGAAGTCTCACTATTCCTGGAGTTGTCACAAAAGTTAAAAATTTTATGGAAGTAATGCATAGTTCCCAACTTACCCATCAGACAGACCCAGGAAACCATGAATCAGGTTTCTGAACTTAACAAGAACAACTGCTTGTTCCTAACTAGATGTTAAAAAAAAACTACTAACTGTCAACATATAATTCTTCGAACTAATACTCTAACTCCCTCTAAACCTGAACTCCACCAGAACGGAGAGACAGGCACAGACAGACAAACAACATGGATGTTGAGTGGAGGGAAATAAAATACCAGGGATACACTTCATTAGTTCCAGTCCTCAAGATTTGATGGAATGTTCCTTTTGTTTCCCAAGTCCTCTGTTTCTCTGATCTTTTCCTTCATGTTCCCCCGTTTCTTCACTGGAAATACAGAGCAACTCTTTTATGAATTATAAAGTCTCCGATTCATTAGTTAAAATCAACAGCTTACAGCAACTGGTTGGAGACACTAAACACTGACTTCAGGCTTGTGCATGTTACTGGAGAGACAGGCCTTTCAACAGTCTAAATGCTTCTAACAATATCGTTCACATCCACAAGCTGTTCAGCAACCCAGAAGCAAATCAGATAGTTGTTGTCAAGCAAATGGTCTGTGTCTTGTCAAGAGTCCACAAACCAAATCAGCAACCTGCCCCTGGCTGAATCTCACTTTGTACATTGACCCCTTGATGCGGGGCCATTTACAAGCAAATTCCTTGACTACTTGAACAAAGTCAGTAGAGTAAGAAAACAAAAATCAATCTTTACACTGAATAGGTTGATTCAAAATACTTATACACATGCTAGCAGCCTCTCATATACAGGATTCAAGATGTGATTCACCAATGCCTTAACAATTGAAACCTGAAGCATAACATCCTTACTTTTAAGTTCAATTTCTCTTATAAAGGTTAGTATTTTATTTGCTTTTTGCTTGCTTGCTGTGCCTACAATATTAATTTTGCTATTTGTGCACTAGAGTAACTGGATCCCTCTACTTGAATTCTGCAACCATTCTCCATTTAGGTAACACTGCTTTTTTTGATCCGTCCTGCCATAATGATCCATTGTACATTTTTCCTCGATTTACTCCATCTGCCATACTTTTGTCCATTCATAAAACTCTCTTGATTGGTCCGCAAACCTCCTTATCTCCTCTTCACAATCTGCTTCCCTACCTTTCTTTGTGTTATTTGCAAATTTAGCCAACATGAGTTCATTCCTCTCATCAAAGTAATTTCCAGACATTGTAAAATGTAAAAGGTTCCAGCATAGAGAGCTGAGGATGTTCTCTGCACATCCTGCCAAAGTCATATTTATGCCTGGCTTCTGCCAGCCAATCTCCTGTCCAAGCCATTCTAATGCCTCCTACAGCACATGCTTTTACTTTGCACAGTAACTTTTATGTGACAATTTGGCAAATGGCTTTTGGAATCCAAGTACAGGATGTGTACTGGCTCTCATTTATCTATAGCGTATGCAACACAGTGTCATTGAGTCATACAGCACAGAAACAGGCCTACTATGTCTATTCAGACCAACAAGCACTAAAATACATTAATCCCTTATACCTGCACGTGGTCCACAACCCATATAACTGCACAGTATTCCATCTCTGGCCTAACCAATGTTTTATAAAGTTGTAACAAGACTTTTCCTTGCTCCTGTATTCTGTACCATGGTTAATGAAGGTAAGCATCCCGTATTCCTTCTTCTACCTGTGCTGACACCTTCAGGGATCTACTGACTTGTACACCAACACCCCTTTGTTCCTCAGTACTACCTAGGGACTTACATTCATTGTATATGTCCTTCCCTTATTAGACCTTCCAAAATGCATTACCTCACACTTATCAGGAATAAATTCCATCTGCCATTGTTCTGCCCAATTCACCAGCTGATCAATATCAGACTGTAGTTGATATCAGACTGTAGCCTGACACCATCCTCCTCACTATCAAAATCACCAATTTTCATGCCTTCTGCAAGCTTACTAATTATATCTTCTACATTCACATCCAAGTTGTTAAAGTACATAACAAACAGCAAGTGCCACAACAGCGAATCCAATGGTACACCGCTGGTCACAGGCTTCCAATCACAAAAACAACCCTGCACCATCATGCTTCTCCTTCTAATTTCAAGCTAATTGTGGATCCAGTTTGCTAAATTGCCTTGGATCCCATGGGCTCCGACCTTTTAGACCAGCCTTCCATGTGGAACCTTGTCAAAGGCCCTACTGACGTCCATGTAAATCACATCAACTCCACTACTCTTATCAATATATTTAGTCACCTATTCAAAATCTCAATTAAATTACTGAGACAGGGTCTCCTGCTAATAAATCTGTGCTGACTCTCCCTGATCAATCCCTGTCTTTCCAATTGTTGAGTAATCGGGTCTCTCAATTTTCTTTTCCAATAATTTCCCTACCACTCACAGACTAACTGGACCTTAATTGTCTGGCCTTTCCCGCTGTGATTTGCTCACATATTAGCTCCTCTACCTCGATCTGACTGCTTGGAGGCTGTAACATAATCCCAGCAAAGCAATCGGCCTTTTTTCATTCCCAGCTCTCCCCACGTGGCCTCATTTGAAGAGCCTTCCAGGACATCCTCCTTTAATACTGCAATGATGATTTCCTTTCTCAATAATGCAATGCCCACAACTCTTTTACTTTTTCCCCCATTCTGCCTGAAACATCTATACCCTGGAATGATAAACTGCTAGTCTGCCCTTCCTTCAACCATGTGTCAGTGATTGCAACAAAGTCATATTCTAAGTGCATCCACTATACAGCCAAGCTCCTTGCATTAAAATAGATACAAATTTAGTTTTCTGGACCTTCCACGTACCTTATCAAGCCCATGTCTTCTTTACCTACTGGATGGTCCTAACATTCCTTCTATAACTGATTGGACCTTGCTTCCAACTTTGCATTCACTCTCTGCCACATCCCCTGCCAAAATAGCTTAGAACTTCCCCAACCACGTGAGTAAACGTCCAAAAAGCCAGCACATTAGACTCATTCCAACTAAGGTGCAACTTGTTCAGTTTGTACATGTCCTACCTACCCCAGAATCTGTCTCAATGTTCTAAAATCTAAAGCCCTCCCTCCTAGACCATCCCTTAGGCTACACATTCTGGTTAAATGGATGACTGTTCATACATTTTATTCAATACCCCTTGCAATAAATAATAACATTCTATTTGGACACAGTCTCAGATCCACTCCTCTCTCCCTTAAACTGAATGTAACATCCAATCATATTATGATTGCTTCTATTAAGAAGATCAATAATTAATCTACAGTGTTACACAATACCAGTTCTGGTATAGCTTGATTCAGGTCAGCTCTAGAACATGCTGCTCTAAGAAACTACCCCTAAAACATTCTATGAACTCTTTATCGAGGCTACCTTTGTCCCTCAGATTTTTTAGTTTAGATTAATATAAATTAAAACTGTCCACAATTATCACTCTGCATTTTGGTGGTGGCTAGCATGAGGGGACATAGCTTTAAATTGAGGGGTGATAGATATAGGACAGATGTCAGAGGTAGGTTCTTTACTCAGAGAGTAGTAAGGGCGTGGAATGCCTTGCCTGCAAAAGTAGTAGACTCGCCAACTTTAAGGGCATTTAAATGGTCATTGGATAAACATATGGAGGATAATGGAATAGTTTAGGTTAGATGGGCTTCAGATTGGTTTCACAGGTCGGCGCAACATCGAGGGCCAAAGGGCCTGTACTGCACTGTAATGTTCTATGTTCTATGCTCTATGTTCTATTTTGCTCCACCATATCATACAGTTACAGTTAGGGGGCTTACATGCCACTCCCATCAGTGATTTATTGCCTTTATCATATCTCTTATCTACCGAAACCATTTCCATATTATTCTTTCCTGACATTGGATCATTCCTTTCTATTGCACTAATGCGATCATTAACAAACAGAGTCACGCCTCCAGATTCTTGTCCTTCTTAAATATGCTATACCATTCAAGATTCAGGTTCTAATTCATGTCATCCTGCAGTCATGTCTCTGTAATGGCTTGGAGGTGTTGGTGTTGGTGTTGGACTGGGGTGGACAAAGTCAAAAGTCACACAGTCCAACAGGTTTATTTGAGATCACAAGCTTTTGAAGCACTGCTCTTTCGTCAGATGAAGTCTTCACCTGACGAAGGAGCAGTGCTCCAAAGGCTTGCAATTTCAAGTAAACCTGTTGGACTGTAACCTGGTGTTGTGTGACTTCTTACTCTGTAATGGCTGCCAGAACATATTTGTTTATTCTATTTCCACACTCAGTTCACTTGTTTTGTTTCAATTTTGTTTTGCTATGTACATTCAAGTACAAAGTCTTTATTCTTACCATTTTTACAACCTCTAGTTTTATCTGAGAACCTATTCTTAGATTTGTTTTACCTGTCTCTTCCTTTCATGGATTGTTTATTATTTCCTGTATTAATGCCTTTCTCTTTTTTCCTTGCATCTAATTCTTAACATTTCTAAATTTTCCCATAGTTAATCCCTTGCCCCATCACTTAGTTCAAAGCCTTCACTATTTCACTGCTTCAGGTGGTGGGACCACATCTGGAGTAGTGCGTACAGCATTGGTACCTTTATTTACTTTAATATCGTCCCAGTTGACACTGTTACCTTTCTGATTTTCTTCATTTCCACATGGGCATTCAGCATCTGCAGCTCAGCAAGCTTATTTAGCACACTCATATGTTCATAAGCATCAACAGCAAAGCCAACTGAGACCTGATTGCATTTTCTCTTATTCTGACTCAATGATTTATTGTCTCTTCCACCAGTGCAATCTCTCTCCAAATTCAGACAGCAGGCCTGGTGTGTAAGTTCCTACATATAGTAATATTATGATAACCATAAAGTCTGTAATTCTGACATGAATTGAGGGATATATATTGGTATAATACTGGGGAAAATTTGCCCAGCTCTTCACAATAATTCCATGGGATGTTTTATGTCCACCTGAGGGGACAACAGGTTCTTGGTTTAACATCTCATCTGAGAGACAACAGTGAAGTACTCCTCCAATTCTGCAATGGAGTATCAACCTTTATTTTTGTGCTCAGGTCCTGGTGTAATTCTTGAACCCACAACCTTCTGATTTACAGACAGAAGCATTAACAAATGAGCCACACTGCTGACGCTTAGTAGGTTAGCATGGCAACATGAAGTTGTTGGAGAAATCAAACCTAAAAATAGCAAAGATGCAGTATGATCTTAGTGATTGTGGACAGTGAAACTTGGACTCATCAAGCAACAAACTCAGGTTGACTATTATTGGAATAAAAAGCCAAGGAAGCCTGACATGGTGAGTTCAGTCTCACTGATGTTTGGCTGGAAATAATTTTCAGCTCATTAATGACTTTATAATTAGATAGACAGTGAGAACATGAGGTTTAAGGTGACGTTTCTTCATAAAGGGGATCAACAGTGCTGGTTTTGGAAGGAAACAATACTCAAGAGTAGAGTATGGTTGACAATGTCAGTGAACACTGATTGAAAAGAAAGCTGAAAGATTACGACCTGGATCAGGATGAAATTAAGGAGGTAACAGACCTCATGGAGAAAATGAGTTCAGCTAGAGCTAGGCTGTCAATGCAAGCTAATTGCTGAGCATTGTAAGATGGAAGCCATGATTTGACCAAAGTGAGGCATCAAATCTGGAATCATATTGAATTATTTTAGGAACAAGATACTAGGAACAAGAACAAGAACACATAAGGTGATAAAATTACCTTTTTAAAAAAAGGAAATCTTATTATTTGAATACTGACAGCCTACCTGTTGTGGATTTTGATAATAATGCCCATGGTGTCACTTTTGTGGATGTATGCCTTCCAAATCTACTTGAAGGTCTGCTCTGAATGTCATCAATTACATCATTAACAATGGAGTTATCTGCATATTTGTAGAGGCTGCTGCATGGTCGCCAGTCTCCATTTTCTAGAAAATTGGGAGAAAAAAAAGAAATAAATATTTATTTCAAAACGTGACAAGCCTGATTTTATTTTTTGGTGGCAAAAAAAATGGGTGATACGGATCAGCTTTTATTGGACAACCCACATGAAGTTGAGATGCAGATATTTTTATATCAGATTGTTCAAATGTGTTAGGATACCTCTGGAACAGGTGGAACTTGAAGCCAGACCTTCTGGACCAGAGGTAGGGAAGCAAATGTCCAAAAGTTGAGGTGTATAATGAGTGGCTGATGTCCATTGACACATCTTATCCCCATACTGACTGTTAAAATCAGTCATGTAGGGTGGAACAGGATCAAATGAAATATGATTTTACCAAATAATACCTATATAGATTATAAAATAGAAAGAATAGATCATATTGAACTTAAAACCAGTTACAGTTAAATCTACATTCAAGTATATTATACCTCCAATTAACTTATAGCACAGAAAACAAATTCAGCCAATTGAATCACGGTCTGAATTTTCCTTCGTATTAAATTGAGTGCTTACACATTAAGCTTCCACAAACAGCAGTTAGATAATGAACAGGCAATCTGTTTCTCACGACACTAATTGATGGATAAATTTTGACCATGACTAGGGATAGCTCCACAGATCATCTACAAAACATAGTTGCAAAAACGTCTAAATCCATCAAGCAGGAGGAGGGAGCCCCTGTTCAATGTATCATTTGAAAGACGGTACTTTTGACAATTCAGTACTCCAATGCAGTACTGAGGAAGTATCAGTTTTGATCTTCTTTTTGTGCTCAAGCCCTAAAACTTCTAAAGCAGAGGAGAGAGTGCTACCAAATGAGCTACAGCTGACATAGTGAATGTCGAAGACTTGGGCTATACAGCAAGGCACAGAGCAAGCACTCACAAAGAGAACAGGTAGGCGAATATGCTTAAAGAGATCCAGGAGCGCCCCGTAATTTAATTTAAGGTGGGAGACATAATTGCTTGAAAATTACCATGATGCATTTCACCCTAAACAATACGCTATTCATATTGCTATTTTCTCAGCAACCACCACTGGATTTTCATGGGATAGGAACCAGAGACTTCAAGTCTTAATGATAGTCACTTCAGTGAGGGTTACTAAATAAAACTAAGTTATATCACAGTTAGCAGAATAGAGTGTGTTCCGAGGACCATTTATCCCTTGACAAACATGATTTAAACAAAGAATCTAGACATTCACCTCGTGGCTTTTTTTGTGAGAACTCACTGTTTGCAAACCAGTTGCTACATTTGCTTATATAACATAGAAACATCTATTCAGTCTGTCAATTAAATCATGTGCAATTTGCACCATTCCTTCATTATTTACACATCTTCATTCATAATCCCATTATTCTTACTAACAAAAATGTTCCAATCTTAGTCTTGAAAATTTGAAGTGTGGCATTGTCCTGAACCTTTGACAGAATGAGTTCCAGATTTCCACTAATCTTTGCATGAAATAATTTTTGCATGAAATAATCTTTACAGATTTGACTTGTAAATACCTTAGCTCCCATTATAAGATTATGCCTACTTACTCTGGATTTTCCAGAAGAAATACTGAGTCAGTATCTACCATACCCCTTAATCATTTTAAACATTATACTTGCAACATGCAGCCTTCCAAACACAAGAGACCTGTCCCTATAATATATCCTTGAAGCCTAGTTTCATTCTGGTGAATTAGCCTTTTCCAAGTCTTAAATACAATGATACCATTTTTTTAAAAATCCTTTCTCAGGACGTAAATGTCAAAAGCTAGGCTAACATTCATTGCCATTCCTAATTGCCTTCAAGATGGTAGACAGCTGCCTTCTTCAGCCACTGTAGTCCATTTAGAGGAGATGATGAGTGCGTGCAGGTGGGTGGGTGTGCATAGATTTGATTAGGCAATGCTGAAGGAATGGCAATTTCATTCCAAGTCAGGATGGTGTCTGAATTATGCCCATTATTGTCCAGAGATAGGTGAGATCAAATGGTTGCTGCTCAAGACACAAATATGTCATGCTTGACATAGAAAGAAAAGAAGGAAATGTGCAAAAAATATTGAAATCAAATATTGTACACATTACAGCAAAAGCAGCCTGGCTCCACATGCATGTTAACAACTACAGTTATTCCCACATTCATTCATTTCAGTACAAAATTACCAGATGGCACCCAGCTCATTATTAATGGATGATACTAATGATTCAATTGTGCAGAATTACAGTTGTGGGAGGTCAACTGGGATTGATGTTCACTTTTCCTTGCAGAAGATTTAAACTGATTTTAGAGTAGACGGCAAAGGAATAAGGTTGGTATTGAATGGAATTTTAAGATCTCACATTCCATCATTAGGAAATAAAGATCAGCATATGACCATTAAACATTTTGTTTTCCTGAGAATGAGGGCTGGAAAAGCAACAAGTTAGGGAACGGAAATTCCATTCATTCACTTACAGTTTGATACTATGTCTAAAATCAGGAATAATTTCCTCAAATAACTGCTCATAAGGTGCTAGCGGTTGGAAATAAATGGTCAGAATCTCAATCAGGAGTATGCTTTAGATTTGGTTCACTGTTCGATTGAAAAAGCAACTTGATTCATTAAACTCTCAAAGCAAAACAGAAAAATCACACGGCTGCACCATAACATCAAAGTAGCTTTTTACCAAGATGAATTTTATCTTTTGAAGGACAGCAGCATTGATGTAACATTACAAGGCACTGTGGCTTGGAAACAAGATATAGAAGAAGTTGAACTCAATAGTGAGTCCAGAAGGCTGTAGAGTTCCCGAGTGGAAAATGAGATGTTGTTTTCCCACCTTGCGCTGAACCTCACTGCAGCACTGCAGCAAGCCAGAGACAGAGATGGTGGCCAGGGAACATGGTGATGTGTCGAAGTGGCAAGCAACTGGAAGCTCAGTTGCTGATAATTCAGCACACCACCATGTTCCCTTTTCACGAACAGGCTACTCAGAATAATCCAAGACACATAAGAACATATGAATTATTCACCATTCAATATGTTTATGGCTGATCATCCGAGTCAACACAACTTTCATGCTGATACATTCTCAGTGATGGGTTATTATAGAATCATAGAATCCCTACAGTGTGAAAGCAGGCCATTCGGCCCATCGAGTCCACATCGACCCTTCGACGAGCATCCCACCCAGACCCACCTATCTAATCCCTCTAACCCTGCATTTCCCATGGCTAATCCACATAGCCTGCACATCCCTGGACAGTATGGGCAATGTTGCATGGCCATTCCACCTAACCTGCATATCTTTGGACTATCGGAGAAAACCAGAGCACCCGATGGAAACCCATGTCGACACGAAGAGAACGTGCAAACTCCATACAGGCAGTCGCCCAAGGGTGGAATCAAACCCAGGTCCACTGTGAGGGAGCAGCGCTAATCACTGAGCCACCTTGTCGCCCCATGTTATCCAGCAACTCTCTGGGATAAACAGTTCAAAAGATTCACAACTCTGAGTGAAGTAATGTTTTTTCGTCATCTAAATCTTAAATTAATAACCCCTTATACTGAAACTGAGTCCCATGTTCTAGATTCACCAACCAGGGAAATTAATCCCTTGAGGTCTTCCCTCTAAGGCTGCTTCAGAATCTTCTATGTCTCAATGAGATCATCTCTCACACTTCTAAACTCCAGACAGCATTGGCCTTGTCTACTCAGTCTTTTCTCACAGCTCTCACCCAAGAAACCAAAACAGCAATGCAAACCTTAAAATTACAGGGATGCCAACAAAACTGAATTGCTAGCTATACTGGAAGCCACACTCAAGACCAACAATATCAACGAAGAAACACAACAAACTATAAGACAGACAGTAGTCCCAACACTAACCAGAAAGAGGGAACTCAACACCCTCAACACACGGGAAAGACAAGCCCTGGACAGATTAAAGAAGGACAAGAACATCACTACACTACCTGCAGACAAAGGGCGCATGACAGTGATAATGAATAAAAAGGACTACATCTCCAAGGCACAAGCACTGCTCGCTGACGAGAACACATACTGACCAGCACAAACTGACCCGACACCACAACTAGGCATCAAAACCCTATACGCGCTACAAAGACTTAAACAAACAGGAGAGATCAACAAAACAGACTTCTTAAGAATGAAACCTGAAGGAACCAACACACCCCAATTCTACGGCCTCCCTAAAGTGCACAAGCCGGAAGTCCCCCTCAGACCCATAGTCTCCCTACCAGGCACTCCATCGCACAGATTAGCCAGAGAACTACAAAGAAGACTCAAGCACCTAGTCAACAAATCACCCCACTCCATCCACTCAGCCCAAGAATTCCTCAACTCCATCAAAGACGTAAAGATAGAGGACGAAGCGACCATGATATCGTTTGTTGTCACCGCCCTATTCACATCAATAGACATACCACTAGCAAGGAAAACAATGACAACACTACTTGAACAAGAACATTACCCCAGTGAGACCATCTCCAAAGACACAATGCTTAAACTACTGAACCTATGCCTGACCACCCACTTCACTTTCAACGGCCAAACATACGAGCAAATCAACGGGACACTCATGGGACCGCCTATCTCCGGACTCATAGCAGAAGCAGTGATGCAAAGACTGGAAAGGACTGCCCTTCCGCAAATCCAACCTAAACTATGAATACGCTACGTAGACGACACCTTTGTCATCATTAAACGGACCAAATTAGAAGAGACACACAAACTCATAAACAACACCCTCACCGGAATAAAATTCACAAGAGAGGAGGAGAAGAACAAACAACTCCCATTCCTGGACGTCATGGTAGAGCGCAAGACAAATGGGGAACTGCAAACGAAAGTACACCGAAAAGCCACACACACAGACCAGGTATTGAACTTCAATAGTAACCATTCCAGCACACACAAACGAAGCTGCGTGCAAACACTATTTAAAAGTGCAACAATACACTGCAGCAGCACGGAACTACGCCAAGAGGAGGAGGAATACCTCTTCCAAGTATTCAAGGATAATGGATATCCAAAGAACTGGGTCAGGAGATGCCTACAGGAACAGCCTCAGAAAGATTCTACATGCCCCGACACACTCATCACACTACCCTACATCAGGAACACGTCTGAACTCACTACAAGACTTTTATGACCACTGGGCATCGGAGTGGCACACAAGCCCACATCAACCCTACAACAAGTGCTCACCCGAACTAAAGACCCACTCCCCGCCATGAACAGGACCAATATCATTTACAAGATCCCCTGCAGAGACTGCGAGAAACACTACATCGGACAAACAGAAAGGAAACTAACAACAAGAGTACATGAACACCAACTGGCTACAAAAAGACACGACCAATACTCACTCATCTCAATTCACATGGACAAGGAGAACCACGACTTCGACGGGGACAACACCAAGATTCTGGGACAGGCTAGGCAGAGACAAGCACGAGAATTCCTGGAAGCATGGCACTCCACGAAGCATGCTATTAATATACACATTGAACTCGACCCCATATACATTCCACTACGGAGGAAACCCGGAAGTGAGGCAATCCATCGCAACGGACCCCAGAGTTTAAAAACCAGGCAGGAAAACACACCGACGCTTCATCAGAGGCTGCACCTGAGGTGTTACCAAGCACGGTAACGAAACGTCTGCAGAACAACAAACCAGCTCGGCGAGCCAACCAACCTCAACAATATTATTTCCACAGTGTGATGTGTTTTACACTGCATTGATACTATTATATACAAAATGGCTGGAGTTGAAGGTAACAAGGTTGTGAATAACAAACAAGTAAAAAAGCTATTCTTTATGAATGGCTTTATAACATGTTATCTGTATTGTAGGGAGATCACATTCCTCGTCCCCACTCCCGATCTTATGATGGAGGGAAGGACATTGCTGAAGTCAAAAAATGTTGGAACAGTAGCTTGAGGAACTCCTGTAGCAATGGCCTGGAGCTAAGATGATTGGTCTCCAAAAACCACAAACATCTTCTTCTGGGACAGATATGACCCCAACCAGCACAGAGGCTTCCCCGCTCCCACTCCGATTCCCACTGTTTCCAGAGGCTCCATCATGCCACAATCAATGAAATACTGCCTTGAGATGAACAGCAGGAGTGACCTGCCTCACCTCTAGAATTCAGCTCTTTTGTTCATGTTTGGCCAAGACCACAATACAATCTAGGGAACGATAACCCAAACAGAGCAGCAATTATCACTGCATCAGTCCTGTGAAATTGCACCATTCATAACACCTTCCAGCACTTGCTGATGATTAAGAGTGGAATTATTTTTCTTTATCTAGAAAGGTCACACCTGTGAAATTTTCAACATTGTTGGATGGATGCCAGTATTGCTGCTGTATTGAAATAGGGGAACAGTACAGTCTTCATATCACAATGGAGATTTTGTCAGGATCCATGGCTTTGCTGTATCTTGTTATCAAGTAGAGTGAATTGAATTATTTGAAGACTGTCATCTATGATGTGGGACCCTCAGAAAGATATCCTTTCAATCAACTTGACTGAGTTAAAAATCAGTTTGGAAAAAAATACTCTGACCAATTACGTCGCTGTACTTATTTTCTACATTTTCTGAATGATGGCAGTATTCCAAATAAGAGTTGCTTCAGTTTATAGTGATAAATGACTTTTTAAAATACTCATTGCAATAACTGGTAGATACAGCCCAATTTGATGTCTGCCCTGAGTTTGTATAAATACAGAACATCATACAATAAATCCTCTGTGCTCTCGAAATCACAAATTGCAAATTTACCTATCGACGCCAAAATAAAACAAAAAAAATCTGTGGGGCAACAGTCACGTTTCTGTGATTTTTAAGCTGGTTTTAACGAGTTAAAAATGAATTTCATTACTCATGGGGGTTCTCAGGAACAGATAAGAAGGAATGACCATACCTTTGATCAGTGTTTCTGACATTTGTTTATTGTCATTGATTACTCGTCTTGGAAAGGGCTCTGTAGCAATTTGAGCAGGATCCAACTGCAAGGTGAAGAAACCTTCCAATCCCAGGTAGTGGCCAGTGTCAAAATCTTGGCAATTGGCGATCTTAAGCAATTCCTAAGATTAAAATATGATATTGGAAAAACATTTATGTTACATTATAAAAATGTACAAGTTTTAGGACGATCACGTCAGTGCCAGGAATCTGTTCCAAACATATTAAACTTCAATATAACCAGCAATCATCAATTACTTTGCAATTCCATCTATGTAAGCATTGGCCATTTACTCATAATGATACTTCGTATAGGTATTATTTTTAATACACAAGTCATAAGAAGTGAATGTTATATTTTCTATTGTCAAATATTTATCTAAGATATACAAGTTATAACACAGAAATGCTATTTCGCAGATATATTCTGATGAATCTTTTCTCCTTGCACTCACCAGAACAATTTGCTAAAATGCAACTGAACACTTTAAAAAAAAATGAAGGAGTTAGTTTAAAATGTAAGCAAAGCTAGGTAATTAACTCATTTAACATCAATGCATGCATTCTCCATGGCAATGCCTCTACCAGTCAGGACTCACTAGCCAACCAATCAGCAATCTTCACTCATGCAATATAATTGTTGGTTTCCCCCTTCAGCTGGTAAAAGGAAAAAAAAGGGGCAAGTATGTTCAAGACAATTTTCTTCAGTAGTATGTTTCCACTCCAACAAAAGAAATCACTGTTTTTTGGGAAGGAGGTGGACTAAATATCAGGAGGAGAATATTTAGGTGACAATGATCATTCTATAAGGCTAATGTTGACTATGGTAAGGACAATGCAGAGCAAGAATAATTAATTTGGGGCAAGGATGAATCAAGTACAGATAAATTGGAATCAAAATAATGGTAGTTATGGTTATAACTGCACAAAAGGCTGCCTTTCTTTGGACAAGGTCAAGGTATATTCACATCAAGGAAAAAAGGTAGAGACAGCAAACCCAGAACTCGCTGGGTAACAAGATATAGAGATGAAAATGAATCAGAAAGTGTGCTTACGACAGATGTTAAATGGATAACACAAACAAGAACCCATGCTAAATATGTAATGTTCATAATGGAATTGAAAAAGCAAACAAGAGAAGCAAAGAGAATGTACAAGAGCGACTGTCAGTTTTAAAAAAAAGTCCAGAATTCTTCTATAGCCATATTTAAAAAGGACTTTGACAGCCAAAAGAGGGATTTAGGCATGGAGACAGAGGGCACAGCTGAGATATTAATTGAATATTTTTTGCATCTGTCTTTAACAAAGAGGAATTTGTTACCAAATTACGTTGAAAGCGGAGGCAGTTTATTGAAGGGTATGGTTAAAATAGATAAGGGAGTAATATTGAATAGACTGTCTATACACAAAGTTGAAAAGAGGCCAGGATTAGCTGAGATGCATCCAAGGGTACTGATGGAATTAGAGTGGAAGTTTCAGGGCTGCTGGCCACAATGTTTCAATGTTCCTCAGACATTCATCTGGTGTCAGAGGACTACAGAAATGCAAATGTTGCACACTTGTTCACGAGTCAGATGTAGAGATAAGTTCAACAACCACAGGCTAGTCACTTTAAATTTGGAGGTGGAAAAGCTTCAATGGAAATAATAATTTAGGACAAAATTAATAGACATGAATAATTAAGGAACGAGCATGGTCTTGTTGACTTTTTAAGTTGAATATGTGCTACAATTTAGATGTGTGCAAATTTAGAGCTTATGTAATAAAAGGGATGGTAGCAACATGAATACAAAATAATCTGAGTGACAGGAAACTGAAAGTCATGGTTAAGTTCTCCCACCTCACTGACTAACCCCCATCCCCACTTCCTACCTACACTCACCTACGAGCTTCAGCCCAGCCTCCTTGACCTGTCCGTCTTTTCTCCACCTATCTGCTCCACTATCCATCTTCTATCACTGCCTCCCCCTTCTCTATTTATTTCAGAGCCCCCTTCCCCTCCCCCATTTCTGAAGAAGGGTCCAGATCCGAAACGTCAGCTTTCCTACTCCTCTGATGCTGCCTGGCCTACTGTGTTCATCCAGCTCCACACCTTGTTATCTCAGACTCCAGCATCAGAAGTTCCTACTATCTCTAAGTCATGGTTAATGACTGTTTTACAAATTGGAGGAATGTTGAAATTTGAATTTCCCAGGGTTGGTGTTAGGATCCTGATATGTATTGACTTAGATCTTGTTCTGCAGAGTACGATTCAAAATTTATGGACAATGCAAAATCTGAAAGTATTATGAACAGTGAAGAGGATTGTAAGAAACTTTAAAACACATACAGTTTGGTGAAATAGGTAGACAAATGGCAGATGAAAAATAATGCAGTAAAGTGTGAAGTGATGCATTTTGGTTGGGTGAATGTAGGGAGACATTAGTAAAAATTGTCCAAGCCATTGAAGGGGACAGGACAGGATGAGGGAGCTGTTAATAAATCATATAGTATCTGAGGCTTTATTAATGAAGGGCAGAGTGTACAAAATCAAGGAAATTACATTAAATTTGATTTGTATAAAGCAATGGTTAGAATTAGAATAGGGAGTCCAGGTCCAGACACCATACTTACGAAGTATAAAAAGGCTTCAGAGAAGATGCAGAAAAGATTCACAAGTTGGTTCCAAGAATTAAAAAACTGCAGTTACTTAGGTTTTGATATTAAACAGGCAAGACAGGCAGAACCTGAATAACATTCTGGTTTGGGTCATAAGTGTTCAGTAACGACTACCTCAAACAAGAAATCTTGCAAACATTTTTTTTTAAAAGCTACGAAGTGGAAATCCAAAGAGAAATTAAACAACAACTCAGCTCATTGAGTTTGTTTTTTCCAAAAGACCTTATACGATTTGCATAATTTAACTCTTTGTGGGTAAAATTCTGAGGCATGGCTCAAATTTAGTATTCGTTCCACAAAAGAAAATTCCAAAGTTCCATTTCAACACTGTAATCTGAAAAGTACTGACAATACAAAGATAGGGCATTCTGCACATAAACCTCCTACCAATGACCACTGTAATATTTCTTTCCACTGCAGATCTCCAAGGTCCATGCAAGACAGCAGTCAAACAGAAGCCAATGCATCAAAACCCTGACTTGCATGCGCAGAACCTCCAGCGGCTGCATGGCCACAAAGCTTACAGAAAACATTATCTCCCACCCTCTTCATCTAACCCTGCATAAATCCCTTTTTTTTGCCTTCTGTGCAGATTTAGTTTCCCCTTGAACTCATGTACTTGCTTTGACTGGGCCTCATGGAAGTGAATTCAATATTCAAAATGCTCTAAAGAAATTTCTTCTTAATTTGCTCTTTGTTCTCGAGTACAAAATGTGCTGTCTCTTACTATTGAAGTTAATTGCATGGTCATTCTGCTATTGTATTAACGTGTTTGTATATTTTTGATTCATTCCACAGTTTGACAGCATCTACAATATTTAAAATTGAGGTTACGATTCAAATTGTTTATGCAAACAATGAACAACAGTGGTCCTGGCACAGTTCCTTGTGAACCACTAATTTCAGTGTTTGCCAAGGAAGAGAAATATTTTCTCAGTCCTACAATAAAAACTGCAATATTTCTACTTAAATGCTGTTCTATGCATTCTGTGGACATCAGATCAGTGTACCCCAAAGATCCACTGTGAATGTTCTTAATTGTATTTTGGAAACTCTCTCATTATTAAATTGATCATTATCCAGATTCCAATGCAAGAGATAATTGAAACAGTATTAAATCTTATTTCAACAGGACTCTGCCCAACATTATTTATCCAACAGATGTAATCATCAGCAATCTTTAAAGAAAAATTGTATTTTATGTACATCAGGCAAAATAATTATACAAATCCAAAAACCTAGCAGTATTACATTTTGCCTTCAGAAAGACTATGGCCTAGATCTTCCAATTGGAAGACAGTTGATACAGCAATGTTTCCTGAATGATGTGCTACAGGACCGCTCAGCAGTCCTGACACTCTAGACAATCCCCGAGTAGTCAGTAAGTTTAAAAGTCCAAAGGGCAATTACCCAATGCCTGGAATGCTCCAAAAAAAGTCCAAAACTGAGTTAGAATCGCAGACTTCTAAAGGTTGCAACTCACCCAGATAGCTACCTACGAAAAGATGGGATTAAAACCTGCTTTAACCACTAGGGAACCGTAAAACATCCCCTCCCAACACAACTGATCCACCACCTTCTCAACCACTTACCTGTTCCTCATTTTCCCTCCTTTGTTTGTCAAAGTTCCTTTGGAATATTTAAACCCTGGAATACTGCTATAAAAGTTGTAGATTGGCCTCCAATCTGATCCTGTAATTCAACGTAAAGCTCCAAAATCAGGATGCTTCATATTTCATAAGCCCCAAATCAGATGTGTGGGCTGGAATTGTAGGGGCAGGATAAGGAAAAAGTAGCTCAGTGGCAAGTTGATTAGAATTGCCACTTCTCAGAAGATTCGACCTGTGTGTTTCCCCGACATGGGTTTTGATGGGAATAGGGCGTCTTAATATTATTAAAAGTAGAAATCATGATGAATCATTTCCTTATCGAAACATAGAAGATAGGAGAAGGAGGAGGCCATTCAGCCCTTCAAGCCTGTTCTGCCATTCATCACTACGATGGCTGATCATCCAACTTAACAGCCTAATCCTGCTTTCTCCCCATAACCTTATATCCCATTTGCCCCAAGTGCTATATCTAGCTACCTCTTGAATACATTCAATATTTTGACATCAACTACTTCCCGTGGTAATGAATTCCACAGGTTCGCCACTCTTTGGGTGAAGAAATGTCTCCTCATCTCCATTCTAAATGGTCTACTCCAAACCCTCAGACAGTGACCCCTGGTTCTAGATACACCCACCACCAGGAACATCATTTTTGCATCTACCCTGTATACTCCTGTTAGAATTTTATAAGTCTCTATGAGATTCCCCCTCATTATGCTGATTGGTAAGCACAGACTTTTGTTTATCCTGGAATAATACATCCAGGAGTAAGAATAAGATAGCTAATCGTAAAAAATTATCTAATAGGAAATTAAAAAAGAAAACAAAACACATACAATCTTAAGTCTTTTACAAATTTAGGACCACTGCTTGTGGTGCCTTGTCTGAAAAATCTAGAAACGTTCATTGCCTACTTAAATATTTTTAAAACCATTGAGGGTGGGGGGATATATCATTATTGAGTGAGAGGCATATGCTGGATTTGAGCAGGATTCTAAGCAATGCTCTACAGAATTGCACATTTTCTGTTTTGTAAAGTTATTATGGTCTAATACTGTCATCAATTGCGACTACTAGAGTACACAAGAGGATAGAACAAAATAAATAAAACAAAGATCTCTTATATAATTGTTACACAACAAAATCAATATTTCTTCTAACTTATGAAGACGGGGTAAGAAGATGACAGCATGTCAAATGTAACACATTGTAAAAGTTAGGTAGAAACTTAAGATGGAACAAGCATTGTTTTATCTTTAGATTAAAAAAAAGAGGTTAGCAAGACACACGACAGAACATTTGACCATTGCTCTTGCACTAGTTCTTCAGATGGAACTATTTCCTCAATACCAATTTTTCTTATTTCCCTGGATGTTTTGTCATTTATTTTATAAATTTATTCAGCTGAATTGTAATTTATTAAGTTCATTTAAATGAACACACAGTAAAATCCATGTTCTAATAACCTTTCATTCCAAGATCATTTGTTTAATAATGTTGAATCTGCATCTCCAACTCACCAGCACAGGAAACAATCTCTCACTAGTTGTCCTATAAAAAAAAATTTGAAACCTTTCAGTCGTAGAGATTTTTCTTCTTTGTTACAATGAGAAAACCTTATTTTATTGACTGTTTCTTTCTGAATGAAGCCTCTTATGCCTAGCATTGTTCTACTGAATTTTTCACATTATTTTCATAGTTAAGAATGCTTGCTGTAGAATGCGCAGAAATGCATGCACCTTTCTAACTTTGGCATCACTGATACCTTACACAAAAATCACTCCCTATTCTTGGTATTAACAGCGCATCTATAAAGCCCAGAACCTCATTTTATTTATGTTTTATTTTCTGTATGAACTCAACTTCTATGTATGTGAAGCCTTAGAATTCTTGAATTCTTATCGCTGCGCCCTTTTCTCGCAAATATATGTCACATCTACCTTCATCAAATTGCTAATGATGCGTCTTCTGCTGAAGCATCCATATCTTTCGGTGTTCCCCAAATTGATGCCAAGCATTGATTTTATTTCCTGTGTATGCCCAGTTGATTTAAATAAACTAAAAGGAAAATAGGGTCTAGCACAGTTATTGAGGAACAGAATTCGCATTCTCTCAATTCAAACTTCATCCACTTATACTTACTATTACTTTCTTGCCATATCTCTATCTAACTTAGTTTGTTTTAATATCACTTGGCTGGAACATTTATAAGCATCTAATATTCATATGCTCTAAGTCATTCCTCACATTTGCAATAATGGAATAATAGAATAATATTCCTAATATCTGAGCAGTATTGCGGTTTGAACCCATGGGGGGAGAAAAGATCAGCTTAGCTGTGCAGTATTCTATAAAGATACCAACTCTATTTATGTTTAGCTGTTTAGTTTGACAATTAAACACAGAAAATTTGCGTTATGGCTTAAGGGATTGATTTATTACAGTACAAGACTTTGTTTTAAGAAATGTTAAACTCTTACATCAGATGGCTTTGCAGTGAGACCAGTGTTCTTGCTCTCTTCCAAATTGTCAATCTGCAGCTTATGGTCAAATTCCTCAGAAACATTCAATGTAGAAAAAGGGTCCTCAACTGCAACACTTGAAAACACCGAAGTCCTTGGAGATGGCAATATAGAAGTGATAACATTTGTTCTCTCAAGGCTTTGGCTTACAAATTTGTGACTCCTGTATGAATTACTACCACAATCAGGAGAGACTGCATCTATCCTTCCATCACAATGATTTCCTTTCATTACTCCAATCTGAGACAAAGACGTCTTGCTGCTTGGAATTGAATCTTTCTGGTCCATTGAATAATCTGTAAAGTTAGGTGAAAAACCTTGTACATCATAAGTGAATAATATTTGAGAAAAAAACATTTAAAAAGAGAGAAACATACTAAATCAACAATGCAAAGTGGCATAAAGACACAATTTTAATCTTTGATACAACGAAGGAGTACTAAATTAGTTCTGAAAAAAATTATATAGTAAATAGCTTCTAAAATTCAGCTCCAAAGAAAAATTATTGAGTTTAAAATGCAAAAGTTGTTTCACTCTCCATGGATGCTATCTGCGCTTCCGAGTATTTCAAGTATCTTATTTCAATTTTCCAATGTCTGCAGTACTTTTTTTTAGAAAAAGGAAAATGTACTCATGCATCAGATTAACATCAGCTTTGTCAATATCAAATTATACTAACTATTTTAAAACTTTACACAACCGGTGTATGAATGACAAAATTGTATCAACTGTGATTGAAGAAAATTATACACTAAGCAAAAACATCAATAACCAGGGATTACAAATTCAAAATGAAAAGAAATGCAATTGGGCATTGGTTTTAACAGAGGTTGAAAGGTCACACAGTTGAGGAATTGGCTACCAGAAAAAAGGAAGACCAAGACCGAAGGCCATTAGCTGGATGGAAAAGTCCAGCGCAAATCAAAAAGTTGAGAATTACAACTGTTGAATACTTCACCAACATGGAAAAAGCACATAACAGCTATTTGAAGATAACGTGTTCTCTTTTCTGTCTAGTCAGGAGGCAGCGTATACTACTTAAAAAGTGTTCCAATTGCTTTTTGTGTATCTGAATGTGAAAAAACTGTTGTCAGTAGTTGACCATCAACTCTGTCATGAAATACACAAATTCTCTGGATAGAAAATATTGTAGTTAATCTATGAGGTTAACACCAGCTTATTTGTGGCTAACAACAAATCCATATTGGTAGGATTCGTGGCTCAATGCTGGTGTCCTTACTTCTGACCTTGGGGGCCTGGGAGCAGTTCCCACCTGCTCTAGAGATGTATAATAATAGCTCTGAACAGGTTGGTCAGAAATTTTCTATTTTGTTCGGGATATTGCAGTCTTAATGGCCCAAATTGTCCTTTCTGCAGTGTATACAGGAGTTGCTCGTTGGATCCTACAAAATCCCCAAAGTAGCAGACTCCAAGGACACTGTCCAGGAAATTGAAGACATCGATGGGCAATTCTCCTGTGCTGGATTCTTCCAAAAGTATCTATTAAAATCATAGAATTCAGAGAGTTCCACTGTAATTAAGAGTTACCCAGAAAAAGTTAGACAATTAAACACTTAATCTAACTCCTGGGAAACTATTAAACTGACCACCCAACTTAGAGTACATATTCAACTACCCCTCTGACACTGACACTGACACTGCCGCCCCACCTCCTCCCACCACCCAACACATTCAAATTGGACGTGACACCCACTAGCCACTGCATCCCATCATACCTCCATCCCCTGTTCTGGAGCAAGCACTCTTGCTCTCCACTAGAAGTGACAGTCTCCTTCACTGCTAGACCCAACACCACCTTATCCCCAGGAACCCGACACAACCCGTCCTGCTGTAGCATACACTTCCCACTTACCTTGACCTACTCTAAGCAATCACCTATCTGCCACCTTACCCATCTTGTGCCTGGCGTCCCACTCTAAGCTTGCTTACCTGACATACCTTTCAAAGTGGCTTCCTGTGCTGCTGAATATTTAAATTATCGAACACCACTACTATTGCCCTGAAAAAGGGGGCAATGTTTGCCAACCAGCCATAAGTAGTCTGCATAACAATGAAACAGTTCCATTTAAGCTATGCTGCACATTCCTGCAGTAGCCACATGACCATAAGTTATTGCAGCAGAAGTAGGCCAATCAGCCCACCAAGACTGCTTTGCCATTCAATGAGATCATGGCAGATCTGATAACCCTCAACTCCACTTTCCTGCCTTTACCCTATAACTTTTGATTCCTTTACAGATTAAAAATTTGTCAAACATCTCAGACTTGGAAATACACAATGTCCCAGCCTCAACAGCCCTCTGTGGTAAAGAATTCCACAAATTCAAAATCCTAAGGGATGAAACTTCTCCTTATCTGTCTTAAATGTGTGAATCCTTATTCTGGTCCTAGACCCTCCCACAAGGGGAAGCAACATTTCCGAATCTACTCTGCCAAGCCTTCTAATAATCATGCATCTTTCAATATGATCCTTCATTATTCATTCTTCTACATTCCAATGAGTGCAAGCCAAATCTACTCATCCTCTGGTATCAGCCGAGACAGCCTCTCTGAACTGCCTTTCATTCCAGTATATCTTTCCTCAAAGTAGGGGCCCAAAAATGTTTACATTATTTCAGCTGTAATTGGACTATATGTACCATGTATATTTTTAGCAAAGCCTCCATTACCTTCAAATTAAGGGCTAACATTCCAGCTGCTATACCTATTACCTGCTAAACTTGGATGTAGTGTTTTGAGATTAATTAATATTTAGCTCCTCTATTCTTCCTGCTAAAGTGTAAAATCTCATCTTTTTCTACATTATATTCCACCTAACAAATTTTGTCCACTCATATAACCTGTCCATATCGCTCTGCAGATACTGTGTGTCATCTTCATCCACAACGAGGTGACAGTACATTCACTTTCCTCATCCAAGTTATCAACATGTATTGTAAATAACTGTGGCCCCAGCACTGATCCATGAAGCATACTGCTAGTTACAGATTACCATCCTGAAAATTCCCGCTTATTTCAACTCTCTGTCATCTGTTAGTTAGCCGTTCTTCTACCCACACTAACATACCACCTCCAGCACCATGAACTCTTATCTTATTAAGTAGCCCAATATGTGGCATCTTATCAAACATTTTCTGAATATCCAAATGTATTACACCCATTACTCCCCTTTATCAATCTTGCTTGTCACCACCTCCAAGAATTCTAGTAAATTTTTCAGGCACAATTTCCCCTTCATGATTCCATTCTAGCCCTATTTGATCATGGTATGTATTTTTAAATGTTCTGCCATTACATTCTTTATAAGGAACACTATTTTTCTGATAACAGACATTAAGCTATTGGCCTACAGTTACCAGTTTTTTTGTCTCCTTCTCTTTTTAAATAAAGGTGTTACATTGTCTTGTGAGGAAAGCTGCCAATCTGTTCATTCCAGATACAAGTCCAGTCAACCTTCTTGGAGCTGCTTCTAACGCAGTAGCATTCTTCTGTAAGTATGGTGACCAGTACTGCACATAGCAGTCCAGGTAGGTTAGTCTATAACAAGCCCTTCTACTTTGATCGCTTGATGTTTTTCCCACTGTCTGCAATGTTTAAGTGAGGAGAGTGATGGAATATTATCCTGGAGGACTGCAGCTGCAATTATACTGTTGTGCCATAACTGGGCATCCTATAACTGAAGAATGTTCAATCAATGCACAAAGAAACCTACCAAGGTTACTTCAATGCCTCTTCCCTGTGATTTCTACCATCCAGAAGGACAAGGGCAACAATGCTAATTCAACCCCAGCTGTCTCTAACTTCAGTGTCCCAACTGAAGATCAAACTTTGACTGTCTGAAAGCCCATCTGATTCACCACTTTTCCTTTATAGACAGAAATCCACCACTTCTACCCAGTCTAGTCAATACTTGACTCCAAACCCACAACAAAGCAGATGATTCTCAACTGTCCTCTGAAAAAGCTTAGACAGGCACTCAGTTTAAGGGCAATTAGGAATGGTCAACAAATGTTGGCCTTGCCAACAATGCTCATATCTCATGAAAAATACTGAAGAAACCAGTACAAAGCAGTAGTGAATGACATCCACCAATTCTCAAGATAATGACCAAAACTGCACTTGGATTGTTCATAGATTGAACACACTGCAACAACCATCACATAAAATTCAGATTATGCTATTTCCAGAGTTTTTGCTGCCGTATTAAATTCACTGCACCAAAGAAACAATGAATGTCAATCAATATCGAATTTGTTTTCCACAGCCATGTCTGGATGTTTGAAATATGGATTCAAAATTAAAATATATCAACATGCACACTTTTCAACGCTGGAGCTTCAAAACTGTAGTTAGAGAGTTCCTAATTAAAGCAATCATTATAGAACACATCGCTCTCTAAACTTGACATTAACCAATATTAAGCCAATGTTCTGCCTAAAGTTTCAAAGTTCAATTTATTATTTTGATCATTCTCACTTTGAATTAATTCCAATGCGCTAACATTATCCAAGTTTGGGAAAGTATCAGGTAATGTTAAAAACACTGCTAAAGAATATTCATGTCTGCAAGAGTTGAACAAGTAACTCAAAATATTTCACTGTATTACCTGAGCTTTTCTCTGCAGAAAAAGAGCATTTTAAATTCTAATAGTATAATTACTGGTATTGTGTATGGTGCAAAGCTGTATGAAAGTGTTACACAGGGCAACATCCTTGACACTAAAAACTCCAATCAAACCATCTTTCATTAAACTGACCAAACTTTGAGGTGTCACTTTATTAAAAGTTTCTAGAGATCCAAGAACAGCACATCCACAAGCTCCCCCTTATCCCTATTGCTTGTTAATTCCTCAAAAACTTTCAAGTTAGTCAAACATGATTACCCTTTCATAAAACTATGTTGCCTAAACATCTACATAACTGAACTGAGATATTCCAAGTTCCCCACCATATCCTCCTCAAAAAGAGATTCTACATTTTTCTAATAACAAATGTTGTTAGCTAGTCTATAATTTCCTGCTTTCCATCTCCCCCTTTTTCTTGAATAGAGGCTCACATGCACTATTTGCCAGGGCTCCCCAGTGCCACACTTGATCAAAAGCTGCCTTAACATCAAGGGTGGGCACTCTTAACCTACTCCTGGAATCCATTATTTTTGTACATGTTTGCACAAAGGTGGTAATCTGGTCTTCTTAAGAACAAACTGAGCATTGGTGAGGTTGTTACTTTGAAATCTCCGCTTGATAGCATTGTTAATAACACTTTTTCATTACTTACAGGCATAACTTCTGCTCTGAATAATGTATTGACATTGTCCAGATGTGCAATGTGATTCATGAAAGTTTAAACTGAAAGGTGCACTGTATATTCCAAATTCACGACTAGTATGGCCCTATAAACCCACAAGCAGGAAATCATGCTGTCTAGTATTCTGGTCAAATAAGTTACAGGGAGTTATTTGGATTAGAAGCAGAAAAGCACTTTTGGGAAATAGAAGAAAGAAAAGAAGCTACAAGGATAAATTGAAAGATAGGAGATTGCAAAGAAAATGAAGGTATATGCGGTTCTGGCCTTTAGGGCTATGGCTGGGCAGAGTGTGTAGTGATTGAATGAAGAATTGAAGATGAAAGGAATTAAGGGAAGTATTCTTTTGCCTTGCAGGCCTAGGGAAAGAGATGAAATAAAAGTGGCACTTGCTCTCATTTGACATTTGTCAGAAAGCCTGCAATACCTTCACTGTGCATGAGATGGTAGGACTTTGGTCTCAGTCATACCAAGCCCTTGGTGAGGGGTATGGTAGGGAGAATCATATCAAGGTGAAGGAGGTGAACATGTCAATAACGTTCAAATTTTTGCTACTTGTGGGAGATTGGGGTTACCATGAAGGTTTCTTTTCTGTATATGCGCTATGAAAAAAGACTAGGTAATCTATACCTTCATTATTGTGCTGCTCTCCCATTAAATCTCCATCTGCGTCATGGAGAGATAATTGTTGATTTTCTTCTACTGTATAGGTGCAACTGAAGGCTGAAGAATCAATTCGGTCTGAAGCTTGAAAGGGTGAAGTGTCAATATTCCTTGACATTGTGATGTTTTCATGTTTCAAAAATGAGTTCATTGTGTCACAGAAACTTCCATAAATTCTGGAAGAGAAAAGATGAATATATTCCTATCAACTACATTCAATATCCTACACGTGCAAGTTCTTTCCTCAATCTTTTCCACTGACATTGACAGAAAGGTGGAATTACAGACAAAGTTTACATTAATTACAGTTTCAATTATAAAATGTGAGCGCAAGATTTTGTAATGGATATATAGAAAGAAGCATAGAATTCACGATGTTAAAATGGCAATTGCATTCTATCTGTTCTTTTGAATGCAATTATCCCTCAATGTTCTAACTCTAACTGTAACTACACATTTGTGACAACCTAGGCTGGATTTTATACCCTCACTGATGGGTCTAAAAGCAGGTGATATGTATCATTAAATCAGTTGCCTTCCCACCACTCACCTATTTGCCCCTGAACTGTCTGAAGTTTTATGGAGGCGGAGGCAGTGTTAGGCAGCCTGTTCATTGTTCAGCCAACTAATGGTCACTTAAGGGCCTCATCTCTCCAGTGCCCATATTTTACTTGCAGAGGAGAGAGGCTCATGTCACTCCCACCATAGGTCATTCTTCCACTTTTACGCTGTCCCCCTGACCTCTTCAACCCTAAGCTCCCAGGGCATCTCAGCATGGTGGTGAGACAACCTGTAGACATAGTTCACCTACTGGTGCTGGTGGGACTATAGAGCTGCCATCAATAGCTCTCTAAGGCAGGTCTTCCTGCAAAGTTAGCAACTGAAGTGTTGCTTTAAAATAATTAATACTGTTCCTAGTGTTAAATTGTAGGGTATTGTCAGGACCGTGGGTGGCTGAACAATTTTACAAAATAGACTCATTATTCTTGCTATTTAACATTATACATTAGATGTTTTCTCAGAAATGTTAAGCTTGAGTCATTATACTAATGACAATCTGCAAAATAATCACTAAATTAGCAGTAGCTAACCTTTATATGTACCCTTAATGAAAGATACAAATATCAAACAGAGAGAACATTTGGTTTCAATGTACCAGTAATGACAGAAAAGGAAGACAAATGAAGTTGGATAACAGGAATGCAGAAAAGTACTGGTGGGGCTCAAAGCTAGAACAACCAATGCATGGACGAATTCCCAATTGGGAAGGCAGAGATCTAACAGGATTGAGTGATTGAGAAGGGGAGAACAGAAGAAAGAAAAATTGTGTGTATCAGACTGTACAGTGGGAACCATGGAATGGTGGGGCTACAGCAACAGTACAATCATTCAGCTGTGATCATAACAATAACAATCTGTAATAGCAGGTAGCATTCAAAAGTGCAAGAGTATTCTGTTTGTAATATATTAATTTATAGTTCATGTAATTCGCGCTACTGATGTAAACCATGCTCCAAGTTAGCCAGCCATCCTTTCACACAGATTTAAAACAGAAAAATGCAAACTCCAAATCCTTGAAGTTCACTTAAATTATTCACCCGACAAAAAGCAATTTATTTGAAAGTTCCTGCATACTTGTATTAAAGACATTCAAACATTGCAATATATTACCTTGGTCTATTTTCTTGTTCATTGCCATCAGCTTCTTCAACCAGGTAACTGGAAGTTTCTTCATATATGTCATTGTCAGTCTAGTAATAAAGACAATTTGATTCACTGCATAGTCTACCAGCAAGTTTTCCCACACTCTATTCATGAATATGCCTATGTTGTCTTATAATACAATCAAAATTTGTATTTACCATATTTCCCAAATAATTAGCCCATTTCTTTAGACCTCCAAAGATTCGTCATGAATTTTAGCCCTGGGCTAGATTAGGGAAGGGATGTGCATGCTAAGTGATGGCACACTGTTCCTTTTTGGGGGCATTATCAGCATTCCCATGTCAGGAAATGTATATTCCAAAGAAAAGTAAATCTCTTTCCAGTCTGCTCAACGTGTCATAGCCTTAACCTCAGAAATTGCTACTGAACTAATAGAACAATTCCATTTTCCATACAAACCTTAAAATTAGACTAACAATTACAAACACACAATACCTCAGAAATTTCAACTTTTAAGCATGACAACACAATGCTATTCATTGTCGTTTTTCAGTTGAAAGTTAAGTCCTATGATTAAGTTAATTATTTGAAGGTAATTACAATAGTTTTGCTGTTTTCTTTTTGGAATATTGTATTTTATGTTTTTTTTAATGTTTATCTCCAATAAACAGAAGAGATCAATCAGCAGTAGCACAAAGAACATGTGACAAAAATGCACAGAAAACTTACATGCATCATACTTTCCGCAATGGAAAGCCATTACTTCAAGTGAATTTTGGTAAAGCCTCACTATAAACACAAGTTGGGTCATCTGTAGAAAACTTAAAATGCTACAATACTAATGAGGTTTTCCAATGTTCCTTTTCACTAAGCATAGAAACATAGAACTTAGAAAATAGGAGCAAGGGTTGGCCATTCAGCTCTTTGAGTCTACCCTGCCATTCTATACAGTCAAATCTGTCCATCCAGTTCAGTACCTTGTTCCTGCTTTGTCCCATGACCCTTTGATCCCTTTCACCCAAAAACTATATCATACTCATTCGTGAAAACATTCAATGTTTTGGCCTCAATCACTTTACTTGGTACAGAATTTCACAGCCTCATTGCTCTCTGGGCGTAGAAATTTCTCTTCATTTCAGTCCTATATGGCCTATCTCGTATCGTTACACTGCAACCCACAGGTCCGGGCTCTTCAATCATTGGGAACATTATTGGAATGGCATGCGAATATTTTACAACTTTGCTTTTCAGTTATTTTCATTGACATGTAAGAATATGGGAAATCCAAAGTGTCTACAAAGGGTCGTACTCCATAATAGGGTATGATTGTTGAGGTTTTGAGAGAAGTGGATATTACTTACTTAATTTAAAAAAAAAGTTTGCATTGGAGATCAGTACTCGTAGAATTATGAGTAAACTTTTCTGATCTTTAAAGCACCAATTTAAAAACACATGTATTACAACTTTTTTTTAGATTAGCAAACCTTTTTACAGGTTTTCACTTGGTAGTATGCTACAGGATGTTGCTCAGCTCACCTCTCAAATCCACTTATTCCTTCCAGAATAATTCTTTATTACCAAGTCATTAATATTTAAGCATATGCTTCAAGGCAGAGAGAGGCCCACATATAAGCTGGCTGGTATCTAATGTGAAAAGGGAATTCTAGAGATAGGTTTCAAGGAGCCAGTGCTGACTGGATTTGAAATTTAACAGAAACAACTGTATTAACTCTAACTGATAAATAACACATTCTCATACAAGTAAAATGTCATAAGTCGACATCTCTTTCCCACCTGTCAGTCAAACAGTATTTCAACACCACAATAACTGCAGTCAGTCTGTCCCCTCTCCCCACACAATTTGCTAAAGATCATCAAAATCTCATGCTTTTGGATGAAGCCCTAACAAACTGTATAATATCTTTAGCTGCCAATCAACACAAAAATTCAAATGGTATACCAGGAATTTACACCAATTATTTTTGAAGATATAAATTTGGTAGCTTATTTTGGAGCTTCTAGGGAATGTAAGTAAATGGACTTCAATACCTCTCAGCTTCTACACAAGTAATAGACAGTTTACAATTTCTAATTAGGATATTATTAGATTTGTTTTAATCTTACATGGCAATCAGCACCTTGCAATATTATTATAAATATTTTTAAAAATTACAGGCCATATTTATCATAATGTTGTATTGAGAAATATTTAACTTGAGGTTAGAGTTCTACTTCTACAATCTTTGCTGCATAGCTATGGCTGGATTCCCAAAGCCATTGTGTAAATTCATCAAGATTTTTGACAGCTTCGAAATACAAATCTGACCTTCACACTTGGAGGTCTTAACAGTGGAAAATTCTGAGTTTAGTTGCTTGTAGTCTCAGACCTTTAATTTATTTGCTCTACACATACTTACCTCTTCTAATTCGATAATTCTCAAAACTGACGGGACTGCCTCTGTGTCCTCAGAGGGTTCATCCACTTTAAAAAGAGCAAAACAGTTTTCACGTTCTTCAATCTCTTCAGCTGCCATGAAGAAAAGACAAAGATATATGATGATATCAGTGAAGGTGGCACAGAAATTGCTTTAAAACTTTCAATGCTTTTAATCTTTTCCGAGTTGCCATTGTCAATGTGTCTCTTCTCTCTGTCTTCAAGACCCATCCACACCAAACCCCCATCACTTTTCCTTGCTCTCTTTATCTTTATCACAGCGGTCTACTCTAAAAATGAGGGGCTGGGATTCACCTCAGTCCATTCCTGTTTTTAACACTCCTTGCATTTACTCTTTTGACAAAAACGTGACTTCTGTCATTTTAGAACCTATGACTGTGTACGCTGTTTCAAAGCTAAAGTTTCAGTTTCTCAGAATCATCAAAAATAAGGAATGACAAAAAAAAAGGAGTGGCCAAACAGAATAGAAGAATTAGGAGGAGTAGACCGTTCTCCCTTTAAGCACATTCAGCCAATATCACAGCTGACCTTCCATTTCATTATATCCCTAATTTCTTCAATAGTCTGAATCTGTTGAGCTGTGTCTTGAATATAGTCTATGACCGAACATTCGCTGCTCTCCACAGATGCATAGACTCATAACTCCGAGTGCAGAAATCTCTCTTCAACTCACTCTTAAATGGCTGGTCCCTTATTCTGAGAATGAATTCTAATTCTAGGTTCTCCAGCCAGCAGAGCATCCTCCAAGCATTTGCCTTGTAAAATCCTGTCAGAATTTTAGCTGCTTCAATTAGACCACGTCTCATTATTCTAAATTCAAGGGAACACAGGTCCAGTCTACTCAATTTCTATTTCATAGCCAAGGAATAAACAGTCAATGGTTGATGCACTCCTTCATCATGCAAATGTGTACTTCCTTAAACAAGACTACAATTGTGCCAAGTGTGATCTCATCAAGGCCCTATATAATTGGGATAATTAATTGTTTCTGTTTTCTAATCCCTTTATTATAAAGGGTAGCATACCATTCATTTTCTAGTCGTTGGCTGCCCTACATCTTAATTTTCTGTGAAACATATACGGGAACACTTAAGGTCTTTCAGAATATCAGCATTTCCCTTACCATGTAAAAAATATTCTGCTTTACAATTTCGCCTACAAAAGTGGATACCTTACACTTCTCCACGTATTTGCCCATTCATTTGCTCTGTCCAAATCCTTCACTGCTTTTTTGCATCCTCCTCACAGCTTTTTTTCCCCATCTGCCTTTTTACCAGCAGCAAATTTATAAAAGTTACATTCGGCACCTTCATCCATGTTCTTGATACAGATTATAATTAGTGGAGGTCCAAGCCTTGCAGTACTTCACAAGGTACTGCCAGCATGTTGGAAAATGACCCATTTATTTCTATACACATATTTTCCAATGTATAAACATCCACAACATAAGCTAATACTTTACCCCAAATCCCATAAGCACAGGGGGAGACAATGGCCTGGTGGTATAATCACCGGACTGTTAATCCAGAAACCCAGATAATGTTCTGGGGACCCAGGTTCGAATCCCTCCATGGTGGAATTTAAATTCAATTAAAAAAAAATCTAGAATTAAGAATCTAACGATGTCTATGAATCCGTTGTCAATTGTCAGAAAAACTCACCTGGTTCACTAATGTCCTTTAGGGAAGGAAATTGCTATCCTTGCCTGGTCTGGTCTACATGTGACTCCAGACCCACAGCAATGTGGTTGACTCTGAACTGCCCTCTGGGCAATTAGGGTTGGGCAATGAATGCTGCCTGGTCAGCAATGCCCTTGTCCAATGAATGAATAAAGAAAAAAAATTGTGTGTAATAACCATTCGTGGCGCATTATGGAATGCTTTTTGAAAAGCCAAACATACTGCCTTATCTAAACTTAATCTTTAAAAAAAGGATAGTTTGATCAAACACAATGTACCTATTGTACATATGCTTTGACTATGCCTGGATACCACATCCCTAATACTAAATTCTAACACTGACAATTAAACACTTAATTTAGTAACAAAAAATTAACAACAATTAAAATCAGGGCAAACAGTTCCCTGTTTTCTCTCCCCTCCTTTCTAAATATTTGTTACTTTTCAATGCACAGGGACTGTCCTAGAATTGAGGAAATTCTGAAAGATCAAAACATACTTTCCCATAACAGCTTCAATTAAAACCTTACATGGTTGACAAAGAAGCAAAGATAAATACATAAAATAATACTCTGAAGAAGCAGGAAATTGGGGTGGGGAGTGGACAGAACAGGCCAGTTCCATTCAAGAGTTAGCTAACCAAAGCTTTCACTGAACATCAGGAATGAAATCACTGTATTCTGAAGCATTATTGGACTCAAAACATCAATTCTGTTTTTCTCTCTCTATAGGTGCTGCAGATTTGCTGAGATTTTTCAGCACTGGGGTTATTTCAGATCTCCAGCATCCACAGTATTTTGCTTTTCTGAAATCACTACTATTGTCCACATTCTAACCACCAAACTTGTGTGCTGAATAGACAAGGACAGTGGTTTGAAACTTGCATGTAGTTCAAGTCCATAAGGAAACAGTAACGAAGATACCATAATGATTATTGCTAAATTTATCACTTCATCCAGAAAGTTATACAATCTCCAAAAACATTGAGTAAAGAGCTAGGGGTTTCATATTTCACAAGACGTGAAATATAATTGTAGGTAAACACAATTTATGGCAGGTTTGATATAAATTGTATGATTTTTGAAGGGTTAGATCATCTTCAGTTGTGAAGCATATTGATAAAACTAACCTGTTAGTAGGAGCTCTTCATCTTTTTGGTCACTCTCTTCTTCACAAGATGAAGACGACAAGGACCTTAAGTCACTTGTACAGGAAGCCTGAAAAAATTCCACTGGAGATCTAAAAGACAAAAAAAAAGTACCAAGTAATTATTCTTTTTAAAACCTACAAAACAAATATTCAAGCTCAGGGAGCAAACCCAGTAATCAGATAAAGTGGAAACCATCAGAACATCAAAAGCTCGAAGCTATCATTTAAATATGATTCCTGGGCTTCCCACCTGATCAGTTGGGAAAGCAAGTAGACCAAACAGAACATTATGTGCACAACTTCAGCAGAACCTAACAAACCTATACAAATCAGAAATATAACTTTTAAAAATGAATACATATTCCAAATCTACATTAAATTTAAAATACTTTTCACCCCCATTGCTACCTAAATTTTCCAGACAAGTGTGTTTACACAATATTTAATTTTGCATTTTGATCTGAACATTATCTGCTTCAACATTAAGCTGTGAACACCCAATTTAACTTGCTGCTCACTAAACAACTGTAACTCCAATCTTTTGGAACCAGACCAGTGCAGAGAAAAACATGCCTGTCATTTTTGAAGTCAGTCTGGATGATGTTTAAAAACAGATAATTCTAGTAAAAACAGAAATGTTTAAAATTTACTGTTACCATTATGTTACATTTCAACTTAATACATGTTCACCAAGTAAAATCCCTAATAGAATACTTGTCAAACGATTTGTTTGTCTGAAAGTTCTATATTTACTTAAAAGGCAACATATTATTGCATCATAATAACTGAAGGGACTCAGTTTTGAGGAAGAGTACTTGACCCAAAGCTCTAACTTCTCTTCACAGATGCTGCCAGACATGTTGAGCATTTCCAGCAATTTCTGTTTTTGTTCTTGACATTATTGCTTCAATTAGGACCAAGAGTTGCTTTAGATTACATGATCCCAAGAAATCACTTTTTTTTGACTTGATAAATTTTTTTCCTTGTTTGCAATGGCAGAAAAGTGAAAAATCAAGTTGAACAAACTGAAGATACCTTCTGTACTTTTTCAGTAGCAGTTTCTCCAAGTAGCTTATGTTGTGTTCTTTAAATTGAATTTCAATTGGTGTTTTTAGATTTTGCAGGTTGTCTTGAACATGTGATGTCCCTGTGGAAACTGACAGGAATACACACAAAGTAGTCACTCAGTTCATGGGAATGTTTACTAATAAAATACAATATGAGCTACACCAAGAATCAGTGGGTTCACACAGCAAGTAACTGAGCCATACAGTCCATGATAGCTACAGGTTTCAGCCCATTTGGTATATAGCACATTCGTCGCTCATTTTGTACAGGTAGCAGAAGAGACTCAATATCCCTTAATTAAAGCATCCCTACTTTGATTGAACAAAGAAGGGTTGAGTTCCTCTGGAATTATTCAGCCTGCTGAAACTCAAGATTCTCACTGTTATGACCATCATAGGAGGAGTGCGCTATATTTTTCTTGTCTCACAAGTCCCAACATAAATGTAATCATTATGTCCAGTTTCTAATATGGCCAATCACATGCTTTCTCTACATTAGACTTGGAATAAAAAGATCCAACCAGATTTTATTTTAATAGGCGCAACCATTATTAATTTATTACAAGACAAAAAACCTATTCCACAAAGCTACAAAACTGTTGAACACTTAGCTTGTAAGATGAAAAAACATGAACATTTACCCCTCTAAATAATCCACAACACATATGCATGTATGGTAAAGGGAATGGGAGATAAAACAAAACTGATTTCCTTCTGCAGAGATAAATCCAAAATTATAATTGTTCTTTAGCCAATAAGGCTTCGTTCTTTAAGGCAAATGGATCAGATTAGAGATGACTAGATGGCAGTTGATCTGACATTCTGGTGTACAAAGATGTACGTTGAACAGAGATGTTATCACTGATGGCCTTTGCAATCATTCAGGAAGCATCAACAATTTCTTTCAAAGGCTGGACCACACTGGATCAACAACAAGGTTTATTTACCAGAAACAGGAATGATCAGCTGGGAAGCTTCTTTCTGTCAGAAGGCTTCTCCCCAATTATTCCAACAATAACCATAGTAGAAACTGAAACTTGACAGTCATATATCCAGACAGGTAACCTCCAGTAAACAAGCGGTTATCACAAGACATATGACTCCAAAGAAACGTCTCAATAAAAAAAAAAGTTCCAATATCATTTAACTTACCTCTTAAAATAATCCAGATATTCACAATCCTTCAAACTCAACTCCATATGAATTATTGAATACAAAACCTTCGTAACAGCACATGAATCAAAATCACTTGAATGAGATTAGGAGCCAGGGAAAACTAAAACCAGACTCTGACCAGTGAGCTGCATAGGATACTGAATGTGTGTCTAAGACAATAGTTCAATGCAGGGGAAGCCCAAGCTCCAATTACACTCAAACCTCAGCACAGATACTCTCTCATGAACCCATTCAGGCGATGGTATTATACATCTCTGGAGCAGGTGGGATTTAAACCCAGCCTTCTGGCTCAAAAGTAGGAATATTACTATTGTATCATAACAGCCCTTTCCAGCTCATTTTTTATTATCCAGAGATGCTATTAAACAGATCTAACCATTTTTCTCCACAGCCACTAAATCACTAGGGTTTCTAATTAAAAGAAAAATTTACAAGCACAATTTACAAGGGGCAGCGCAATGTCAGCAAAGAAGTGAGGGAAAGACAGGGAGAGGGGAAGGGCACTATAATAAAAGGGAATTGGAGGGTAAAATAAGGCACTTCCCCAGCGCCCCCCACCCATGAGGAAGTCCTCCGATATACTTGCCTTCCTCCACACAGGATACCCCAATAACAGGAGCATGGGGCTGAAACACAACAAAAATAAACAAAAGGTTTTCTTTTTAAATAACTAAAAATGGAATGCAGCTGCCCACAACAAATATGCACATGGTCCACAGACTCCACCATTCTGCAAAACAAAAAGCTGATCATGCAGAAGGACATGGAGGTGGTTTTGCATTTGCATGAGGTGGCTCAGGGTCCTGAGGGAGGCTCCTGCAGGGCTACATGCAAACAGGAGACAACTGCACAATCAAGCGTTGTCTAACTGGTGCCGTATGCGGGATCTGAGCTATTTTCAGGCAGCAGATGGCTTCGGCTGCAAGTTGCACGTCCATAGTGGATCTGCTCACCAACTCCTGTGGTAACATCCAGGCCAGGCCTCAGCTTCCTAGCATTTCTCCGACTCGGGTCACCCCTGTGACAACAGGCCTCCCTTCTGTCAGCTACTTGAACCTGCTTTGAAGGTATGGATTCCAGAGCAGGAGCTCTCTGGATTTCCACTACTGTTGATGGTGGGAAGATGTGGTGCAAATCAACCACATTCCAGTCATTGATCAAGTCCTGGTAAAAGAAAGAGGTATCCTGAGGGATACCTGAAGATTCTTGCGGTCGAAAAGCAGGAGCTGCATGTCATATTTGAAGTTGCACACAAGGTGGAAGAAATGGATCACCAGGTCACACCATCTGGGAGGAGGCTCAATGTAAAGATATCACTGCAGTGTGTGAAGGCAAAATGTCACCATCTGGGTGCACAGGCACACTAGCTCTCTTAAATTATAAGACAACGCAGTGTAGAGCTGGAGAAACACAGCAGACCAGTCAGCATCAGAGGAGAAGGAAAGTTGATGTTTTGGGTCGGAACCCTTCAGAAAAGGGTCCCGACCCAAAACATCAACTTTCCAACTCCTTTGATGCCACCTGGCCTGCTGTGTTCCTCCACCTCCACACTGTGTCATCTCTGACTCCAGAGTCGGCAGTTCTTACTATCCCTGAGCTCTCTTAAGTTGACAACATGCAATTTACCGGCATCACCTGTGATTTTTTTTCTTTTCAGTCAACCTCTTTTTACAGCAGGTCAAGTTAATAATGATACTCTGTACTCTGATTTGTTTTTTTAAAGTAATACTCAAGTAACCTAAAGAGATAATTCATTAAACTGATGTGGAAAGGAAACAATACCGAGTAAATTGTGAATCAGCATAACAGCGCATTAGCTTCAGAACAATTGGATCTCTCCCTTAGACTCTTTTTTATAATGCTTCTGCAATTACACGTAATAATTGTCCATGAAAATTTGCTAAAGCATGGTGTGTCCAATAGCTAACTACAAAATTATTCAATGTGATAATTATTAATTACTGCTGATAAATCTCTCGTTAAAAATGTTGTGTGGGATCCTACTGGCACAATGCTAATTTCCCCACCTCTGAGCCAGAAGGCCCAGGTTCAAGTCCCACCTGCTCCACAGATGCCTTAACACATCTGATCAATCTGGTTTAAATCAGATAAAGAACTGTTGTTGGAGAATTTATGCGGTAGTTTTTTTTCACTTTTCACTTTTCCTTTACTTTTGTTTTTGCCAATCTCCCTTTCCTTTTCTTTCATTTTGTATTTGATTTGGTTCCTTTGTGTCACCCTCATTCATCCTCCTCAGTCTTCCCTGTTTCTTTCTCAATTGTTAAATCTCTTTGGTTGAGGAGATACCCCATTGATCCCAGATATCTTGTTGCCCTCAACATATTACCAATTCACACTGTTGGCATAAAACATTTTTGAGCTGAGGGGTGCAGGAAGAAGTTTAACTATTAGGGTACACCAGGAGATACTCTGCTCAAGCCAGTTCTCGGTCATTATGTGTTTGTTGCACTTCTACTGAAATTTGACCTCAGTAATGTATAAATGTATAAATTCCAAATTCTTGTGCTTTTTCATCTTGGTCAGTGGGAGCAATTGAATTACTTAGTCAACAAACAGCACACAATGGGTTGAATGACTGTTTTCTGTGATGAATCAGGTTATGATGTTAAAAATCTATTGTTATCATCAGTTATCAAAAAGATCAGACAAGTTTACATCATTTTAATTTCCAATAGTAAATGCTGTGAAGTTTAAATTAAAATGGCAGAAAGAGAGAATTTCCCCTACTTTTATATAGTTTAGACAACAGCGTCAATGTCTATGACAACTGACAGCTTCCAAATGCCACCATCAGCTCAGAGAAGTAATGTGCTGCTTTAATCATGTAACATTTCCATAATCCTTGCTCCTGGGCATTTCACGATAACATCTGTCACTGCAAGGATGAAAGCATGCTTCTGCGGTATGGATTATTTCAAATTATTGGTATTTCATTGAGAATGATTTATGCCAGGTTCCATACAGGGCATTGTAAACTATCAACAAACTACTGACAGGTATGTCACTGTAAAAGAAGTGAGTCTTCCATTTTACGACAATTTCTGTTGTCATTCTATTGGCACATTTAAGCAAATATCTAAAAGTCTTCATTTAAGTATCACCTCAATAATTTACAATAATCTCTATGATTTAGTTGGGCTTCTCAAATCTGGCATTCAGTTTTAACACTTAGAATGCATGTGGCCTTACATACAATTATTAAATTCAAGTACTAAAAGGAGTGAACAGCTATACAGTGACTTTTTAAATATAATTTATTGGCCTGTCTGTACAATTCCAATAGCAAAGGACTGTTTTGCAATTAATTGTACAACAGAGCTCACTGACTTGCTATGATAGTCAGTGAAGGTTTTATCGCCAGTCAACGGTAAATAATATGTTCTCCAAAAGCAACGTTACTAGCCTTGCAGAAAGAAAATGCTCATAGTTGTGTATGAAAATCTTCACTACCTATAGTTATAGGCAGTGTCATCAAGATACAGCTTTTTCAGTGGCAACAGTTGGCTGACACTGCTCCTCAAATTACATATTTTCCTAGGTTCTACTTTTGTTTGGGTGAAACAAATAAAACATAACTTATCCTAATGGGGGATCTAAAATTTACTTAGCATCGGTTCTATTATTGCAATAAGCATGAAGGAGAAAGCACAGTTATGCACATAAAACACAGAGGCATGAAGAAGACAGGATAAGAGCAGGATAGTGTTATTGAGTCTAAGTTACTTATAATATTACAAATATTAAATGTTTATGGAGTCTTGAACAACTCATATGTTTCCTGAGTAAAATATAATCCCAGGTAGTAATAGACCACAAAAAGGAATATTGGAGTAGACTTATACTGGTTACTAAATACTTATAACAGTTATACATTTGTTATAAGTTTTGTTTTTATTTATTCAATTTTTAAGGGATCACTTTATGAATGATAGTTCATAATAATTCTTTAGTGTTGTTATTTTGCAAGTTTAGCCTATCGCAGCAATCTTTTTCGGATTTCATTTGGGGCTCAATTTAACACGCAAGGAAACCTCTCAAAAACATTGCCCATGTAAAAGTGGACAACACCCCTCCATGATTTATGGCACAAAAGATTATTCTAAAAAAGTGACTTTATGTGAATATATCTGGCATTTAGTGCTCACTATCTTGTAATTATCATTTATATTGTTTTTGTACAGAATTACATAAAATAAACAACACAGAAATAGGGATGCTTAATCAATTCAAGCGCACTTCTGCCTGACATGTTCAGCCACTCCATCATTTGGGATGTAAATGCATTTAGAGCATGAGGTTGTTGACTTGCTAGCCGAGCTGGCTTGTTTTTGTTCAGACGTTTCGTCACCATGCTAGGTGACATCACCAGTGGACCCTCCGATGAAGTGGTGCTGTTCTACTCCACTTGGAATTTATACTGTCCGGTCCGTTATGGTGAGTACTGTCATTTCCGGTTTTGATCTGTATGGGTTTATATATGGGGTCCAATTCTATATGTTTGTTGATTGCATTATGGGTGGAGAACCATGCCTCTAGGAATTCCCGTGCGTGTTTGTGCTTGGCTTGGGCTACTATGGTTACTTTGTCCCAGTTAAACTGATGGCCTTCATTGTCTGAATGTACAGATACTAACCCATACAGATCAAAACCGGAAATGACAGTACTCACCATAATGGACTAGACAGCATAAATTCCAAATGGAGTAGAATAACATCGCTTCATCAGAGGCCCCACCGATGATGTCACCTAGCATGGTGACGAAATTTCTGAACAAAAACAAGCCAGCTCAGCGAGCAAGTCAACAACCTCATCCACAACCCGAGCTACAGATCTTTGCTAATACTTTAAGCATTTAAAGCATTCTCCTCCCCGTTTTCGTTAAATGTTTATTGATCACCATCATTCACAACTGGAAATAGCAGAATTTTGATCTGAATCATTGATTATGGGATGGCTTTTCTTTGTCTATTACATATTGCTTCTGATGTTTAGCATGCACAGCTTCACCAGATTGGCACCTCACTTCTAGGATGCCCAGTGCTGCTCCTGGCATTGTCGCTCACTGCAATCCAGGCTTTAATACAGGAACATCTCTTCTGGGACAATGTCTGCTGATTTTCAGGACCTGAGGTTACTTGAATACCAGAGTTAGTAACCTTGTTTTCACCAGAGTCATGCCTGAAAATAAAGCCAAATTGCCCGACAATAAAACAGTTTACTTACACAAATTCAGCCTAAATTCTGCTTGATCATCAGGACAGTGTTTCTTGATCATCATTGAATTGATTCTGAAAAGGCCTCTCCATCTACTTTTGAATGTTGATGCAAGGCCTATTAAGCCAGTCAAATGGCAGTCAACACATTTACAGGGGAGAAATATGGTAGACTAGATTGTGGAGCATACTTCCAGCACCACTGTATATGGACTTGAGAGAGAAAGCAAGCAGAGAAAGAAAGTGATATAATTCACTGCATGCAAGAGAAAGCTATCACAAAGACTAAGGTGACTATTAAATGTAATTTATAGAGCATGAAAACAAAACTTTTGTTGACAGTGGCATACCAAAGTTCCTAACTTCATTCATTTAAAAAGTTATTTTCATGTCCATATTTCAGGTTAATATCATGCCATTGTTCAAGTTTAACAGTGTTTTCACTTTTGAGGATTTATACAAAATTATGTTTTACTTGGTTGCTAAATCACGTTTTAAGTTGTTTTCTGTAAATTGGTTGAGTTCTTAAATTAGACATGCTATGATCATTTTTACCCGAAAACATTTTGGGTGACCAATGTGCTTCACTAGGTTTTCTCTCCTTCCATTCTTTTAGTGCTTCTTGGAAAGATTGCAATGACTGTTCCTCATCAAAGTTGCCATTTAATAATGAGTTACTGCTCAAATGTTCCGCTCTGATGCTTTGCTCACAAGCAGCTGATTCACCATCCTCTTGTTCTCTGTTAAGAACCTACAGAATACAAGAAATCATAAAATATTACAATGTTTTAATATTTAACTTATTCCAAACTGTCAAACTTATAGATATTTTTAAATCAATCTGATCAGAGATGTTATGAATCTTGGCTCAGAGATAGGGAAATTACCACTGTGCCACAGGAGCCTCCTAATACTTATGCAACAGGCTATGCAGTGCTGCATTAAACATTTACAAATTAAGGAAAAAGAACATATATAACTTAGGTATTAAAGCTTTGTCAGCTTCAATTTCCTACTTTTAGCTTATAATAGTCAATTACTTGAGGCTAGAACATTTCATAATTATGTGAAAATGCAAAGAGGTAGGGTGGTTAACATTTTCAGAATTAATGATATCAGAATCTGGACGATGTCAAATGGATTAATTATGCATCTCTTTCATGGGGATTATAATAGATGTTTGTTTTTTGTTAATGATGCATAGTTCCAAAAATAAAAAATATATATCAAATCAGATTTCACACTGCGATCTGACTTGTCAAATATTACCATCAGCTGGGATCATAACAACCTTACAAGTTGCTGGAAGCTTTCCTTTTGGAATTTAGGAAGATGTTACAAAGGGCAAACATGACATCTTTTGTTAAACTTTAAGCAGTTATAGAAAGTGAAGTGATTGATGGTGCCTGCAATTGCCTAGAAGGGCTCTATGTCATAAAAGATTAAGACTACCAATATCTCCACAGCTATGAATTGTCCTGGAGAATGTCTGAAGCTCAGCTTGCAGACGGCAAAGTCCAAGTTGCTCCTTTAAAAACATGTAACCTTAATTAATATGTCCAATATAACTATACAAAAATGTTCATGCTGAAATTGCTACTGAGACAGGATTGGAAGGTCACCTTAAAGTTCAAAAAAAAGGCAAATAGATTTGTCAACTTTTAAAAATCTGAGATAGGAATTTTTAGCAATAATAGAATAACAGTCATGAAAGAAGCTGAAGGTCTGACTTTGTGACTCGTACATTGTATAGCATCAGAAAATGTACTCCTAATTTTGTCTCTCCAATATTCTGACCTATTTAATTGTAGCCAGAGAATCACCAGCATGGGAAGAATAGCGTGTACAAGTAATGTTACAGGGTTAGTAATTCAAAATCTGAACACTATAATGTTCACAGCCGCAGGTAGTGAAATCCAAATTTGATAATAAAAAAATTCTGGAATTAAAACGTTAGACTAATGGCAACCATGTAACCATTGCTAATTATCATAAATACCCATCTGGTTCACTAATGTCCTTTGGGAAAAGACATCTGCCATCCTTTCTGGTCTGGCCTATACAATAATGTCATTGATTCTTAACCGCACTCTGAAATGACCGACCAAGTCATTCAGTTCAAGAGCAATAAGGATGATTCCCACATTAGAAACAACCGTCCCACCCTTCCTCCTGTCTAATACTAAACTAAACTGTTGGCAACTCAAGTATTGCTATTATTCTTTCATGAGTGTGTTGATGACCAAGCATGTATTTGTATTTGTTGCCCATTCCTGATAGCCATTGAGAGGGGGTGGTGAGTCTTCATGAACTGTTGCAATTATGTGGTCTGGGTATACCTACAGTGTTCTGAAGAAGAGAGTTCTAGATCTGTGACCCAAACAGTAAAGGAAAAGTGATACAGTTCCAACAGCAAACCTGTTGTCATACTTGATTGTTGCAAGTTTCCAAAAACATTTTCAAATCATCACTACAACTGCCTGTTTTCAATTCCATGACTTGTACCTGCCTCACATCACCTATTGTTAAAACATTTATCCATCCTTTTATTATCTCTAGACTTGGTCATTCCAATGTACTCCTGACTGACTTCCCACATTCTATTTTCTATCAGGGCAAGGCCATGCAAATATCTGCCTTTTCTAACTTGCACATAGTTCCGACAACCATTATCCTGCATTCCCTAATTCATACTGAATTCCAGTTAAGTAATATTTCATTGTTGAAAAAGACGTCCTTGTTTTCACATTGATCTTTAGCCTTCCAACACTGCACCATATTTGTGCTCCTTCCATTCTGGCCAGTCAAGAAATCCCAATTTTAATTGCACCACAGGTAGTTGCCATGCCTTCACCACCCTAACCAATGAAATTCCCTCCCTGAAATCTTCTCCTTCTCTTTGCTATTTTAAGATACTACTTCCAATTGAGCACCTTGTGATCTTGCAAATATATAAATAAAACCGATCGCTATAATATTTATAAATACTAGGAGAACTTCAAACTGTAAGAGCAGGGAATAATTTGATGTCATAATGTTGCTCCTATCATACAGGTCAATCGTGCAGAATATAAGATTTGATTGAGATTTTGAAATGATTCATCTAGATTTTAATCAAGTCATAAGAATTGCAGGAGCTATTCTGATTCATGTGCAATTTATTCTCCAAATGTGGGAAGACTCAAACAATTTATTGCTAGTGAATTTGATTGAAGTCATTGAAGTTATTTTTATATTATGCAAAACTTCATTAGATTTCTTTAGAAAATGCAATGAAATTCTCAACTTTTCAACTGATTTGTAGGGAGCAGTAGTAAATTAATTCCTGCTATATAAAATTATCAAGAGTTTAAACACGTACCTACCAACTCTGCATGTCTGGTGCATACAATTTGCATACTAGTGAAAAATAATGCATATTTGTTAAAAGGGCACAAACTGGGCCCTCTCCCAAACCCGTATCTGTTCCTGCATTTCATTATTGTCATTGTACGCTGAGCAGAAATTCTTCAGAAACTGGGAGAGAAGTGCTTTAAGAGATGGGAAGGAGGGAGAACATTTGCATCCAGGGAATTTGAAGTCAGGTATGGTGTAACAAGGGAATGAAGAAAAGAAAGAAGATAGAAGTGATACTCAGAGTTGGAGGGAAAAAGCTGAAAGAGCATCACAGGAAGAAAAATCTACTTTGAGGTTTCAGGAAAGTCCAAAGATGGAACCCTTCCAGCCACTGAATGATGTGAGCAATGGCAAGTCAGTTGGGAAAATATAGCAATATCAAAAAAATGATTATCTTGACATTGAGAAAATAAAAGTCCAATTTTTCACCCAATGTTTAAACAGTGAGATGAGAATCCTGATGATGAGCAGGGGGCAAGGCCTATTTGCAACTATCACCATCTCATTGTTACCTAATCTCACTTCATTTATATCTAGTTTGTTATTTTCCCAGGTAGTCGATAGAGACTAGACAGTGACAATTCCTGACATGAAAGTCTGAGTAGATACCTGATGACTCCAGCTCGTTGTTTTCTCTTCCAGGCCTCCACCTTAGCCAGAATTCCTCAATAATCTTGGAACACACTTGATGAGCAGTGACCACTTACATCCTTTATACAACGATACTGGCACCACACTCGCAACTACCTTCCCCACATCATCAGGCCACATTTCCTGCTCACTTATAACGCAGTTCACCACATCAAAACTGCAATTCTGAGCAGACCAACACCAATTATTGTAATGCTTCTACCATCACAGAAGGGAAACAAAAACAGTAAAACCTGCAAATGATAAATACCGGTCTGAGCTGTCTTGTATACTTCAAAATGAAGCTCTAGTATGACTAGTATATTCATTTCCAAGTATTATTGTGTTTTAAACCTTTTCCCCCCTTAGGATGCACACGTATCTTATTGTGGGAACAAGGCAGACTTCAGGGATTTTATAGTTTGCTATCACCCATAATCACCCATTTTGCACTTATGTGGACACTCACTACATCTCTGCCTTGCTTTCCTTGACCTGTTTGTACATCGCTGCCTCATTCAGAATTTACAGGCTTGGAGTCCTTCTATCTTGCTTTGCCTTATAGCATAAATACAAAGCCTGACAGCTTGTCATGGTTACCAGCAGTGATCAGCTAAGGAGCTGGTTAGGTTGCTGCATAGTACCATGCCCCATCAGCGTTAAATTTGTAACATGTGCCAGCAGCTTATGCAGCAAACACACTGCATATGCTTCAACCAACTGGCCTTGTCTAAAAGTCTTGGGGGTCTAGTTGTGAGTCTGACTGCCATGCCAGACTTAAATCCCAGTCCCGGGTGGTTTGACATGATCAGTTGGGTGCTTGAGAGGGTCAGGGTCATAGATCCAATATCATCACAGTCTAGGAATTAGGCCAAGGTCAGTCCTTCAGGTCCAGTGTAACCAGTCTGAGAAGTCACAGTAAGAGTGAGGGAGTTGTGCAGAGATCAGTCAGGGATTTGGTCACTCTTCCAGTCAGGCTAGGTTTCCAAGTCAGTCAGGGCGCAGGCCATGGTCACTCCTGGGGATCTGTTTATTGAATGTCAAGGGGGATTATCAGGGGCCACTGCTGTGGTAGGCAGGTTGGGAAAGTCAACTGTAGAGTTGGAGGCAGCATCTTGGGATGCAAAGGAAGCAAATCAATACAAGGATAGGAGATGATGGAGTGTAAGGGAGGCACAGATTCATTACGGAGTTGGGGGCATCATCACTACCAGTCCGGCTTCAACCGAAGGACAATGCAACACAATTGTTGGCATAACTAAATTGTAGGCTCAGAATTCAGGGGGTAATGTTGAAAGATGAAAAAAAAACTGAAAATAATGCATTGGAATATGATGCTGACAACTAATGGGATCAGCAGGTAATGCAAGGAAGAAAGGAACATGAAGGCTTTTTTTGGGGTAGGCACCCAAATGAACAGGCTGAGCATGTGAGACATTCTGCAAAAAGCTACTTGTGATGTCTTCCATCCTCATCCAAATTACAAATGTGCAATGGAAATGCAAAACATCTGCCACCATACCCAGCATGGATTTTTTTTTCAGAATACATACGAACCACGTATGGACAATGAAAGGCCCTTTGAGGGGCAATTGCATTAATCAGGCAATTACATAGTACGAGTTGAACACATCTGTAATCACAGAACCCAGCATGTGAAACATATGTACTGCCCAGTTATGTTGTATACAAAACCTGTCCACAAGCAATCTTGATCATGTAACTCATCATCACAAACACATCATAATCATTTCTGTGAAGCAGAACTAATCACAGGTGAACTTCAAATAGTGTCACCTATGGGATACAATTCATAAAGACACATTTATACTCAATATTTGACAAGATGCCTTTAAATGCAATGCTGCCTTTCTGGAGGGTTGGGAGAGAAGAGAGGAAACATTCACTAATCCTACCACATGTATAATCTCCTACTGTATCTGCAAAACGTGACATGTATTGCATATATCAGGATAAAGCCACATACAAAGAACCTGTTCTGTTTCTAATATTCCCTACACAGGTTCATTGGAACCTATGCATCCAGTCACAACAGGTGTCTGTAATCAGAAATAAATAAATATTTGTACAATATATAAAATTTTATGCATCCAGTATAAACTAGGCTCTAAGTAAAAAGACTTGCAAATATACAGCAAAATGAGATTCTTCCTCCATAAAGTCTTGAATTCAAACAACTTACCTCAGCATGTTGTTGAGTGGCCATTTGGGATGAAGATTTTCTTACTGAAAATCGTTTCTTCAGAAACTGCTCAGTATTCACAGGTGGGTCGGATTCAATTTGTTTTTTAAATTGGCTGACTAAATGCAATGAATTGTTTGATGCATGTTCCTCTGCCTGTCAATATTATAAAAATGAATGACATTGTTGAATAAGAAAAATTCCTAAAAAGAGGCAGCTTAATAAGGGCCATGTTAGATCATCATTCCCTCCTAGGTTTTTAAGTCATTTGCTATTCAGTTATTTCTCATAAATATTCCAAACCTTCTCCAAAAAACATGTGCAAACATGATAGAACAAAATGACCTAAAACTAACAACACAATAGATCTCATGACTGAAAATATCTACATGAAGTTAATGTCGCTCTGTGCTAAAAGATAACTTGAAATACTATAACATAAACAGCTACACTGTACGCTTCAACATTCGCTTCATTCCACATGCTCATCAGTTCTTCAGTTCTCTGCCCTCAAAGGCAAGTCTAACCCACAATAACATGGCCTCTACCATATATAGGGTAACAAGGCAGGTCCCAAAACTACCCCAGTAGAAATGGTGACCAAATACCGTGCTATTTGCACCAATCAAATCCACAGCCAACTGCGCCAATCGGTGCCAAGGAGCTGCTGTGGCAACATACACTTTTATATGTTGTAGCCTGGAGCTTTGGATCTATAATATTAAGCAATCTAGTTTTTTTTTAAACATAACATGGACAATTGGGAGACTCTCCCAGACTTACAGCCTGCCTTTGGGGTATATTAGACAGAATTGATACTCAACCAACACATGGCCATGTTATGTACATAAATTCCTTAGCCAGCAAATCCTCCAATTGGACTTGAACTCGAAGCCCCTGGCTCACAGATAGAGCTACTATCCACTGTGCCACAAGACCTCCTCCACATATTCCAGACAAAACTTACAAAACATTACTGAAACTAAAATATTTGGACCTTCTTCATCAAGAAAAGTCAACAGCAGAATGAAAATTTAAGTTCACTGTGAATAATTAGTCCACATTTTTTTGGTTACAAAATATAGGGCAGCACGGTGGCTTAGTGGTTAGCACCTCTGCCTCACAGCGCCAGGGACCCAGGTTCGATTCCACCCTCGGGCGACTGTCTGTGTGGAGTTTGCACGTTCTCTCCATGTCTGCGTGGGTTTCCTCCGGGTGCTCTGGTTTCCTCCCACAATCCAAAGATGTGCAGGCTAGGTGGATTGGCCATGCTAAATTGCCCGTTGGGTCTGGTTGGGATACTCTGAGGGTCGGTGTGGACTTGTTGGGCCAAAGGACCAGTTTCCGTACTGTAGGGTTTCTATTAAATAAAATATAGTAATCTTAGGAGAATTGACCAATGTTTTCAAAATAATGAGTGTTCTGGACAGAGTAGATAGGAAGAAAATATTCCCACTCTTAGAAGGATTAACAATGAGAAACACAGACTTAAAAGTGATTTATAAAAGAGGCAAATGCAGAAAAAAAATCTAATTTAGGCTCTGGAATGCACTGCCTGAAAAGCGGTGGAAGCAGGTTCAATTGAGGCATTCAAGAGGGTATTGGATGATTCTTTAGAATCCCTACAACGTGGAATCAGGCCATTTGGCCCAAACTACCCTCCGAAGAGCATCCCACCCAGAACCATCCCTGTAACCCTGCATTTCCTACAGCTAATGCACCTAACCTACATATCCCTGAACACTATGGGTAATTTAACATGGCCAATCCACCTAACTCACACATTTTTGAACGGTGGGAGGAAACCAGAGCATCCAGCAGAAACCCACACAGACGCAGGGAGAACATGCAAACTCCACACAGACAGTTGCCCAAGGGTAGAATCGAACCCAGGTCCTTCGCACTGTGAGGCAGCAGTGCTAACCACTGAGCCACCATGCCATTCCTGGTTGAATAGAAAATGTACAGAGTTAGGGAGAAAAGACAGGAAAAAGGCACAAAAATCATGATGCTCATTCAGAGAGTCTGGAAAACATGATGTCTTCTTCTGCATCGTTACAACTCTGATTCTGTGAATTATTTTGTTACTATGCCCAAATGTCATTACCACAGCCCTTCTTTACATCTTTTTAAAAATATTCAACTTTACATTATAACACTAAAATACACAGTGTACAAAATGATACAGGACATAAGCATGCATAAGAACATAAGAACATAAAAACATAAGAACCAGGAGCAGGAGTAGGCCATCTGGCCCCTCGAGCCTGCCCCATCATTTAATAAGATCATGGCTGATCTTTTTGAGACTCAGCTCCACTTACCCACCCACTCACCATAACCCTTAAGTCCTTCACTGTTCAAAAATTTATCTAGCCTTGCCTTAAAAACATTCAGCGAGGTAACTTCAACCGCTTCACTGGGCAGGGAATTCCACAGATTCACAACCCTTTGGATGAAGAAGTTCCTCCTGACCTCAGTCCTACATCTGCTTCCCTTTATTTTGAGGTGATGCTCTCTAATCCTAGTTTCACCTGCTAGCGGAAACAACCTCCCTGCCTCCACCTTATCTATTCCTTTCATAATCTTATATGTTTTTATAAGATCTCCCCTCATTCTTCTGAATTCCAATGAGTATAATCCCAGTCTACTCAATCTCTCCTCATAATCCAACCCTCTCAACTCTGGAATCAACCGAGTGAATCTCCTCTGCACCCCCTCCAGTGCTAGTATATCTCTTCTCAAGTAAGGAGACCAAAACTGCACACAGTACTCCAGGTGTGGCCTCACCAGCACCTTATACAGCTGCAGCATAGCCTCCCTGTTTTTAAACTCCATCCCTGTAGCAATGGCAGACAAAATTCCATTTGTCTTTTTAATTACCTGCTGCACCTGCAATCCGACTTTTAGCAATTCATGCACAAGGACACCCAAGTCCCTCTGCACAGTAGCGTGCTGCAATTTTTTACCATTTAAAACATAGTCCATTTTCCTGTTATTCCTACCAAAATGGATGACCTCACACTTATCAACACTGTACTCCATCTGCCAGACCTTTGCCCACTCACTTAGACTATCTATATCCCTCTGCAGACTTTCAGTGTCTTCTGCACACTTTGCTCTACCACTGACCTTAGTGTCATCTGCGAATTTTGACACACTACACTTAGTCCCTAACTCCAAATCATCTATGTAAATTGTAAACAATTGCGGTCCCAACACTGATCCCTGAGGCACACCTCTAGCCACTGACCGCCAACCAGAAAAACACCCACTTACCCCTACTCTTTGCTTCCTACTGGTCAACCAATCCTCTATCCATGCCACTACATTACCTGTAATATTGTGGAACTTTATCTTATGTAGCAGCCTTTGGTGTGGCACCTTGTCAAATGCCTTCTGGAAATCCAGATACACCACATCCATAGGTTCCCCATTGTCCACCATGCAAGTAATGTACTCAAAGAATTCCACCAAATTAGTTAAACATGACCTACCCTTCATGAACCCATGCTGGGTGTTCCCAATGGGACAATTTATATCCAGATGTCTTGCTATTTCTTCCTTAATGATAGATTCAAGCATTTTCCCCACTACTGAAGTTAAGCTAACTGGCCTATAGTTACCTGCTTTTTGTCTACTTCCTTTTTTAAACAGTGGCGTCACATTGGCTGTTTTCCAATCTGTGGGAACCACCCCAGAGTCCAGTGAATTTTGGCAAATAATTACTAGTGCATTTGTTATTTCCCCCATCACCTCTTTTAGTAACCTGGGATGCATTTCATCAGGGCCAGGAGACTTGTCTACCTTTAGCCCCATTAGCTTGCCCAGCACTGCCTCCTTAGTGATAATGATAGTTTCTAGGTTCTCGCCTGCTATAACCTTCTTGCCTTTAGTTTTCGGCATGTTATTTGCGTCTTCCACTGTGAAGACTGACACAAAATAACTGTTTAATGTCTCGGCTTTTTCCTCATTCCCAGTTATTACACAGGCCTTCTCATCCTCTAAAGGACCAATGTTTACCTTCGCCACTCTTTTATGATTTATATATTTATAGAAACTTTTGCTGCCTGTTTTTATATTCTGAGCTAGTTTACTCTCATAATCTACCTTACTTTTCTTTATAACTTTTTTTGTAGCTTTCTGTTGGCCTTTAAAGATTTCCCAGTCTACTAGTTTCCCACTACTCTCTGCTTTTGTGTATGTGTTTTTTTTTTCAATCTGATACGTTCCTTTATTTCCTTCGACATCCATGGCTGGCTCTCTCTTTTCCTACAGTTCTTCCTTATCACTGGAATATACTTCTGCTGAGCACTGTGAAAAATTGTTTTGAAAGTCCTCTACTGTTCCTCAATTGACCCACCATAAAGTTTTTGCTCCCATTCTACCTTAGCTTACTCCTCCCTCATTCTTTCATAGTCTTCTACTGGAGACATAGTCTGCCACTGATGTTCTCCTCCACATGAGTTATCTACGTAGTTTTCAAACTCAGGAGGAGCAGCTTGTACATGCTGCTCCACTTCTTTCCCTTCCAAATGGAAAAGCAGAAAGATACAATTACTCAATTTATTTTTCTTATTTCCCCATTTCGTATGAACAGAATTTGTTTGAGTCAACAGACTTGTAGCTCAATGTAGAAATCAGGATGCAAAGTGTTTTTTTCCTCATCAATATTGCATTGAATCAGAGGACTATACATAGTTCATCCTCCATAAATATGGGGATACATGGGGGAGCATAGAGGTGGCAGGGGAGGTAAAAAAGGAGGAAAAGGTGCCAAGTGAGGTTTAGGATTCTTTCAATACCATTAAGAGCTTGAATACTTCATTGGAAATTCGAGGCAATCCTTCCAACCAACCTACATCTGTTTCTACACACCTGCAGCATGGCATGCAAACTATGCTATGAACCTGACCCTGGTGTAAAAAGACAAAAATAGCATGTTGGAAATGCATTGGGTGTAGTTTGAGAACAATGGAAGTGTGCAGGGCGTGTTTTCCTGAACTAAGATGAAGATTAGTTAAACAGTTTTATTTGTAATCAACATATAACTAAAAAACTGAGTGAAACACAGAGCAGGAGAAAATGTCAGAGAAAATTTAAGATTGAGGTTTTGCTGATGTTCATCAAAACCCCTGTGAGAGGTGTGTTTTCATGAAAAACAAAATATTAATTAAATTACATAATCACAAATTATACAGTGCATATATGTTATATTTGTATTATAAGTCGCGCTGACACAAGATTTGAATCTGTACATGTGTAACAATTGCTGCACTTTAATTACAAATGCAGAATCCACCACTATTAGCAGTCATCTGCAAACTTAAATAAGCTTTCTTGTTTTGAAAATACATGACGCTTTTGCTACTGCCTGCTGGAAACGGGTAGCAGCTTATTCCCTAACACTTTATGCTTGAAAGTCATTAAAAAGAACTTCATGCACACTGTCATAGACAACAAAATATGCCCACATTTTATGCTGGTACAGACATTTTCTATTAATGACACAAATGAGTTGCAAATAATATGAACAGCAGCAGTACAAGAGATAAAAAACACAGAATTTCACCTATAATTATCATCTAACAAATCTCTCCAGGTGATTGCTGATTAAAGCACAACATGCAGTCTAAAGCCACCTAAAATCTAAAGAATAAAACCTGCACAAATTTCCTCTAAAATCATTACTAGATTAAAATCAATTTTAAATTAAATCACTCCAGTAACTCTAAATCCACCACCAGTACTTTAAGTATTTGGAAACATCATACCTAATTATGCCCTCCCAATTAGCCAAACACTGTCCCTTAATTTTGTTTGAACAGCATTTCATCTCCAAAAGGAACATTGGTATGTGCGTTCTAACGTGACATTCTTTTGACAAAAGTACACAAAATTTAGCATGGTTGGGAGTACACATCCTTCTGAAAAAAGTGGAGATTTATTTTGGACTATTAAATAACATATATCATATACTTCAATTTCATCAAACTTCAAAAAGGTTGGCCCTTACCTACATTTCACCAGCTGTAGCTCAAAATCACCCTTTGGATTCAACCACAAAACAGAACTGCAACACTATCCAAGGTACTAATAGCCCTCATGTCTACCAGGTCTATACAAAGACTGTTTCTCTCCCATCCTTCAAGTCATACATCAGTGTACTACCATCGATTGCGTCCTTTCTTGGCATGAAAATAAAAGTCACAGGTCCCTCAGAGATCCTTCTGTGTTCACGCAATACAAGCTGACATAAAAACTTGAGTAACAACATATAAATAACAAAATAAAAAGACATACAGACAAGGAAACAAATTATAGAAATACACAAGAGCAACATGTATTTGTATGGCACCTTCACCACAGTGAAACACCTCAATGCACTAGAGAGGTGCAAAATTTATCACGATCATATTATAAGGAAACATTACATCAGACTATCAAATTATCATTCAAAGCAGTATGTTTTAAAGAGTGCCTTGGGGAGAAAAGCAATATAACGAGGTAGAGAAGTATAGGGAGGCAGCTTCAGAGATTGAGTCCTCAGTAATCAAAGACACAGACATCAATGGTAGGGCAATTAAAACTAATATTGCTCAAGTGGCATCAA
>NC_063344.1:42719747-42747593 GCF_021869965.1 Rhincodon typus | reverse complement strand
AGTGGCATCAATGGTAGGGCAATTAAAACTAATATTGCTCAAGTGGCTAGAATTAGAGGAGCGCATCTATCTCAGAAGTTTGTGGGTTGCAGGAGTTTGCAGAGACGAGCAGGGAGAGGCTATTCAGGATTTGAAAGCAAGGATAAGAAGTTTAAAGTCAAGACGTTGCTTGAGCAGGACCAATGTAAGTCAGTGAGCCAACATGTTGGGGAAAATAGACTTACTTAGAAGCAAAAACAGACAATTGAGTTTTGGATGACTCAAGGTTTACAGGGGGCACAATATGAGAATGCTGCCTGGAGTGCATTGGAATAGCTGAATTCAGAGGTAATGAAGGCACGAATGAGGGGCTAAAACAGAGTAATCTCACTGAGGTGGAAATAGATGGTTTTAGCAATGACATGAATGTGAAGTTGGAAGCTCATTTTGGGATCAAATATGACCCTAACGCTGTAAACAGATTAGATTAATCTCAATGTTTGCAGGGAATCAGTAGCTAGTGAACCACAATTTGAGTGTCAAAAATAAAACTTGTACCTTTCCATATTCTTTAATCAAAGCTTTCTGAATTAAGTAGTTACAAAATAAATTGAAGTGTATATTCAGAAATGTGAATTCAGTTGGACTTTGCTCAGAGCAAAAATATTGATGGTTGATTAGTTTACTGACAATTGTTGTAGCTGCCAGCAAAGTGGAACAGATTTTTCTATAAACAAGGGCAGAATGTAAAGAAAAAGATGCAGCAAGGAGAAGCCATAGTTGCAAACAAAAATGCTGGAGACAGCCTGAGGACCAGGTAATATCTACTGAGAGAATGCAAATCAGTTATGTCAGGTATAGATCTATCTGAAGCTGCTTCTCGAATGTTTTGTTTTATTTTGGATTCTCAGCAGTTGCAGCATTATGTCTTATTTTTAAGCTTTCACAAAAAAACAGTTTCAAAAAACTAAGATAAATGTAATGCTCGCTTTACTGATGCCTCTGTGGAGAGAGGAGGGCAAAATGAGAGAAAATAATGGCATTTTCTAACATCGTTTGTAATGCATTCAAATACATGAAATTTTAAAGAGAGGCAGATTAGATACATGTTGGAGTATATAAATCATGCTTTACTTGTAATGGTCTAAACTCAATCCCTTTGCAACTATGCTGTCCCTGTCTCTGGCATCAATCTGAAATTAAGCCAGTCTGTTGGCAATCTTAAAGTCATGCTTGATTCCAAGATGTGCTTCCAACCACACATTCATGACTTCACTCAAACAGCCTATTTCCACCTTAAAAAGATTACCTGATCGTGACCCTGAAATAGCCCCTCATATGTAATGAAGGCACATATGGACTTAGCTATTTCAAAGCACTCCAGGCTCGTAGTCACATCCTTACCCCTATAAATTTTGAAGTCATCCAAAATCCAGTTGTCCATCTGATCAAATAAATAAGCTATGTTCCACTTTTTAAACATGGCATTTACAACATACGAATTTACTAGAATTATTTGAGGTGTTAACAAGCAGGATAGATAAAGGGCAAGAAGTAGTGCATGTATTATATTTGAATTTTCAGAAGGCATTCGATGAAGTGCCACATATTAGGCTACTTAAGATAAGAGTCTATGGTGTTGGAGGTAGTATGTTAGCATGGATAGAGGATTGGCTAACAATTAGAACAAAGCAAATTGGGAGGAGTGGACATCTTCAGTATGGCAATTTGTACCTAGTGGTGCAGAGATCAGTGATGGGATCACAATTATTTACAAAAATGTTAATAACTTGGAAGAGGAAAGTGAATGTATTATAGCCAGGTTTGCGTTGACACAAAAATAGGTGGAAAGGCAAGTGGTGAGGATGATACAAAGTCCGCAGAGGTATAGACCTATACTGTATATAGGCTCAGTAAATGGGTAAAAAATTTGGCAGATGGAATACAATGCAAGGAAATGTGAGGTTATGCATTTTTGTAGGATGTAGAGAGCAGCTGAATATTATTTAAATGAGGAAAGACTGCAGAAAGATATGGAACAGACAGATTTTGGAATCCTCGTCCATAAATCACAAAAAAAAAATAGGGAAGGTAAATGGAATGTTGGCTTTCATTTCAAAAGGAATGCAATATAACAGTAGGTAGTAGATCCTGCGAAGAATGAAAAACAGGAGAAGTCCTTTGCAGGTTTGGAACAGGGAGGCTCTGAGCTGGGGTAGGCTTGATTGCAGGCTCAGGGGATGCCAGCACATTGCTGCAAGTGTGTGCTTGAGAAGTTGCAGAGAAAAACGTTTTTGGAGGATCTGAATGTTCTGTATGTAGCGGTCGTCGCAGTTAGGGCCGAATTGGGAAGGCCTGAACGTAGATTGGAGTCCATTGGGGATGTTCCATAGGCAGGTATTGAGAAAGGCAATGTGGCTGTAATACCTGGTTTGCTTCAGTACATGGTCGAGCAGTTTCAGGGCCAAATAGATTACCAGAGGGTTGCAGTGGGAGAGAGATCCACTGAGGACTTTCCGGAGGGAGGAGGGTAACTTCTTCAAGGTAGGCATCCTTAGAAGAGGCTTCACGGTGGGGTTAAAACTGACTCAGAGATAGTAGGAACTGCCGACGCTGGAGTCTGAGATAACAAGATTTCTGAAGAAGGGTCCCGACCCAAAACGTCAGCTTTCCTGCTCCTCTGATGCTGCCTGGCCTGCTGTGTTCATCCAACTCCACACCTCGTTATCTCAGACTCCAGCATCAGCAGTTCCTACTATCTCTGACAGTAGGTAGGTTTTGCTAAAACTAGGTAACGCGTTAGTCAGACCACAGCTGAAATACTACAAACAGTTTTGGGTTTTTAATCTAAGGAAAGATATAATGGCATTGGAGGCAGGGTCACAGGCTTATACCAGGTATGAAGGGACTGTCTCAATAGAGAGGTTGAGTGGTTTGGGCATGTAGTCATTAGAATATAGAAGAATGAGAGGTGAACTTATAGAAATACACAAGATTCTTAAGGAACTTGAGAGGGTAGGTGCAGAAAATTTGTTTTCCCTCTTGAGAGAGTCTAGGACCAGCGGGCATAATCTCAGAATAAGGGATTGGACATTTAAAACAGAGGGAAGGATATTTTTTCCTCAGAGGGTACTGAATCTGTGGAATTCTTTATCACAGATAAAGAAGCTGGATTATTAAGTATTTTCAAGGCTCAGATAGCCAGATTTTTAATCAGTCAGGGAATAAAGGGTGATGGGGAAGAGACAGGAACGTAGATTTAATGATTAGCAGATCAGCCATGAATGCCATAATAAATTGATGGGCTGAATGGCCTGGTTTAGTTTCTATACCTTATGGTGTTACAATTTTACTTAGTCTCAGAGGTACACTGCATGCCCTAGCCCAAACAGCCTCTTAACAACAGTTAGTGTAAAGACCATACATGACCTTGACTCACTAAGGGTAATTTTAACTTTCAGTAGTAATATAAAACTCTTGATGCCGGCTATGCCATCCATCATACATATGTTTAGTTTCCTGTTCTATTGACTGCAATGTAAAGTTCAATTCAGATGTAAGATGCAGCCAATGTATGTCGATACATCTCTGTCTTCAAGTACAAACTTGAATATACCTTCAAATATAAGCTTAATCAGAAGTCTGACTGTCGGGATTTTGTTTATTTACAGTCAACCTAAAATTGTTCAACAATAATCCCAGCTTGTGAAGGTAGTGTGTCAAAAACAATTCCTTTAAAAAAGTTCTCAACTTCAGAATGGTTAGCTACGTCTTAAAATCAGATAAAATTAAAAATGAAAAACAATTCAAAAATAGTTTTAAGGACTCCAAGCTACAACGTATAAAGAAACACCACATTATGAAAATGTAATACAAGAGTTTGGTGGTACCTGAAAAGGAGAAAATCTGTGAAGCTTCAGTGCCCCCTTCTGATGGAATTTAGCAAAGCAGCTAGAACAGTAATCTTCTCCACACTCCACACAAACCTTTAAAAAGTGAAAAAATACTTTAAAAGTCGAGACTAACTGACATGTCAAATGATTTGAATTAAAAAGACACCTTTCTTCCTGTGAATATATTTACAGTTATTTCTTGAGCTCAGATGTAGTCAAAAATCAGAACAGAAACTGAACTGCTTTAGGAGATATGAGATAACAAGGTGTAGAGCTGGATGAACACAGCAGGCCAAGCAGCATCAGAGGAGCAGGAAGGCTGATGTTTCGGGCCTGGACCCTTCTTCAGAAACTACTATCTCTGCTTTAGGAGATAGTAAGGATTGCACATGCTGGAAGTCAGAGTCAATAAAATGTGGAGTTGGAGGAGCACAGCAGGTCAGACAGCATCAGAGGAGCAGGAAAGTCAATGACCTGAAACGTCGACTTCCCTGCTCCTCTGATGCTGTCTGACCTGCTGACCTGCTTTAAGCCCGTTTTACAAAAGCAAGTTCCTGGAGCCTGTAAAGGTACACAGATGGATTACATGAGTATCAAAAAATTTGGCAATATAATGCAGTAGAGCTCCTGAAATCACTAAGAGCACATATCAGGAATTATGAGCACACTCAACATTTTCCATATATTATAATAAATGGATAGAAATTGTGGGAAATGCATGTGATTTCATGATATGTACTTCCAGTAAGGAAGGGTTCAGCCTGTCAGCAGTTTCTTAAAATTAGCCCTTATTACACATTAAGTTTTGAAAAACATCACTAAAACAACAGAGTAAAAAAATTAAATATAAAAATAAGACTATGAGAACATAATACCCCAAGCATTCAATAGAATTTTGTAAAATGAAACAATGTTAATTAATTCATCCAAAAATACTTCACATTTAAAGTTAGGCAGATATAAATATTTTGAAACAGGACAATGGATGAGTTGCACTGAAATTTCTCCCCATTCTCTGCCACCCCTGTGCCCCCCCTCCCTCCCCTTGGTGGGTTACAGCGACGTTCCCTAAGAACATTAATAATATGTGTTGAAGCATAAAACTGAGTGCAAAACAAGTCAAATTATGAGTGCAAATTTGCTGCCTGGTCCTTTTTTAAAGGTCAGCTTTGTGTTATCAATTTTATTTAGTTCAACCCCAAGCCATTAGCCACATAGCAAAGAGGATTTTAAACTTTTACAAAATTTCGAGTGCAATATAAGTTTCATTTCTACTCTGTAAATTGAGAATTGGGGCAAAGAGATCCAAAGATTCTCACCTTCAGAGAAAACAATTATCCTTAACTCCATGTAAACAGGTGATATACTTTAAAAACAATGTATCTCTTGATTCTAGAACTTTGGCAAGAAGAAACATGCTTTCAATGTCTCCTCAGGACCTTGTAGGTTTCAAATAAGATCACCCTTCTTTCTTCTAAACTCTAATGGTTACAGGCTCAACCTATCTCTCCCAGACAACCTTCCCTCCTCCCTCACATCCATCCCGGGCATTTGTCAAGTGAGCCTCCTCTGAACAATTTATATTCTTTCTTGAATAAGGAGACTAAAACTATATACAGTATTCCACATGTGGTCTCACCAAAACCGTGTACAACTGCAGCAAAACATCCTTACCCTATGTTCCATTGCCATTGCAATAAATTATGGAATTCCATTTTCTTTCTTACTTATTACGCATGCACACTAAATGTTTGTGATTATACACCAGAACATCCAGATCCCTTTGTATCTCAGAGTTCTGCGATCTCTGTCCATTTAAATCATATAACGCTTTTCAATTCTTCCTGCCAAAGTGGACTAGTTCACATTTTACTGCATTATATTGCCAAATTTTTGATACTCATGTAATCCATCTACGTACCTTTGCAGACTCCATATGTCTTCTTCACAACTTACTTTCCAATCTATTATTAACAAATTTTGCAACCATATATTTGGTCCCTTCATCCAAGCCATTGAGATAAACTGTCAATCACAGACTCCAGCACTTCACTCATTGATCTTGTCAACCTGAAAATGACTTATTAATGCACACTCTCCATTTTCTCACCTATCCCTAATTTCCCACCTCCATTCAGCTGATTTCAAGTTTAAAGTACTAGTCTTAAATCCATTCTTTATTCCCTCAATTGATGTGGAACTCTATCTAGTATGATCACTGTAATGTCTGGGTACATTCACAATGAGGTTGTTAATAAATCCTGTCTCATTGCATACTACCAGATCTAGTACAGCCTGCTCTATGGTTGCCTGCTTTAAGAAAATATCCCTAAAGCTCCACAAACTCATCATCCAGGCTACCTTTGCCAATCTGATTAATCCAACCTATTTGTAGATTAAAAGTACGTTTCTCATAAGCACCCATTATCTCCTACTGAATATCACATCCTATAGTCTGCAGGAGGCCTATAAACAGCTCCCACAACTGACTTCTTACTTTATGAGTTCGTATTTCTGCCCAAACTGATTCTACATTGTGATCTCCAGAACTAAGATCATCTTTCATTCTTGAAGCAATATTGTCCTTAATTAACCTGCCCACTTTTTCCCAACTACTTGTCCTTCCTAAATATCACGTATCTATGAATATTCAGGTCTTTGTCATTGTGCAGACACAGATCTGTAATCGCTATCACATCATTTTAATTTGGGTTGTCAATTCATCCATTTTGTCACAAATGATATATGCTGATATGGAACTTTGAGCTGTGTGTTCTGTCGTTTTTGTAACCTCTAACATTATCTGGTGATGCATTTTTAGATTTGATTACTCTGTCCTTTCTGCCACACTCAAGAAGGCAGTGATATTCCTTAATGCTACTTTGCTCTCTTCTATATTTAATTTTTCACATCTTTCCAAACGTGATCACCTAACCCCATTATTTAGTTTAAATTCCTCTCGATAAGTCAAATTCTATGACTCACCAGAACACTTGTCTCAATACGGTTTAGGTGAAGACCATCTTAATGGTACAGCTTCCACAATACTAGTGCCAGTACCCGATGAATCACAGTCTATTTTTCTGACAGCAATATTGATCCACACATTTAACTCCAATATTATTTACCCTCCACCAATTTGGTCATGGTTCAGGTTGTAACCAGAAATTACCAGCTTTGGCACTTTTTTTAAGCTGCTTATATGATCATCACCATCTCTTTACTAGCTTTACTTAAGTGGACCACAGCCAGTGATTTCCCATACTCCTTCCCCCAACCCCTTTCACCACCACCATTACAGATGATTCCACTTCAACCCAGAGCAGATATTGCAAACACTGGAACAGGCAACACAGCCATCTAGATTGTCCCTCTTGCCTTCAGAGAATTGTTTAGTCTGGTTAGGAGATACACACAATTTGCTCATCCATCACACAGCCATTGGTTTCATCCAAACAGGCTGCAAGAAATTTGAACCATTGAACAGTTGCAAAGACTAAGTCTCTTTCATCTTAATTTCTGGGTCTCCATACCCATCTTACTCTCCCTCACGTCCTTGTGGCCCTGATAAAATCAGAAGAATTGTTCCCAAAGAGTTGGCTTGCCATCTGGAAGAATGCATCCAGGTAATTCTCCCCTTCCTGATTGGTCACAATGTCTGCATTTTGGCCTCTATCTCAATGATTCTCATGTCAAGCTCCTCAAGCTGTAGGCAGTGCAGATATAGTTGGCCTGAATCACACATCCTGCTAACTTATATGCTAATGATTTTCTTTTTTTAAATTAATTTATAATCAACAAGTACTATCACTACAATCAACACTATTAGCGTTTATCAGTCATAAAACGTTACAATTACAAAAGGTTAAAAGATGAAAGAGCAAAATTCTCAGCAACCCATCACCAACCTGCTGCTCTATGATGTCACATTTGATTTCCGAATATAGACTGGGACTGCCATAACGTTAAGGGCTTGGATGGAGAGGAATTTGTTAAGTATGTACAAGAAAATTTTCTGATTCAGTACATAGATATACCTACTAGAGAAGGTGCAAAAAAACTTAACCTATTCTTGTGAAATAAGGCAGCGCAGGTGGCTGAGGTGACTTTGGGGCCAGTGACCATAATTCTATTATTTTTAAACCAGTGATGGAAAAGGATAGACCGGATCTAAAAGTTAAAGTTCTAAATAGGAGAAAGGCCAATTTTGACGGTATTAGGCAAGAGCTTTCAAAAGTTGATTGGGGGTGGATGTTTGCAGGTAAAAGGTAGCTAAAAAATGGGAAGCCTTCAAAAATGAGATAGCGAATCCAGAGACAGTATGTTCCTGTTAGGGTGAAGGTCAAGGCTGGTAGGTGTAGGGAATGCTGGATGACTAGAGAAATTGAGCTTTTGGTCAAGAAAAAGAAGGAAGCATATGTCAGGTACAGACAGCAGAGATCAAGTAAATCCCTACAAGAGTATAAGGGCAGCAAGAGCATCCTGAAGAGGGAAGTCAAGGGGGCAAAAAGGGGACATGAGATAGCTTTGGTAAATAGGGTAAAGGAGAATCCAAAGGGATTTTACAAATACGTTAAGAACATAACAGTAACTAGGGAGACAATAGGGCCCCTTAAAGATCAGCAAGCTGCCTATGTGTGGGACCACAGGAGATAAGGGAGATACTAAATGAGTATTTTGCATCAGTGTTTAGTGTGGAGAAGAATTTGAAGATAGACAGTTGTATTTGGAAAGGCAAGGACTGATTAGGGATAGTCAACATAGCTTTGTGTGTGGGAAATCATGTCTGACTAAATTAATTGAGTTTTTTGAACAAGTAACAAAGAGAATTAATGTGGGCAGTGCAGTGGATGCAATCTATATGGACTTCAGTAAGGCGTTCGACAAGGGTCCTCATGGTAAGACTGGTTAGCAAGATTAGATCACATAGAATAGAGGGAGAACTAGCCATTTGGATACAGAACTGGCTCAAAGGTGGAAGTCAAAGGGTGGTGGTGGACAGTTGCATTTCAGACTGGAGGCCTGCGACCAGCAGTGTGCCACAAGGATCAGTGCTAGGTCCACTACTTTTTGTCATTTATATAAATGATTTTGATGTGAACATAGGAGGTATGGTTAAGTTTGCAATGACACCAAATTTGGAGGTGTAGTGGACAGCGAAGGTTACCTCAGAGTACAACAGGATCTTGATCAGATGGGCCAATGGGCTGAGGGGTAGCCGATAGAGTTTAATTTAGATAAATGTGAGGTGCTGCATTTTAAAAAGGCAAATCAGGGCAGGACTTATACGCTTAATGGTGCGGTCCTGGGGAGTGATGCTGAACAAAGAGACCTTGGAGTACAGGTTCATTGTTTCTTGAAAGTGGAGTCGCAGGATCGTGATGGTGGTGTTTGGTGTTAGAGTCATACAGCATGGAAACAGACCCTTTGGTTCAACCAGTCCATGCCGAACATAATCCCAAACTAAACTAGTCCCATCTGCCTACTCCTGGCCTATATCACTCCAAACTTTTTGTTATTCATATATCCTTCCAAATGTCTTTTAAACGTTGTAACTGTACCCACATCCACCACTTATTCAGGAAGTTCATTCCACATACGAACCACTCTCTGTGTAGAAGAAATTTGCCTCATATATCTGTCTTTTTTAAGTCTCTCTCCTCTCACCTTAAAAATATGTCCCCTAGTCTTGAAATTCCCGATCTTAGGGAAAAGCCAACTACCATCAACTCTATACCTCTCATTATTTTATAAACTTCCATCAGGTAACCTCTAAACCTCCTACGCTCTAGTGAAAAAAGTCCCAGCCTATCCAGCCATTCCTTATAACTCAAGTCTTCCAAATCCAGCAATATCCTGGTAAATCTCTTCTGAACCCTCTCCAGTTGACAATATCCTTCCTATAACTGGGTGACCAGAACTGAACACAGTATTCCAGAAGAGGCCTTAACAATGTCCTATATAACCTCAACACAACGTCCCAACTCCTGCACTCAAAGGACTGAGCAATGAAGGCAAGCGTGCCAAATGGCTTTTTAACCATCCTGTCCATATGTGATGCCAACTTTAAAGAATTATGTGCCTGCACCCTAAGTCTCTCCGTTCTACAACACTACCCAAGGCCCTACCATTAATTGTATAAGCTCTACCTTTGTTTGTTGTACCAAAATGCAATACTTTGCATTCATCTAGTTTGAACTCCATCTGCCATTTTTCAGCCCATTGACTCATTTGATCAAGCTCCCTTTGTAATCTTAGAAAACCTTCTTCATTGTCTACAATGCCACTAATGGTGTCATCTGCAAACTTACTAACCATGCCTTCTATATTCTCATCCATATCATTTATATAAATGATAAACAAAAGAGGACCCAGAACCGATCCCTGTGGAATACCACCGGTCACAGGCCTCCAGTCCCTAAAGCAACCCTCCATCATTACTCTCTGTCTCCTGCTGTTAAACCAATTATGTATCCAATTGGCAAGCTCCCCCGGAATCCCATGTGACCTAACTTTACTAATTAGTCTACCATGTGGAACCTTGTCAAAGGCTTTACTAAAAACCAAATAAACAATGTCTACTGCTTTGTCATCAATAACCTGTTTGGTAACTTCCTCAAAAAACTCAAACAAGTTTGTGAGACTCGATTTTCTTAGCATAAAACCATACTGACTATCATGAATCACTTTTTGCCTTTCTAAATGTCCATAAACCCTATCTTTTGTAATCACCTCCAACAATTCACCCACAACTGAATTCAGATTCACAGGACTATAGTTCCCTGGTTTCTCCTTACGACTTTTCTTGAACAAAGGTACAACATTAGCCACCATCCGATCATCAGGCACCTCACCCGTGGTTATAGATGATGCAAATATTTCTGCAACGGGTCTTGTAATTTCCTCCCTTACTTCCAACAACATTCTGGGATACATTAGATCAGGTCCCGGTGATTTATCCACCTTTACAATCTCTAAGACCTCCTGAACTTACTCTTCTGTAATGTAAACTGTCTTTAAAACATCAAAAGTTTATTTGTCTGCATTCTCTGGATTCTATTTCTTTCTCCACAGTAAAAAGTGACGCAAAATATTCATTTAGTATCTCTTCTATTTCCTGGAGTTCAACACAATCATGACCTCCTTGATCTTTAAGAGGACCAACCCTCCCTCTCATTACAAAAAAAGTAGCTAGAAAAGCTCAGCAGGTCTGCCAGCATCTGTGAAGGAAAAACCAGAGTTAACATTTTGGGTCCAGTGACCCTTCCTCAGAATTTCCTCTCTCTAGTTACCAACTTGCTCTTAATGTATTTGTAGAATCTCTTTGGATTATTCTTAACTTTACCTGCCAATGCTATCTCATATCCTCTCTTTGCCTTCTTGATTTCTTTCTTAAGAATGCCCCTACAATCTTTATATCGATTAAAAGATTCAATTGAACCAAGTTGTCTATATCTGAAAAAAGATTCTCTTTTATTCTTGACCTGAACCTCAATACCTTTGTTCATCCATTGTTCCTTAATCTTACCAGCCTTACCCTTCACTCTAATAGGAACAAAATGCCTCTGAACTGTTGTCATCACACTCTTGAATGCCTCCCACTTGTCAGACGTCCCTCTACATGCGAACAGTCTACTCCAAACAACTTTTGAAAGTTCTTGTCTCATACCATTAAAATTTGCTTTACTCCGATTAAAAACTTTAACTTTTATCCTTTTCCATAACTATTTTGAAACTAATAGAATTGTGCTTGCCTTTATTGGTCAGTACATTGAGTATAGGAGTTGGGAGATCATGTTGCGGCTGTACAGTGCAATGGTTACGCCAGTTTTGAAATACTGCATGCAATTCTGGTCTCCCTCCTTTGGAAGGATGTTGTGAAAGATTTAGAAGGATGTTGCCAGGGTTGGACGGCTTGAGATATAGGGAAAGGCTGATTAGTTTGGGGATAGAGGTTTACAAAATCATAAAGGGCATTGACAGGGTAAATAGACAAGGTCTTTTCTCCAGGGTGGGGGAGTCCAAAAGTAGAGGTCATAGGTTTAAGGTAAAGGGGAAAGATTTCAAAGGGGCAACTTTTTCATGCAGAGGTTGATATGTGTATGGAATGAGCTGCCAGAGGAAGTGGTGGAGGCTGGTACAATTACAACATTTAAAAGGCATCTGGATGCGTATATGAATAGCAAGGGTTTAGAGGGATATGGGCAAAATGCTGGCAAATGGGACTAGATTTATTTAGGATATCTGGTCAGCATAGAGGAGTTGGACCGAAGGGTCTGTTTCCATGCTATACATCTCCATGAATCTATGACTTTTGTCCAAATTTGCTCATTTCACTAGACTGAATGGGTTTGGATTTGGGACAGGATATGATAGGGTATGATGGGACAAGATAGGATAGGATAGCCTTGACTTATTCTTTTAAAACTTTCTACCTCCTCCTTTCACAGCTATCTGTAAAATTAAGGCAATCTTAAATGTACCACTCATGGAAACTATTGACATATGCACTGCAGCACTATATATATCATGCCAACATAGATGCATCACCATTGTTGAATCAGTATCCATTCAAATTATGAACTCAGCAAATCACACAGTTGAGTTCAGTTTCAATGACACCATGTATGCTCAATTAGATGGTGTTGCTATGGAATCCCAACAAGGCCCAGATCAAGCTAACACCTTTGTTAGTTTTTATGGGAAATCAGGGTCAGTTAGCTCAGTTGTCTGCATAGCTGGTTTGCAATGCAGAGTGGGCCAAGAGTGTAGGATCAATTCCAGCATACACTGAGGTTATGAGGAGGGACTCTCCTTCTCAATCTCTCACCTCAACTGAGGAGTGGTGACACTCAGGTTAAACCACAAGTCATCTGTCTCACCACGAGTCTCATGGTGTCTCAAGTTTTAACAAGAGGTGAAGTTACCCGTTTCACATGCAACTAAGCAGTAGCAACACAAGTGGTGTTTGCCACTAACAGCACATCGACATCAAGCCAAAATATACATTCTGCTTATCATAAAAAGGAGTAGAAAGGCGTATGAATTTCAGTGCCAAGGTGATGCTAGTTATATAGGTTATATGGCCAAAAGACAGGTGCATAATATGAAACACAATATCCTTTCAGATTGTCAGACAGGCTTGCAGGTGGCACACCTGTGTGTACTGGAAGCTATATTTACCAGTACACAGGAACTCAACTGCGTGATTTGCTAAGTTCATGGTTTCGATGAGTGGTACATTCATGATTGCCTTAATTTTACAGATAGCTGTGAAAGGAGGAGGTAGCAAGTTTAAAAAGAGTAACTTGAGGTTATCCTATCCTATCTTGTCCCATCCTACCCTATCATATCCTGTCCCAAATCCAAACCCATTCAGCCTAGTGGAATGAGCAAATGTGGACAAAAGTCATAGTCATGGAGATGTATAGCATGGAAACAGACCCTTCGGTCCAACTTGTCTATGCAGACAAAGAACTGGGACTGTCTCAATTCAATAAAATATGAGACAACTATTTTCTGGATCATTTCTCAGGCCAATGCCTTGATCAACCAGAGTCAACCTGCCTGATTTAAAACTTAAACAAATCTTGGCAGTTAACTGTAGTCATTACGCAACTGTGCATTCTCCATGGCAGTGCCTCTATCAGGGTCCATTTTCCAAATAATCAGCACTCTCCTCTCATACAATATAATGCTGTTTTCTCTTTACAGTGGTATTTCATCCCAATGTCTTGAGAGTGCAAGACAAAAACTGTGTCAAAACATATCATTTTTCAGCATTACAAAAATCTAACTGAACTATATAACATTTGAGGGGTCTTCACAGGATAATGCTTAAATGATATTTCTCCTTGTGGATGAATCTAGATCTAGTGCACACAGTCTTAAAAATAAGCAATCTCCCATTCAAGTTAAAATTAAGGAGAAATTTCTTCTCTCAGGGGATTGTTCTCTATCACAGACAGCTGTGAAGGCTGGATCACTGAACATATTCAAGGTTGAGTTAAATCGATTTTTGATCTACAAGGGAGTTAAGGGTTATTGGTGCTTATGCAGGAAAGTGGAGTTACAGCCACAATCAAATCAAGTAGTATTTTATTGAATAACAGAGCGGGTTTGAGAGTCTGAATGGCTGATTCCTGGTCCTATTTCTTATGATTTTATGATAAACTGACTACATTTGAATGTTAGAGAAAAAAAAACGCTGCTAGATTAGTTAACTTGTTGGTAATATTAAGAAGGACAAAACTGTTGTCAGTTTGGCATAAAAACAATATGCTAGGGTATCTGTGATCTCAAACTATTTGCCTGGATTTAATTTGGGCAACTTCACAGCCAACATCTAATACACATTTCTCATTAATTAGATGTCCCATAAATCAGTTCATAATTTATTGTTTTATTCAATTTCTGATAGTCTCATTCTGACTATAAACTAGTTTAATTGAATTTATTTCTAGTCACATACATTGTTTAAAACATATATTTAAAATATGTGTTACGCCACAGTGGTATTAATCACATGTAATACACAGGGACAGACTACCAGAGGCAATAATTACATTTCTAAAGCAAAATCGTTAAAAGGTGCTTGCTTTAGTTTGCTTGGATTTCAGACTTATTTTGATCAATAAGGTCAATTAATCCTTTACAAACATCAAAATTTGTGCGTGAATTTTATCAGCTTTTTCCATTATTAAAATGAAGCATCACAACCAGGTAATCAGTCTTCACGTTTCCATTGACTTAGCTATTATTGTCAAACAATGTGAAATAAAGGATTTATTTGATAATGTATCTCTTGTCTTACATACCAGCACAGGACTTCTGATCTCACACTGTCCACATAATTTCCCCTTAACTTTTAGTTTTTCACTTTCACAAACTGCTGTATCGATGATGGCATGTTTCCTAGGCTCTGTAATAAGCAGAACAAGAAACCATTTTATATGCTAATAGTCTGCATAAATACAAACTAAATAAAGACAATAACCATACCTCCACGTTGATCTTTCAGTATTCTGATTTTTGTCTTTCCAGAAATTATCTGTGACAGAATAAACATAGCATTCAAAGGATTACTTTGCAGAAGAGCAGAAAAAAGTGACTATGTCTGCGCACATCAATTTCTGCACAACTATCTGCTTATGGAAGAAAAAGTTGGCAACAACAAAGTTCCAATCGTAAACAAATAAACAGCAATTATTCAAAGATCTTCCTAAATCTGCTCAGCATCCCGTTCATAAAATGAGCAGACCTACTTGGAGTAGATTGAAGCAAACCTTTCAGACATGAGAATGAGTTACAATGTTCCCATTAATCTCCAAAGTCATTAATTTTGCAGCAGTCTTTTATTGCCTCATCCAATTGTAGCCATGACATTCAATGTTCATCTTGTTCTAATAGCCAGTTATTCTGATCCTGTCAGAAATTTAGACATCCTGGACAATGCCACAAAGGTCCACGCAATAAGACTATCCCATAATCTGAACACACTTCCATTTAAGCCTGGCCTCCAGTGATCCAGAAACTGGATATTTTGGGCCATCAGAATGGAAGTGAAATAAGGTGAGTGGTGTAGAGATGGATAGAAGAAGCAATGTAATAGAGTTGAAAGTGTTGCTGAATACGGGCGATAATAATGATGGGAAAGGATTGAAAAAACTGTATAATACAATGCAATTGCTTTACCACCAATTTCCACAGCAATCACCCCAATGACCACAAATAAAGCTGTGTGAGGACACTATTCAAGCGGGCCACAACTCAGTGCAACACACCAGAACTATGCTGAAAGGAGGAACAGCACCTACACAAGGTCTTTGCAAACAACGATATCCCAACAACTACGGGTGCCTACTCGATAGACAATGGCTAGAGGATACAGTATGCCCCGATACACTGTCCACACTACCCTATATCAAGAATATATCAGATATGACAAGGAGATTCCCACAACCACTAGGAATCATGGTAGCACACAAACCCACAGCTACACTATGACAAACACTCACAAGGACCAAAGACCCCACATGCATGACGTGCAGAACCAACGTAGTTTACAAAATACCTTGCAATGACTGCAACAAACATTACATCGGCCAGACCGGAAGGAAACTAGCCATCAGGATACAAGAACACCAGCTAGCAGCAAAACAACGCGACAAACATTCCTTCGTCTCAGTACACTTGGACAATGAAGGTCAGCAATTTAACTGGGACAACGTGACCATCCTAACTCAAGCCAACCACAGACACAAGCTGGAATTCCTAGAGGCCTGGTTTTCAACCCGTAATGCAATTAACAAACATGTGGAATTAGACCCCATACACAAACCCATGCAGAACAGAACTGGAAATGACACAATCCAACTTAACAGACAGAATCACATAAGTGCCAAGCACAGTAGAACAACATTGCTTCATCGGAGGCTGCACTGGTAATGTCATCTAGCATGGTGACGAAACGTCTATACAATAACCAGCCAGCTTGGCGAGCAAGCCAACAACCTGCTTTACCATGCAGTTTCCACAACAACCATCTAGGGGTAGTTACATTTCTATCATAGGAATAAACATGGCAGACTTGGACAGAATTGGATTGGACAGAAAAGTGAGCTAGCATTGATATAGAAACATTTGGCTATTGGGGCTAATAGATAGTATATTTCCATAGTTATTCCCAATAAGGCTATCTCAATAACCATTATTACAATTTCTTTGTTGAATTTCTCAAACATTGCATCAAATGTTACAAAAGCCAGCTGAAGGAATTAATTCATATCATCTTATGATAGACAATTTTATTTCTCTGTTAATTTGATGTGTCTCCTTACCTTCTGATTAACATTTTCTTTATTTCTCAGCACTACCTGTGCATGATTTACAAGACTCCCCATCTGTCCAGATTTCCAATGATATGGTCCTGATCGCCTACAATACCCAAAATGAATAACAAAATTGTAGCACTCCCATTAAAAACTATAATGATTCAATACCAGTAACTATTTTATCTTGCGACCAATAGGATAGGATAAAAGGATAGGATAAATAGGATAGGGCAGTGGAAGTGGGGGGGCACGTTAAGTTGATTCACTTAGCTGGATGCTTGGTTTGCAACGCAAAGTGATGCCAACTGCATAGGTGAAATTACCAGAAAAGTTACTATGAAGGATTCCCCTTGCCTGAGACTTGGGGACCCTCAGGTTAAACCACCGTCAGTTGTCTCCCTCTAATGAGAGAGCAGCCCTATGGTCTGGTAAAACTATGGTAAACATTTTACTTATCATCAAACACTACACAGTGAGGCAAGTAATTCAGATTATGAGGTGATATTAAGAAAGAACAAAACTCTAAATATTAAGTCCCTCTACAGAGACATCTGGAGCACGTAACAATTTTATAGATGTCTATTAACATTTATTATGGTCAGATTTTACACTGTACAGAGGTGAATATTTTAAAAAAGCCTCTTTAATTTAACTGCAAGAAATCAAAATATAGAAAATCACAAGTACATTTAAAATTGCCTTCGAGCAAGTTGACAATATAATCCAATCCTGAACCAATAAACATTTTTATAGGTGGTTCCCAAATGCAAATACAAGATGTACCCACAAATTTACTAAGCACGGCAATTAATTAAAATTACTTACAGGCAATCCCCAAATTGAAAGGATAATCCCTATGAAAAGTTTTTTTTTGACTCAGTGAGCTTTTTCTGAAGTTAAATTTCATAATTTGTAAAATCATCTTGAATGGTTTAACTTGTTGAAGCAGTAAGAACAAGTTCAGTTTGCAGTTTTATTTCAGAGACAGAGGAGATAACGTTTCTGTTGGATTCAATAGCATATTTTACTTCCACAGGCGTGGTCATCATACTTTGGAGAAGCATGTACTTTTAAAATGTTAACATTCAATTGATTAAGAATCAACATAGTCACTGTGGTATTAGAAGTAGACTATTTGGCATCTCCAGCCTGCTCTGACATTCAATAAGATTATCACTGACCTGTTTGTAGTTTGCATTCCAGATTCCCATCTGCTCTTGACACTAAAAAACGAAAGGACCATGGATGCTGTAAATCAAAGACAAAAACAGCAACTACTGGAAAAGCTCAGCAGGTCTGGCAGCATCTGTGGAGAGAGATCAGAGTTAACATTTTGGGTTGAGTCAGAACAGTTCTGAGGAAGGGTCACTCAACCTGAAACATTAACTCGATCTCTCTCCACAGATGCCGCCAGATCTAAGTTTTTCCAGCAATCTCTATTTTTGCTCTTGATAACCTTTAACTCCATTGCCTAACAGAAATCTACCAGCTTGCAACTTAAAACTATTTAATGCAACTTAAAACTATTTAATGACCCCATCTCCACCTCCTTCTGAGGCAGAAAGTCCAAAGTCTCAAAACCACAAAATTTTTCTTCTCATCTGTGCTCTATAAAGGTATTTTAAAACATTAGCCCCTGGTTCTAGATTCAACCACAACAGGAAATATCCTTTCCACATCCAAGTCATCAAGACCATTCAGGATCTTATATATTTCAATCATGCCACCCTTCACGCTTTTAAACACCAGTGAAAACAAGACCAGTCTATCCAATCTTTCTTCCAAGATGACACTCATTCCAGATATCAATCTAGTAAATCTCCATTTTCACTCTTGAGAAGACCACACTCACTTTATTTGAAATTAAAACAGGAAATATTGGAGAAACTCAGCAGGCCTGGCAGTATCTTTGGAGAGGGAAACAGAATTGATATTTAGGGTCCAAATACATTTCTTCAGAACCACTTTATTTGCTCTTTTTCTTTTTAAGTAACTGTGAAACACTCACTGTCTATTTTGTTTTACAATTCTATCTAGCTACCTCTCATACTGCAATTTCTAGCTTCAGATTAATCCTTCCAGTTATTGTCTGCCATTCTATATATTTTGTTAAAATGACCTGTCATTAGTTTTATCAATTATGAGGTCATCTTAAATTTGATGTTTGCCTAACATATTTAGTTATCTCTCAGCAAAGTATGTGAGTGGAAAGTCTAACAGATGTCATCTTTACCATTCATGAAAGATTCCTGGAAAGGATTTGATAGCATCTACTCCACAAAATCCAGCAAAGGGAATTCAACCAATCACAACTGTTCCAGGAAGACAACCTAGTACCAGCACCTTGAAAGTACAGCACAATTTTGGAATCACAGCACTATATCGGACATTCTGTGACTTAACCATTTCTCATGAACTTAAATATCACTCTGCCAAAGTACTATACTGTGACAATGCTGCAGCTTTTAAGAGGTTATTTTGTCCCTTTTTTTGAAGAGTGGTCAAAAGGCGGAGATGACAAGCACTCTGGGGTAACATAAATAGCTTGTGAGGCCTTGTGTTTTTTTTTTAAAAAGAGCCCGAATGGGTGTGGCCAGCTCTCACGAATTAAGATTTCTGGGTTTTGGTCTTTTTCAGTAGCATTATGAGCTACTAGAGTCTCAACAGAGTTGGAAGCTTCACTGAATGTCTCCTGGCCACTCTCTCTGAATTTTCTCTTGATATTTTTTCCTTCCTGGATTGGAGAACTGCATGTGAGAACCTGTGTCTGAATTTTCCTTTCTTGTCAAGGGGTCTGTTTATGGTATGTTACTATATTGGGACAGTTAATTAGTAGTAGTTACTGTATCTATTATTCTGTTAAGTTTTAATAGTGTTAAACTATTCTAAATTCCTCTTTTTTTGGTTGTATTTTAACTGCCCTGTTTAAATAAATTGTGTCTTGCTTAACATCGAGTAGTTTGACCAGTCGCATTGCGTCTGGAACAGATACTTTACATTTGCCTTTAAAATATGAAAAATTTAGGGTCTAGGCTACCTTGTTAAAGTATTTTGAGGGAATCTGGTCTGGGCCATAATAGTACAATTAACCCTCTGCAGAGTTTTCATTTTCTTGTTTCAACTCTGGTGTCTGTGTCAGTTTCCTTGAAGAAGGTAAATGTATATATTTACATAATTCAAACTGTTTGTCAATGATTCTTGCATCTTTGTTTGACGAATTTTATTTTTGGTGGTAGAGCAGTTATTTGTTGTTAACTAAAGAAATCTGCCTAGCTTGTTCTTAAAACTGAACTGAACAACAGTGTTTGATATATTTCGGGCCATATCATCAATTTAATGGAATTTAAATTTTGATGTGACCAGTAAGACAAGAAAGGTCAGTGGATCCCTCCAACCCAAGTTGTAACACCTTCCAAAACCTTTTTGTCTATGCAATAAGAAAGCAATAATTGGCAATGTAATTGTGAGAGATGCCTTGGGGATGAGTTACCATTATTTGGTAGAATTCATCATCAAGATGGAGAGTGAAGCAGCTGCTTCTGAGAGTAGGGACCTGAATCCTAAGGGAAACTACAATGTTATGAGATATGAGTTGGCTTTAATGGACTGGGAAATGTTGCTGAAAGGAATGACAGTGGATAGGCAATGACAAACATTCAAAGAATGAATGGGTAAACTACTGCATATTACTGTCTGGCACAAGAGTGCAAAGAGAACAGTGACTAAACCATGGCTTATGAGAGAAGTTAGAGATAGAATTAGATGCAAAAAGAAAAGAGACATTGGCAAGAAAAAAAAACACAACAGGCCTGAAGATTAGGAACAGTTTAGAAGACAACAAAGGAAGATCAAGGGATTGATTAAGTAGTAAAAAAAAGAGTACAAGAATAAGCTGGTGCGGAATACAAGAAGTGACTGTAAAAGTTTCTATAGGTATGTAAAGAGAAAAAGATTGGTGAAACTAATGTATGTCCCTTATAGTCAGAAATTGGGAAATTTATAATGGGGAATAAAGAAATGGTTGATGAACTAAATTCATACTTCACTTCTGTCTTCAGAAAGGAGGGCACAAATAACATATCAGAAAGGATGGGAAACACAGGGTTTAGTGAGAGTGAGGAGCTGAAGCAAATCTGTATTAGTAGAGAAAAGGTGTTGATGGGATTGAAGGCTGCTAAATCCCCAGGGGCTGATAATCTACATCCTAAATTACATAAGGAAGTGACCTTAGAAACAGTGGATGCATTGGTGGTTATCTTCCAAGATTCTTTAGACTCCAGAATAGTTCCTACAGATTGGAGGATAGCTAACATAACTTAAAACGTAATTTTAAAAGGGAGGTGGACAGAAAATAGAGTCTGATGTTGGTAGTGGGGAAGATGCCAGAGGCCATAATCAAAGATTTTATAGCAATGCACTGAGAAAACAATGGTAGAATCAGACACAGTCACCATGGATTTACAAAAGGGAAATCATGCTTAACAAATCTACAGAAACTTTGAGGATAGTAACGAGTAGAGTTGTTCGGGGGAGCCAGTGGATGTGGTTTATTTGAACTTTCAGAAGGCTTTTGACAGAGTCACACATAAAAGATTAATGTGCATGGGATTGGGGGTAATGTATTGAGATGGATAGAAAATCAGTTAGCAGACAGGAAACAGAATAGGAATGAATTAGTCTTTTTCTGAATAGCAGGCAGTGACGAGAGGGCCACTGCAAGGATAGGTACTAAGACCCCAGCTATTCACAATATATATTATTGATTTAGATGAGTCAACTAAAAATAATATCTCAAAATTTGTAGATGACAAAAAGCTAGGTAAAGGGTGAACTGTGAGGAGGATGCAGAGATGTTGCAGTGCAATTTGGGCAGACTGTGAGAGTGGGCAAATGTATGGCAGATGCAACATAATATGGATAAATGTGAGGTTATCCAGTTTGAGGGCAAAAATAGAAAGGCAGATTATTATTTGAATGGCTAGAAATTAAAAGGGGGTTATTCAAAGATACCTGGGTGTCTTTGTGCACAAGTCATTGAAAGTAAAGTTGTCCTTGCAGCAGGTAGTAATGTAGACCAATGTACAGTTTGCCTTCATAACGAGAGAATTTGAGTATAGGAACAAGGATGTCTTACTGAAAATATGTAGAGTCAGAACCCACATGACACCAGGTTATAATCCAACAGATTTATTTGAAATTGCAAGCTTTCTGAGCACTGCTCCTTTGGCAGGTGAAGACAGGTGTCATATGACTTCGGACTCTGTCCACCCCAGTCCAACATTGGCATCTCCACATCATGAAAATATACAGTGCATTAGTGAGGCCACACTTGGAATGGTGTGTACAGTTCTGGTCTCCTTATCTGAGGAAGGATGTTCTTACTATAGAGGGATTGCAGCAAAGGTCTACCAAATTGATTCCTGGGATGGCAGGACTGACATTTGGGTAGAGATTAAATCAGTTAGGATTATATACTCTGGAGTTCAGAAGAATGAGGATGGTTTGATAGAACCCAGTAAAATTCTAAAACAACTAGACAGATTGGATGCAGGAAGTTTCATTGGTGGAGTAGTCCAGAACCAGGGGTCATGGTTTAAGGATAAGGGATAAACCTTTTCCAACTGAGCTGAGGAGAAATTTCTTCACTCAGATAGTGGTCAGCTTGTGAAATTCACTACCATAGAAAGTGACTGACGCCAAAACATTCTGTGTTTTCAAGAATGAGGCAGATACAGCTCTTGTGGCTAAAGGGATCAAGGAATACTGTGAAGGAGTGGATGGTGGTTGGGCAATTAGGATATTGAGCTTGATTATCAGCCATGACCATATTGAATGATGGGGCAGGATTGAGACTCGAATGGCATTCTCCTGCACCTTTCTTTTATCTTTTAATTCTCCATTCTCTTAAAACACTTCAAAAAATCCATCTCTGACTACAATTTTGGTCAACCAACCTAATATTATTTGGTGACCCAGATAAGATTTTGTCTGCTAATGCTCAAATAAAGCCTCTTGGGAATTTTTTTTTAAAACATTGAACATGCGATATAAAAGCAGTTATCATTGAAAACCTGTCCACCTCATTCACAAATTTATACAAAACTAAGTGAAGCAGTAACTCTTAACACTTACTTCCGTTCTTCCTTTTCCTTACGCATGGCTTGTCGAAGCTGCTGCAACCTCTGTTCCAGTACATCACTGTCTATTTCGAGCCGCAGAGTTTCTAATCGTAGCTCCCGAAGGTTTCTAGAGAAAATAGAATCAAGAATTCAATGCTATACATGTTGGGAAACTCAATCTATGCTAACCTGATAAAGATAACAATAATAATTAGTATGCCTCCACTCCCACTTCATACTGTATTTTTAGAATCTTTTCAATAATCAATACAATAAAGCATTAAGTGACAAATATCAAACTTTCAAATACTGAACTATTTCATTTCAGAACTTTAAAGTTCCAAACACTGCCTGTCTCTACCTGACTATAGGTGCAATAACCATAAGACCATGAGACATGGAACAGAAGCAGGCCATCCAGCCCATCAAATCTGAGATCATGGCTGATCCACAACTCTACTTTCCCACCTTCCCCCATAATCCTCGATCACTTTACTAATGAAAAATCTGTCTGTCTGTCTTGAATATACTTAATAACCTAGCCTTAACAGCTACCAGCGGTTAAGAATTTGAGAGATTCACAATACTCAAGGTACTCTTCCTCAACACTACCTGAAATATGCAACCTCTTATTCTGAATCTACTTCACTGTATTTTGCAGTTTTAAATACTTTTATTATATCCTTTATAACAGATCTAACATTTTCTCAATAGCAGACATTAAGCTAACAGGCTTATTCTAAATGAAGATTTTATTGCAATATATCCCAATGGCTTATTGACAAATTTAATCTTAAATGTATTTATCTCAACTCCCTACTAGGATCACCAGAAATGGGGCCTCCTTTATGACATTCTTCATCGCACACTCATAACAATATACACACAAGCCTAACATTTGACAAGCATAGTATTTTTGATATTTCTTTGTCTCCGTTAGTAAAGAACAATTTCAGTTTTTATAATCAGTGCCCAAATTGCAACATTATCAATGCTCGTTGTTGGGAATAACAGTCTTTAAATATATGTGGGAAATACTACGAGATTTGATTATTTGCATATTCTCTGGATTGAGAGGAGTTGTACCTTGTGACTTCTTGGAAATAAAGCCAATAGTTTGATGTGTACTTTAAGTCACCCAGCTGTTTATACAGGAAATTAAGTGACTTTGGAGCAGCTACGAAGCAAAGCTTTCAAGAAAAAAGAAGTTGGAGTTTATTACCTTAATTTTACTGGAAAAACCTAACTTTGAGGGGACTAGAAGCCCCTCACAGTTGCCCAGCAATGCTCTCTGAACTTAGGCCTCTGCAAATGGACCTTAGAGACAGAGATTAAAGAAGGAACATCAGAAGCTGCAGCCTCTTTCCTAAAATTCAGTTTCTTAGAAGTTGCCCCTGGGAACCTGATAGATTGTTGAAATACCAGTATTTGTCTCTACCTGGTAAAATGGACATACTGCATTGCGAACAATTCTCAATAACTTGAATCCAAGCAGGTTGAATTCAGAAATAGACATTTATCATCCATCTACAGCTGTCAACAAATCAGCTTCATTGAGAGAAAATTCAATGGCCATGAGAAGTGATCACGTTTTGTTCTATATCTCCAATTCAAGTAGCTATTGCATAATCAATAGTCTCCTCTTGCTTTCAGAATTAATTTTGCTTATAATAAACTGACTAACTTATTCTTTTCAAACAAAGCTAGTGGATGCCTCATTTATTTTTAATAGTGATACAAAAGAGAAACAATTGTTGATTTTGGTGATTGAATCAACACATTTAAACTTGTGGTGCAATTGGTGAAGTAGAGAGTTTGATTATCAACACGCATCTCATGTCACGATTATAACATTATACTTGCTCTTTGCTGTTATTCAGAAGTGGCTGAGTAAGTAACACTACTACAAGATTTCATGCTTAAGAATTTTTTGCAATAAATTGGTAAAATATTAAATAAAGGATATTACATCAACTAAATTGATTCTGGCCAGAGTATAAATGTTCAATCAATGTTTCTGACTGTCCAATGTGATTTGTGTATATGAACACCTACTCCTTAATGGAGGGGCGGTGGCATTCTCACTGGCCTTGTAAACCAGAGACCCAGGCTAATTTTCCATGAAAACTGCATTCATAACCCACCATGACAAATGGTGAAATCTGAATTCAATAAAATCTGGAAATTAAAGTTAGTCTATTGGTTGTTGTGTAGCGACTGTTAATTGCTGTAGTCAACGAGGTGTTTTTTTTTAAATGTCCTTTAGAGAATGAAATCTTCAGTCTTTACCTGGTCAGGCCTACATTTGACTCCACAGCAATGTGGTTGACTCCTAATTGCTTCTGAAATGGCCATGGAAATCTGTAGTACGTATTTTTAAACAAATTCTTGACAAACACGCAAGCAGCAATCCAAATTAATCAAAGTTTAACAGGGCTACTTTTTACCTTGAGAATATTTTAACATCGATTTTACCAATCCCGTCAATTTGTTTATATCGATGCAAAAAAGAACTGACACAAACTTAATCCTTCTAAACTCAAAAAAACACAAAGCTTGAGTGGAGGCCTGAGATGGGCTATACACAAAAAATATTCTATTATATCTGTTGTAAAATCCAATTCTGCAAAGTTCCAGCTTATGTGCAATAACAAATAAAGAATACTGATCGTTTCATGTGCCATTAGTTTGGATTAAAACCTATTAAAACCTCAGAATGCGACGTTTAAAAATTAGCTGCCTATCAAGTATCTATACCTGGATTAATTAATACACAAATTGAAAGCATCACATCAGCTAGACTTGCAATTGTGTCACATTCAGAAGTTAAACTACTGAATGCATTTTATTCAAACCATGGTCTAAAACTGAGATCAAAAACGAAATTGCTGGAAAGGCTCAGCAGGTCTGGCAGCATCTGTGAAGGGAAAGACAAAGTTAACGTTTCGGGTCTGGTGACCCTTCCTCAGAACTGCCGGTTCTGAGGAAGGGTCACCGGACCCGAAACATTACGTCTGTTTGTTCCTTCACAGATGCTGCCAGACCTGCTGAGCCTCTCCAGCAATTTTGTTTTTGTACCTGATTTACAGCATCCGCAGTTCTTTCGGTTTCTAAAACTGAGATGCTGGCAAGCTCTATGATCATTAATAAAAATTCAAAAGAAGATTAGAATCTGTTTTCCCAAAGTTTTATCCTCCCATAAAAATTCTACTTCAGATCTTCATAGCCATTAAAATTTTAACACAACCGAAGTTTGTGCAATATGCAGTTATTTCACTTACCTTGCTTTTAACTTAACAGACGTGCCAGATTTGTTGCCTGGAATCACGACAAAATTATTGGGATTCATGTTCATTGATTGTGATAATTCAAAGACAAGGAATAACTGTTGTTATATCCAACAACAGTGTTACAATGGATATTTCTGAAAAAAAAAGGGTGAATCTATTAGATCTGTAAAATTTTAAAAGCAATTACTCCACTGGATAATAGCCAAATCACATTCAGTACAATAGCACATTACAAAAGAGAGCTAAATGCAACATCATGGAAGCAGTACAGCATTTTGGTATTAACTAGCTTTCTCAGCTCTGCACCAAGGACTTATGGATTTTGTATCTGCAATTCCCCACAAATAAATCTTGATCTCACCTGGACTATTCACCTATTCAGTGTCATGGAGATTGATGAAAACTTAAAGAAGTTGATGGCGAACAAACAATAACTGGTTAATTATGAAACATTTTACTGTTTATAGCATTGCTAAACTATTATAGTTATCAACATAGAGAACAATATTTTCATCAAATGTAATTCAAAGGCCTCCACATTTTTTGTACAATTAATGGCTCTAATTGTTTGCTATAGTAATAGATTCACACCCGAGATCAAAAGCAGAGATTTGAGAGCTCAGATCCACACATTTTAAAGTTGAAGAAGACATTAAGAAAATTAAGAAAATACTCAACTTCAAGGTGTTCTAGTATCTGAAGGATAAATAAACTATGGAGAGGATACAAAGGATTACGCTAAAATTATGCTAGATACGAAGGAAAACTGGGGCTCGTTCACCAGAATTAAAAGGAAGTGAGAAGCGATTTAAGAGAAGTTCTTCAAATTCTAAAAGAGTTTTGAGAAGATTAACTGTTGCTGAAAGAGATATACTGTTGAAGGCTTCTATCTTGATCAGGTCAAATAATAACGCCAAATTTCAAATGGGATCAAAAATTTATATTATGTAAGAAAACATTTCATCAGTCAGGTAGAAATCCAGACACTACTATTATTTATCTTTTAAAGCCACAGAAGACAGCAAGTGCTATCACAATAATCTTGTAAAATTATTACAGTGCATTTTCTATATCATATTCTGCATCTACAGCACACCAATAATAGGAATGGAAAAAACATCTAATGACAAAAGCACTAATCAACTTGTGAATACCGTTAAGCATTGAACAACATTGCAATCCAGACAGGCAGGGAGCATTTGTTCATACTAACGGCTGAAGAGGTGATCCACTAGTCAGATGGCTACCCACTCACACCCCTGCTCTTTAGCGATGGCATTGATATGGTTGGTCCAATTATATATCTAACCACCTTCAAGTTAGTGCTGGAAAAGGACACAGCAATAGCAGTACATTCTTGAAAATAATTACTGGCATTTCTTAATTGTGAATGTCACTTGCATTGTGCCTGCACATTGTAGGAATCCTATTGTGGGCTAATTTAGACAGTTTATTGACAAATTGATTAGAACACTGAAATGGTCAATGGACAAGACCATTCTAGTGGCTGAATATTGATTCTTAATTATCCAATAGATGGAAACATCATATTCAGACCATTACAATTTAGCTAGTAGTGCAGTTACATTTAGTGTATGGAACTTTAATCTTAACAGACTTCATCAGAGATAATGAGATAACAAGGTGTAGAGCTGGATGAACACAGCAGGCCAAGCAGCATCAGAGGAGCAGGAAGGCTGACGTTTCTGGCCTAGACCCTTCTTCAGAAAAC
>NC_063344.1:42611981-42709747 GCF_021869965.1 Rhincodon typus | reverse complement strand
CCCTCTCCCTCTCCCTCACCCCTCACCCCTCACACTCACACTCACACTCACACTCACCCGCTCCTCCTGCGGGCTCTCAGCTCAGGTCCAGCTGTTCTGTCGCTGTTCTCGTTTCCCTGGAAACCGCCTCTCGCGAGATTCGGCGCGGACCCGGTCCCGGAGGGAGCTGTCAATCAAACAGATCCTCCCTTGCTGATTGGATGAAGAGGCTGCACTTCAATGGTTCATTCATTCATTCCTGCTGAAACGGAGTTTCTTCGTGTAGATGGACCACTGAGATCAAAAGTCAGCAGCTCTGAAAGAGCTTCTTCACTTCTAAAGAACCATGTTCGACAAGAAATTTTAGCTTAGTTTCTCTCTCCATGGCTGTTATTCGGCCCTGAATATTTTCATGCAACACTTTCTGATTTCCAGTTTACCAACATCATTTTGGTTTTATTATAACATTACTGATAACCAGGGTTAGATAAATAAATGCAAAACTCCTTAATTCTCCTGCTTTAAAACACTTTGGAAAAATCTGTGAGGAACTTCAAACCTCTGCCCCCATGGACTGCGAACGATCAAAAAAGCCAGTCACCACGATCTTCTCAATGGTAATTAGGAATCAGCAATAAATAATAAATGACATCCCAGCCAGCGTTCAACAAATTGTTTTTTTTTTAAGAAAAAGGCGAAGTATTTACAAGCGCAGCTGCGAAAAGTTTCGGAACAAGGTGTTAAACTGTCAAAGCCAAATAGCTCAAATGTTGCTGTTGCATTACTCTTAAAATTTAACGCATTGTGAGATGTGCATTTCACAACTTGCCTCATGAGAACTACATGAGCTATTGAGCAACAACTTGTTGAAAAGCCTGAAACATCTTGGCCTCCAATCACTGCTTAACTTCTCCACGTTCCATTTGAAAGTTGGACTGGGGAATCAGTCATCTGCATTGCTGGAAAACTTACAGGCCTGCTTATTCAACAACAAAACAAAAACCACAAAAAAATGTTGCACAGAATGTTTTCATCAAACTATTTACAGCTGTTCTTACATACCTCTGGAGCAGGTGGGTCATGAACCCAAGCCTCCTTGCCCAGAGAAAATCTTGTGTACGTAACAGTGCAAATATGTCCTTCCATACTTCACAGAGGTACGAAGCAAAAAAGATCTTGAGAAGGAACACAAAGGAATTGCTCAAAAATGGGTTTTCAAAAGCATCCTAGAGCTTAATATTAGCTAAGTAACACACATTTATTTGTTCTAGGCGAAACATGTTTAGCAAAATTATTTGAGCTTTTAATGACATAACAGAGAGTCCATAAGGATATTGTTGTTGCTATCGTGTTGTGCATGGACCCCCAAATTGAATAAATAATAATGCTAGCCATTTGATAATTGAGAAAATAAGACTTATTGGGAATTCCCGTGCGTGTCTATGTTTGGCTTGGGCTACTATGGTTACTTTGTCCCAGTTAAATTGATGGCCTTCATTCTCTGAATGTACCGATATCAAGGAGAATTCATCATGCCATTTTGCCACTAGTTGATGTTCATGTATTCTGATGGCTAGTTTCCTTCCTGTCTGTCCGATGTAATGTTTGTGGCAGTCGTGGCATGGTATTTTGTAAACCTCGTTGGTTCTGAATGTTTTGGGAATGGGGACATTAATCCTTGTAAGTGTTTGTTCTGGAGTGGCTGTGGGCTTGGGGACCACCATGATTCCTAGTGGTCTTAGGAGTCTTGTTATCAGTTCCCATATGGTCTTGATGTAGGGCAGTGTGGTCAGTGTGTTAGGTTGTACTGTGTCCTCCTGTTGTCTGTTTTGTAGGCATCTGTGGATGAAGTTGCAGGGATATCAGGTTAAAGTGATGATCTTGTGTAAGTGTTCTTCGTCTTTCCTGCGTAGTTCTGGAGTGTTGCAGCACATCCTAGCCCCATAGCCTGTTTAAGTAGTGAATTCCTAGAGGCATGGTTCTTCACCCATAGTTCAATCAACAAACATACAGAATTGGACCCCATATACAAACCCATACAGATCAAAACCAGAAATGACAGTACTCACCATAACGGACCGGACAGTATAAATTCCAAGCGGAGTAGAATAACATCGCTTCACTGGAGGCTCCACTGATGATGTCACCTACCATGGTGACGGAACGTCTGAACAGAAACAAGCCAGCTCGGCTAGCAAGTCAACAACCTCATCCATAACCCGAGCTATACATCTTTGACAAAACTTTAAAGTTTTGAAATTATTGATTGTTTTTTTTATTACACTGAGGCATGTGTTGCTAATACATAGCCCAAGTCTCACTACACTACCACAGTATGGTAACAACAACTGTTTTGTAAATTAGTACTTTTGTTGACTTGCCAAGGCCTTTGTTGGGAAACACATGCTGCCTTAGTTTAAGCTGGTGCAGCTGATCCAATGTTGAACCTCCTCATCAATAGCTGCATTTAACACCTCATATGTATTTAACAGAGTGAGAGATAAACTTGACCAAACAGACCAGTATCAGAAGTCATTGTATTCCATAATAATGAATAACTTAAAATTTAATTTGGAAAAGATGAGAAACTTTTAGCGTTACAGACGAAATGTGGGAGAGTGGTGCATTTTCTAAGCAGGATGACTTGTTATCCCTGTAGTTGAAAATTATATTATCTGCTTTTTTGACAAAGTTTTTTTATGTGACTTGGATTTCCAGAAAGTTCGTGGAGGAGTTAGAGCATTTACAAATAGTTCCAGTTTGTTTATACTTAGGGTGTAACCATATTTTCTTTTGTTTCACTTTTCAACAAATATACAAACAGCAAATTCAGTGGTATTAGTTTACATAGTACGCTTTTATTTTACAGCGCATCCTTATCTCTCCCATAGGAATTCACCCCCTCAGGGTCCATTACTCTTCCAATGAATAATATTGAACCTGAAAATCAAAAATATTTATATTAAGGCAAAGAAAATGGTAGAATAGCTATTAGCAATAATAATTGGCTGACTGTACACAATTCAAACCTATTAGATTAAGCTGAACACCAATAACGGTGAGTGACATCTGTTATATTGTATCATATATTTAAGATTCTCCTGACATCAGAGAAAGCAAGTCTTGGGAAGTAATCCTAATGGCTTCAGAGATAGTAGGAACTGCTGATGCTGGAGAATTTGAGATAACAAGGTGTAGAGCTGGATGAACACAGCCGGCCAAGCAGCATCAGAGGAGCAGGAAAGCTTCTTTGAAGAAGGGTCCAGACCCGAAACATCAGCTTTCCTGCTCCTCTGATGCTGCTTGACCTGCTGTGCTCATCCAGTTCTACACCTAATCCTAATGGCTTGACTTATCATCATTTTTGAAATACAGATCTGTTTGTCAAAACTAAGGTAATTTAAACAAGTACTTAATTTCCCTAAACAAAACAAAATAGTTTCATCATTAAACACCATGTTTATTTTGGATTAACTTATTTTTTCAGATTGTTATCAAAAACTAGATTCTTAATTTTATATAATAAAAACAGAATGTACTGGAGAAACTCAGCAAGTTTGGTAGCATCTGTGGACAGAAAAACAGTTAACATTTTGCATTTAATGACTCTCCTTGATTTTAACTTTGCTTAGTAACTGACAAATGAGTTCTCAAAAACATTCCAATAAATGACACGTATAAAGTAACAACCTTACCTGTCAGGTTGCTACGTATAAGAAAAACAAATGGACGATTTGCCATAAATTTATGTCGAGGAAGGCTCATGATTGCTGCGGTCATACCTGCATGGAAAAATCCAATATTAGGAAAAATTACATCAATATCATATTTTGCACATTTGGAAAATATAGAACAAAAATATCTAAAATAAATATATATTGCAAATACCAAAACTACAATAATTATGTTTCCTCCCTTCTTATTAATAACAAGTATAGGGGTCAGCCTTGTCTTAGTGACAGAATTTCTGCTTTAGCCTTTAAACAACAGGCATCAAATAATGAAAATGAAATAGAGCAAAAATTTTTCAAGCAACTTGAAAGATGCAATTACTAGTACTGGGGACTTCAATTATCTTAAAATAGACTGAGATAGTAATAGTACATTGGGGAAAGAAAGGAAGTTTTTTTTTAAATTGGTACAAGACAACTTTCCTCACCAGTGTGTTTCCAGAACAAGAAAGACTGCAGTATCTCTCTCTACAAAAGAGACTACAACTGGAAGTGAGATAATTTTAAGTATTTTTTAGTCCTTTTTATTAAATCTTTGTCTATTGACAGATGTTCATTTTTTTAAAAAGCAGAGAAGAAAACTAACTAAAGTACATGCATTAAAAGTAAATTTAATATCAATTCAACCAAGCAATAATAAACCTGATGAAGCTGCTGCTTCACTCCCTTCTTCATTTATTTCAATGAATGCTTGATGGACTGCTTGAGAAATGTACAAGTCAGATGATTCTATTGAAAAGAGCAATTATAAAACTTAGCAATTAATTCTAGTAGAATTCTAATTATTCTTGAATATTCTAAGTGATTATTCTACTGTTCATGTTTGGACTTAGCTATTATTTATTTTCTGACATTCATAATTTTTTAGTTAGTTAAGATTTATTTGTACTTTATGTGGACCAGACCATACCCCTTCAAATATATCAAGGAGATAGCCTAGACCCTAACTTTTATCTTATTTAGAGGCAAGTGTAAGGTACTATATTCCAGATGTAATTTGATTGGTTACACTAATCAGCTTTAAGCAAAATACACTTTATTCTTACCATATAGTTAAAATACAATCAAAAGAAAGAAGAATTGGTATAACTTTAACTCTACTGGAAAACTTAACAGAATAATAGATTAGTTAACTACTAAACAGCAACTGTTCCAATATAGTAACATCTGATAAACACACCCTTGGCAAAGGTAAGTTCATTAAAATAGATTGTCTCATATGCGATGTTTTTCCAGTGCAGGTGAAAAGAACAGCAAGAGAAAATCCTGGTAGAGAGAAAGCTAGGCAGCTTCTACGACCAACTTCAAAACTCCAACAACACCTGAAAGCTAAACTAAAACCCTGGATCTGTGGGAGCCTAACTCCACTATTCATGCTGCTTCTATTATTTCAACTTTTAAAAAAGCCCCAAGGCCTCACAAGTGGTTTACTTAATTGGCTTGGAAGAGACAGCCCACTACCTATGGCTTAAAACCTCTCTTCAAAAAATGAACATGAAAAAGATACACCACCCAAAACCACAGTATCATCACATGCTCTAATGAATTGTTGTGTTATGAAGATGACCGTTGCCAAAGGTAGAAATTAGTACGGCTGTTAGCGTGCTACTGTTCTGTGACACAAAATGATAAGAGTCCAGCCCAAGATTAAATTCTCCCTTAACCAAGTGTGGAGTGGATGTGTATTGTGGCAACTGAACTGTCACCTCACCAATGAATAAGCTTCCTGAATTGAGCTCTAATTAGCTTGTTAAGTGATGACTGGCAAGCTTCTCAGCAATTTACAGGTTTTGACGTTGTATTTTCCCCTCACCAAAAACTGACAGCCAGTCAAAGGCTGGCAGCTTCTTGGTCCTAGAAATTGTCACTGGAGGCCTACACTTCAAGGGACTTTCCAGCAAGAAAGTAAGACTTTTTCTATCAGACTTGTGAGTGTGGCTCACATGGAGGGGAGTTCAAAGACAAGAGAGTTCAAAGATAAAGGGGAGTTCTTCAGTGATCACCCTCTTGCACCTCCCTGCCCTTGATTTTCTGCCAATTAAGGCAAATGGAGGCACCCCCACTCTCCCCATAACACGGGAGTAAGGTTATTCTTGTTTCCTAGTCAGAAATGAGCGACTGTTGTTATCTGCTGGGAAGGCAGGTACTCAGGCTGGTGGTCTTAAGACCCTTAAGAGGCAATTGATTGACTTTTTAAGCGCCTTAATTGTTGGCAAGTTGAAAAATTTGCCTTTGGACCTCTTCACCAAGTACTTAATTGCTGAGGTCACAGGACGGGAGTGAGTGTTTCCTCAGGGCCAAATTGCCCAATTATTTGTCTTTCTTGCTACTTCTAGGGAGGATAAAATTGCACCCTTCTCATCTATAATGCTCCATAATGATAGGTATTATCCCACACAGAGAGACAGGCACAATGGGAAAAGACCAATGCTAAGCTTTTGTCTCCTACTGGCTGATTACATCATGGCATAGGGAAAGGCCTATGAACAGATTGTGAGGACAGAACAGCGTTTAGTGCAGGCATTATCTAAACATTTGAGAATGACATATCCTCATTTTCAAACTCATGAAGAGCTAAGGTGAATTCAATTAGCTTCCCTGGATTAAAAGAGTTACCATAAGGCTACATACTTTCCTGCAAACCATTAAGAATGCTACTGCCTCTTTTAAAAATGTGTGAAGTATTTTATCAAGTTGTTGATAATAGCATTTCACATGTGAAATGAACAACAAAATTTTTACAAATAATATATTAAGATAAACACACAATATAAATACCCATTTCAATGTCAAGTTTGTGAGACTAGTGTTCATACAAACATTAAAAGGTTGATTTTTTACTCTGGTGATGTTTTTGAAAGATTGACATTTGGAATGACACAGTTTGCGTTATAGAAAACAATACCAGAACCATCTCATTCTTACTCTGGGAAACAATCCCAGTTAATCATTCATCACAGTTTATTGGGGATGTTTTTCTGGCTTGTACCATTGGAGCTCTGTGCCCAATTTACAAGTGTTTATTGGAAAGGGCTTCCTCTCCACAAATTACACTGTTACACAAATTCTGAAAGAATAAGAAAAAATTGTGAAATGTCATTTCTGCTGCCAGGCCTGGATACCAAGTAGCCTCCCAGCAATATATTCGGAACAGAGAGTGGGATTTCCTCTGGGACAATTTCAAGTGAAAGTGTGAGCTATTGCAGGCAGTGTCTTGTGGTTAACATCAGCCTGGCACATAGACTGCAGGAAAACGACATAATTCTTTGCAAGTGATAAACTTGCCAAGCTGTGTCTGACCTTCTCTGTGCATCCATTGAGGTAACCAGAATGAAGCAGCATCCAACAGGACCTGAATCTACCCAATATCGGGAATCAGGTTGGATTCTTCCAAATCTGCGTGTTTTTGGTAAGTAAATGAAGGGAGCGCAGGTGGAGCAAGGAGGGGAACTGCCAATGCAGCTAAAATAAACTCAAAGAACTGCACATGCTGGAAATTTAAAGCAAAAGCAGAGTGCTGAAAAAACACAGCAAGCCTGGCAGCATCTGTAGAGAGAAGCTAGAGTTAATGTTTGAAATGTTAACACTTTTCTCTGCTGGTGATATCAGGTCTGCTGTGTCCCTCCAGCATCCGCTGTTTTTGTGCCAAGGCATAGAGTTTCATCCCTGAAAATCTAAGGTTGATTTTTACATGAGGTTAATGAAAAATTATGATTTCTTAAGCCACAATTATAGTTCAGCTGAAACAAGACTGACTTTTGCATGGATATAGAAGATTTACTTGAATTTACTGTTGAGCAGGCAGTTGGTATTCGAGGTTATGTGGGAGCTATACATGGGAGCCCTGTGGAGTCCCATCATACCACACCCTGATGGAAATTACATTTTCTACTGGGCAATTCCTCTGGGCTTGGAACCCTCTGAAAGCTTCCATTTAAATCAGAGACTTTGGAGGGTTCTGATGAAATTAGGGTAATACTTACGATTATTAGCTAGATTACAAACTAGATTATTAAATGCATAATCTAACTCCGGGTACCTATTCAACAGACCACATACTTACTTCACACACTCCCAACCGTATTTTCCCCAGACCCCTTACACCACCCCGCCTACTTTGACCTGACAGCCTCTTACAGCCCCTGTCACTGGACTCGATCGACAGCCTGGGACCCTTGCTGCACTGGGAAAGAACTGTCAGAATGGAAATATGGCTCCACATTGCTGTGAGAGCCCTGCGTGGGACATCCTCTCAGAAATGTAGAGCTTTCTTCTTTCTTAAAATAAAAGGCCAGAGTGAAAATCTGTGTGAGATTGCCACACCCTGAAAATGCAGCCCACGTGGTATTAGCATTTGTGCACTTTTTTAATGATAGCAAGTTCCCTTTACACAGCCTTACTCACATCATGAGGAAACTGCACACACTTCCTCTATACTATTCAATCAAATTATTTTAAAACCATGCAAATAATTTTCTAATATGCATTGCTGATGGGCATGGCTCCTTGGAAAAGGCACCAAAGTTTTAATCAAGATAAATTCCTCTTTAAATGGCTGTGTCCTTTTAATTTTAAACCACTCATTTTATTTTGCACAATCATATATCTCACATAAAGGACAAGTGACACAGAGAAATTTATAAATGATATGCATGAATTGGGCTTGCCTGGTATTGTAATCCTTGCTCTCTACCATTCCACTATATACGTCAATCTCAGAATTCATTCTTGGTAATACGAGCTAGGAATTAATGGAACCCTGACAGTCATACCTGTGATCCCAGAAAGGTCACATTCACTTCCAAATATCTCTGTGACATTGAGGACTCCAAACGGTTCTTTCAAATCTAACCTTTGTTGGATTGTAAATCTACAAATAATAGTGAGAAAACAGAATGTTTAGCAAATTACACAACATGTCACTGCAGTTGAACAATTGAGATAAGGCACCAGTTCAAGCCAGCAATTGCCTTTCAGAGTTGCAGTGCGGGAAAAACTGCCCCTGAAATGGCCAAGTTGGCATCTCGATTTGACTGAGACCTGGAGATCCCACCGCTGGTGGGTGGTGCTGTGGACAGAAGGCCCATTCTCTTTCCTCAGGACCACTAGAGACGACCATGGTATCAGACACAACCAGTCTGGTCAGAGTGCCACCTGGGTCAATATGCTGTCCACAGTCTGAAGGAATGCCCATCATTGCCACAAGAAGGCAAATGACCTTTGGCATTGCACAAAAGTAATTGCCACATCCTCTCACTGCTAATTCACACTCATTCTAACTCCACTACTTTAAGCCCCTCCCACCAAGGATCATGGTCTGCTACTTTCATTATAGCATGAATCATCTTCCCTCAGTGGCTGTCATTTATGCTATCCCCAAACTACTAACAAATCCTGCCACAATAGGGCAGGAAGAACCAGGATAGTTGGTGGGCTGTCCAATATTGATCTCCTCACCCGCTTTGAGGAGACAATCCTTGAGCTTGAAGGAGAAGAGAGAGACAGCTCCAGCAATCAAGTGGGAGTCATTATCAAGTCCTGCTGTGATCTCCCATTGCCAGCACTGTGAATACATTCTTAACATGCTCAAGCTTCTGCCCCTATTTCACAACTCATTCCCTCTCATATCCTCTCTGTTTTGCAGGCACTACTGGCTTTACACAGTCTCTGCCATGAAAAAGGCAACTCCTCCAGCAAACAAACCCTCCTTCACGTCTGAAGAAGAAAACTCAGACCACAGAAAAAACATCAATAAAGGTGTCTCCTGCATCCTTGATCAACTCAGATGCTGACAATTTGGTGGATATGTTTGCTAGATTAGAGTCAGGAGCACATTCTGGTGAGCACATCACCGTTACATCTCCACAGCTGTCCAAGGAGGGAACACCTCAGAGTCATTGGCATTCTGAGAATGGCCAGAGACAAACACCTATGCAAGGCAGGCATGGAGTTAACTATTAATAACTGCATCAAAATTCACAAATTGACAAAGGAGCAGCTGCCAGTTTTGTCAGAGATTCTTAGCACACTAGATCAAAGGTTCAAGAGGCCAGTAAGGCCAGTTATACCATGCTGGCTCTGGCATGCATGCATATAGCTGTCTCCATGGACATATTGGTAGCTGCCATGGACAGCTAGGGCTAGCCCACTCAGTGACCATCAGATATGTGCATGTACCTGCTGTCCATAGCTTAAGCCATTGGTGCGTAGCAGGAACAGCAAGAGAACAAGGGGAAGAAGGAGGCTTGACCACAGTACAGGTTCCCTTCCTCACATGGAGGCAGGATGGTGCCAATAGTAAGCAAGAGGAAGATGAACCACATAACAGGAGCTGGCATATTCACTCTACCTGCGTCCCTCTTTCAGCAGCCACCCCCACCCCTATCCCTCCACTCTCCCCGAATGTCAACTGTTGAAAGTTCAAGTCAAGGAAGGTGAGCCTGCATCCACCAGACTACTCTCAGCATGTCTGGCCTCAAGCCAAAAATGCCCTGGGGTCATCACACAAATCTTCAATGCCAATAGGCACCATTATTGAAGTGGCTCCCTCTACCCCAAATGCAGATCCCAGGGATGCACCTAGATGTACGCAGTTAGAGAAGAAGAAAATAAGCAAAGCCTTCTGATGGCACATTGGTGATTAAAACTTCATTATAAATAGAATAACACATGTGTATATTTATGTTCACTTTTCATTATCAACTGTGTGGTCAATTGTCATTTTAGCGGTAGCTATAATAATGAAGGTAAAGAGGCTAGCCATTTATAGCACCACATGATACTTTAACTCTTTCTGAAGGTTAGCTCTTCTTTCAGCAGCACTCATGCTAGCATGAAATTTCGTCATGAAGAAAGAACAAATCTGTAAATTTCAGTCTGTGCAGCATTGATACATTTACAATCAGTGAATGATAACTTCAGCCAACTCAGTTCCATTGAAAGCAGTTATCATGTTGGATGGAACATGGTTTCCACCTGCACAATGGTTCAAGGAAGTAACTGTGTAAAAGTGCAACTCTCTTCAAATTAATGTAAATTTGGTATTTGGGATGTCCAAAGCACAACTTGTTGGCTCTACATTTTCAAAGGAAGGTCTAAACATATCAGAGTTCAAGTTTGAGAAGTAAGGTAACCTTTCGGAGAGTTAAGAGACTTTTTGGATAGGTCCAGGGATCCCTTTGGAACAGATATGGTGCCTTTTGGGTGAGATTGAGCAGCCTTTGCGATTGTTAAAAGTAGACATGAAAGTGCATAAAAAGTGAAGATATTGAGGCATGATGAAGTCCTCATCATATCAATCAGCAGCTGAAAGAAAAAGATTGCAAGATTTCTGATCTTCAGTTGTATTCCCAGCTTTTTCTGTTTTTATTTACAACAACGTTGTAGAAAGCACAAACATATGATCTCCAAAGAAATATATAAACAAATGTATCTTTAATGAATATCGTTTTAATTGTTGCTATGGGGATTAAAAAAAGCAATTGGAAAATGTTAGTGGCATTGTAGAAGGTCATACCTTTCTGACAATGAATTAGGTGCTTGGTCCCATACACTAAAATACATTTTTTAAATAATACAGAAAACCAAAAACAGCTGTGTATACGCTTTTGAGGTTCACTCTCAACTTGTACTTAAAAGTAGTTTTTACTTCCAAATAATATCATTCCTGCAAATTTGGTAAATTCATAAATTATTTAATGAGACAGGTAGCTTGATGCAGTCCTTATGAAACATTCTCACACAGGCACTTTGATGAGCATTTGTCAGATTGAAATCAAGTGTAAAACCTTGATTGATGTTTGCTTCATTATTTCATTGGTATTGTAATCAATTGCTGCCCTGGATTAAACTGAGGTCAGCACAGATTGTTCAATTAAACCTGAGAATCAACTTGATGAATACTTTAGAGGATTATATTGAGAAAATTTGTAAGATTTCATCACTTCTAAGAAGAAGAAACTAATTTATTTAGATGTTTAATATTACCTGTTTTCAAGTTTTATTGCAGTTTAGATATTCGGTGGAAGACTGAATCTCATCAACATACTTAAGTGCAATTCAGAATAAATATGTAAGTCATTTCTACATAAAAGTAGCAGCTCCAGTGACAAACTCATTAGCATAGTTGTACTGTCCATGCAAATGTTTGCTAATTTGATTTTCATGGCAACAAACAAACAAATAGCTGCAAAAATACATGTATAATTATATTTAAGACACCCAATGCATCTCTTAAAATCTACTTCTTTTCTACCAACATAGAGAAGTTACATTATAATTAACAGCAAATAATAAGCTAATACTGCTCCGACAATGCCAACATAAATCAGGAAATCCAAGCTTCGCTCACCAACCTTGGAAGGTTAATCTCAATGTCTTCTTCTGACATTGTGGAAAGCCAATTATGGATAAGTTGTGGTGTAATAAGTTTCTCCAATTCTGTTAAATCAGTTCCTTCTGCTGGTAGTGCCAGGAATATGCTGGCTTCGTCTCCAATATAAGGTACTTCTACAACCTGATAACTGATTTTTCCAGCTGTAAAATAACCTGTAATAAAACAATTGATTATATAATTACCAGTGACAGGAACGCTATTTAAATCAGACATTCAAAATCTAGAATGGTATTATAAGAGGGATTTATTTATATGATTCATTATCCAGTTATTAATGATGATATTTGTAAAAAGACGAATTCTGTAAAGTACTTCAGTATTGTAAATCTGTTGAGTTCATGTTCCCACTTTAGATAGGAAACCTCAACGAACCTTATTTTCTTTTTGGCTACTTGTCATTGTTGTTGAGTTTCACAGGTGTTTTACTCCACAAGTCCTAATGAGTAGTATTGCATTATCATCCATAACTCACCTCATTAACTACCTACTCTACCCGTATGGCACCCTTGTCATCAGATTCTAGCTGGATTCCACCAATCACCAGAGATGGAAGAATTCACCCCTGCCCAAATATCCCAGAATAGATTCACATTCTTGACACAAACCCATCCTTATCATGGTATTTAAGTGGCAAGACTGACACTACCTTGCAAATACAATTCCACCTTCTTACCCTAGTTATTGTTTAAACACCAGGCCACACAGCTTATCTATCCTTAGCCACATCTGATTTTGCTACAAATCTCTAAGTCACCACGTCTCTTTCCCCACTTCACACTTCAGCACCTCAGCTTATCATTGTTCAATGGGGGAATCATCACGCGCAGGGAAGCCTTCAAAGAAATCCAAAAGTTATCTTTTATTTACAAATTGAAGAGTGAACAGAAAGAAAAACAAACCGAAGCTGCATTTCTTTCCCAGAATGTCATGAATCGCTTGCATGTAGACCAGTAACTATTTTATAGTTAAGGATTAGTTGCTGCACTCATCTCTCATCTGCTGGAAACGAATCTCAATCAGTTCCTGTCTGGCTTGCAGCACTCAACACAGCTGAGGTAACACATGCAGTAAGGTGAGGTACCTCCTCATCAATCTCATCTTCCTTCGTAGAAGACTGCCCCTCCTTGCCCAATGCCTCAGCACCCATCAAATCCTCTCACTGCCTACTCCACTTCTGCACAACACAGCATGTTTGATTCTTTGTGGAGAATATTGCAGTGCCCCATCTGAGCAGTCCAAGCAGCAGAAACACATCTTCATCTGGTCTAGTATCTGCTCTATCTTTAGTCCAAGTGTGGGAAGCATTACACCTGCACTCTGCCTTAATTAGGGGTTACTCAACGGTGTCTTCAGCTAAAGTTGCTTTGGATAGCCCTTGCACCTCAGTAATCAGAGTGGACCCTCAACAGCAGCAGGAACACGAGATTTCTCAAGGATGCAAGAGTCAAGACAGCTGCCAGAGTACTAGGTTCAAACGTTTAAGTAGAACCAGTAATCACACTTGCACAATAACTAAATCAAACCCCTTCCTGCATCACAATACAACCATCTCAGTGTTATATGTGTTCAGTCAATGGCGCCCTGCCCCTGGGGGAACCTGGTTTTGTTACCGAATCATATTGTGTGGCTTGCAGCATTAATCTCACCACAGGTAAACAAATAAACCAGTGTGATCTCACACCAATGGCACTGGTCACTGTCTTAATGCATTTGTGGGTGCACAATTGAGAGGTGCTTCACGGGTCTCTTGTGGCTGCCTGAATAGAGGTAGTCACATAGCAGCTCAATGTAGCTGTCACCTTCAGGGCTGCCTGGATAGAATGGGTACCCACACCTTCAAGTCCCAATCCAGCAGTTATCACAGCTCAGTCACAATGTACCAGGACTTACAGAGCCTGTATCAATACTGTGCCTTGCTCATCCAAAGGAAATGGCTTAGAGGACAAAATACTCTGGTCCTCCTCTGCTCTGATGCATCCTGAGCGGCCCTGAAGCTCTGGTCTCTTCCTGTACTGGTGGCCTGTTGGCTTCTGGACCAGTCACTGCACCTCCACAGGTCAGGTGGAGAGAGATTCCAGTCTGTTCCTCACTGAACCATTGGAAGACTTCAGGAACTGTGCTCATTATGGATCAGAGCTAACTTTTTAAATGTTGGCTATGATTACTTGTACTTCATGCGTGCAATTTGAAGACACCAATGACATGGTGGATATTGCCTCTGACTATATTTACACCCCACATATTTATACTCTGTATGCATTTCACATGGACAATGATATGATTGCAAATTATGTGAACCTGCAATCATAAAAAGTATGATTGATGTAATCGCCCCTTCAGCAGCCTCCCGTCGAGAAGTAATGGGCCCTATCCTTTTGTTATCAGACGACACTGATACTGTTCCCCCCACCACTCCAGGGTGGTCCCTGGCATTATCCATTTGCAGGTCACTTCTTGCAATCAAAAAGTCATGGTACAGATTCAAGGTTACAAATGGGCACTATGAGTACAGGGCTTGACCTGGTCATCAGGTATCACAGTCTATCTTCATCAAATCACCACATGTTGATACCCACCACATCATACAACGACTCTAACTTTATGCCGTGCCCCCTGCACCTTGGCATTACATTTTGGTAATGCTCACCGTTGAGCTCCACCGTTTCCTCCATGAGGCCACAGTGGCGGTGACCACCTGTTAGAACCCCTCTCACAGCACCCTATGCACTCCAATACACCATTAGCTCCCCCATGGATGTGATGCCAATCAAATGGGCTGCTTTGTCCTGGATGGTATCAAGCTTCTTGAAAATTGTTGGAGGTGCACCCAATCAGGCAAATGCGGAGTATTCCATCACACTCTGACTTGTGCCTTGTAGACAGTGGACTAGGCTTTGGGGAGTTAGAAGGTGAGTTATTTGCTGCAGTATTCCTAGCCTCTGACCTGTTCTTACTCCTGCATTTAAATGGAGAGTCCAGTTGAGTTTCTGGTCAATGGTAACTCCAAGAATGTTGATAGTGGGCAATTCAGTGAAGGTAACACAAATGAATGTCAAGGGGCAGTGGTTGGATTGTCTCTTACTGGAGATGGCTATTGCCTGGCATTTGTGGGGTGCAAAAGTTACCTGCCACTTGTCAGACTAAGCCTCACCTGACAAAGGAGCAGCGCTCTGAAAGCTTGTGATTTCAAATAAACCTGTTGGACTCTAACCTGGTGTCGTGTGACTCCCGACGTGGATACTGTCCAGGTTTTGTTGCATTTGAAATGGACCGAGGAGTATCAGAGGAGTCACCAATGATGCTGAACATTGCTGAACCTCTCACACAAATCTCTAAGATTTTTTGTCATAGCCCACATCATTCATGGTCCTAGAAGATTCTGCCCCCTTTTTAACCATTGCCATCACAGGAGAATGGGTAAAATGATGGTGGTATGTGCTGTATATTTCAATGGCATTTTATAGTTAAAGAGTTCAATGTGCGATTTTTCTCCAACTCTGTTTTACATACAAAATGGTGATTCTATTTTGCTTTAAACATTGTTATTGTTAAAACTCATCCTTTATTACCTACTCAAGATATACCTGTAATAACTTTGCTTTTACTGTGAGCAAACTTGCAGCTTAACAGTAGTTAAATCCATAAAGCAATAAGCTTTATCACATTTTCTACATCATTGTGTTTCCTACTTTGCCTTTTTAAATATCTGAATAACCAATCAGACCAATATCTGTTAGTCACTGAACAAATTTAAAGTGTATTCTCAACTCTAGTTTTAAAAGGAGCTGGGGTGAGTTAAAACAAATGAAGAGATTGCGCTCATGACCCAGAAATCCAAAGTTACATTTCAACACTATACTGCTGTATCATGCTAGCAGTCATCGACAATGATAAAACACATTTTTTCATAAAGCGATCTTTTCAGATTATCAATTTGCATAAAACTTGCAAACAGTCATAAAACAGTAACTATATTTTAAACCAGCAAGTGCAAAGCTGATAAGTTCCCATTTCAAAAGCTGGTTAAAAGATGATAAATAAATTATTTCCAAAGGAGAAGACAGATATACTGGGATGGATAATCAAAGATTGTATTATCAAATCACACCTATAGTAATAGAGAAACAGTTCTTAAGTACACAATATTAATATTATTGCTATATCACTTTATTCAAATGCTGCGACACAAATAGAAAACATGATTAAAATTTTAAAAATTATCCGGATATTAATTCTTACTGTAACATTCATTGGTTAGCACTGCTGCCTCACTGCACCAGGGACCTAGGTCCGATTCCACCCTTGGGCGACTGTCTATGTGGAGTTTGCACATTTTCCCCGTGTCTGCGTGGTTTTCCTCTGGGTGCTCCGGTTTCCTCCCACAGTCCAAAGATGTGCAGGCTAGGTGAATTGGCCATGCTAAATTGCCCATAGTGTTCAGGGATGTGTAGATTAGGTGGGTTATAGAGGAATGGATCTGGGTGGGATGCTCTGAGGGTCGGTGTAGACTAGTTGGGCCAAAGGGCCTGTTTCCACATTGTCAGGATTCTATGATTCTATGATTACATAAACCTTGTTTAGTTCATTACTATTTCAATAAGAGAAAGTAAAAAGGATATTATCTACAAGTTCACAAAGCTTTGTACCAGTGCCAGTAAATGTTTGAGGAGAAAAAAAACAATTGAGTCCAGGTGTGATGAGGGAAATTTCTTGTGCATGGCATTTATTTAGATAAATGTAATGTTATTCATGTTGGTAGGGCTAATGATTTATTTGGGAGTACTTAATGATCGAGGGACAGACTGTGTCTGTGTGCGTAGACTAATGAGATGACTTACATAAAATAGATAGATGTCAGGAGATTTTTTTTTTGCAATTATAAAGCTTCTAAATAAGCTTCTTGATTGCAGAGTGAATGCAGATTCACTGCAAATTTTCAAAAATAACCAAGTGAGTGCCCAGTGGAGATTGATACCTCTGCATGTAAAAATGTAGTTGGAATAATGGGAATTGCATAATTGTTTGCTGTTATCTCCTGGAATACATTTTTCATCACCATTAGGGATCAGAGAGAAATTTCTCAGAATTATTACTTCTTCTTTGTGAACTGGGTTTTTTATACATTTTTTGTCTTTCCTGGGAGATTATATAGCTGTTGATAAATGAGAATCACAGTGCCTATGTGCAACATATCTGACAATTGATTTTTTTTCCATCTGTTTTTCTTTGTAAGGCCTTAGGTAATATTGAAGCAAAGAAGTAAACTTTCATCCAAAATCTAGTGTCTTAATCCAGATAACTGATTTTGATAAAATGTGTACTTTTCGACAGTACTTACCAAATCTGCTCATCACTTGTTGGTACATCATTGGTATGTCAGAAACACAGCCATCTTGCTTGACAAATTTCATCAGTCTGGTATGCGCTGAATTGAATTTATGTTTCCATGTCCCCTTGAAGTAAATGGCATTCACTAAAACCATCTTTGTCAAAGCGTTCAAAGATTGACTTGTCACCAAGTTTTGGATTTTACCTGAAAATAAACAATGTATTTAGGCAATGCTTCTTAAAGTAACAATTAACATTTCAACTACATGTTATGATGACCATATACTTTCAGGGCTCCTCAAGAAAAATACCAGGAAAACCAAAGCCATCAGCATTAGCCGTACAAGTCTTCTCACAGGCTCTATCCTCCTTCCTAGTTACTGAACCAAATAATTAGCAATCTCTATGTCCTAACTGGTTTTGAGTTGATTTCCTGAACTTATAATCAATCAATCACAAAGACCATCTACTTTCATTCCCACAATATTATATATCTGTGCCTCAGCTTATCTGCTTCTGAAACTTCCAGACATGCCTTTGTCACTTTCAGAATTGACGATTTCATCCCTACCATACTCCTGTTATCAAACCTTCATAAATCTCAGCTCATCCAAATTCCATTGACAAATCCAATCCCATACTCAGTTATCTTCAGTTATCAGCTGTATTCTCCTTACCCTACATTGGCTCCCAAAGCTTCAAATTTATAATCCTCATCTACAACTTTAGAAACGCAGAAAAAAAAACTTTTTTCCCATATTCCATGAAAGTTTAAAACAAATTCCTTTCATAACCTTGCCGTACTTTATCTCTGTTGTTTTCTCCAATCCCAGATCTCACCTGCTCTCTGTTCCTATGGTACATCCAGTTATGAATATTTCTGTTTCTTTCATCTGCTATTGGTGGTTATGCCTCAGCCATCCAAGTCCCATGTTCCATAATTTCTGCCCCAAATTTTTTTCCTCTCATCACCATCCTCTCCTCCTTTAAGCCTATGTTTTGACCAAAACCATTGACTTCCAATCTTAGTAGCTCCTTATTTATTTTGGGATCTACTTTTACAATTATGTCTCTGTAAAGCAATTTGTGATTATGTAGTGTTATTGACATTAAACCAACAAGTTATTTCACAGACACACTGCACATTGGGAAGGGTAAATTCAGAACTTATCTATTAGCAAGTAATCAATCTATGGATAATATATTCAGTTTGGATTTATCTGGTGCAAACAGTTAGCTTTGATTAATGTAAATGAAATTCAGAAAATAAAGTTTTTAATACAATAATAAATTGAGTCAAAACTGGACCTTTAGAAAATACAGACACTTGTGAGACTTTGGAAAGCTTTCCAAAGTGTTTCATCAATGGAATGTTATGCTTGTTATTTCTAGGTTCTTCGCAGTTGATTGATTGCTATCAAAACCTGGGGTGTTCCTTCTCCAGCCAGTTATAGAGATGCGTCAGTGACATGCTCATCAGATGGTGCTCCCATGTCTAATCTAGATAGTGAACAGACAGAGATGAAAGTCTCTGAGCTGGTAAAGGATACAGGTAAAAGTCTTCACAATTCATCCTCTGAGAATTCAGTGAATTCCTCCTCAGAGGTGAAGTTGGATTTCAGGGTGTGAGAAGTTGACTTCCTCTTACTGGAAGTTTGCTAATGCCAACACAACAGAAGAGTGGGAATTAGTTCTGTAAGAGAAGGAAAAGAAACTTGTGCAGTTTAAGAATGCATTAGCAATGATGGTATTGGGACCGCAATGTAGATAGCACATTAAAGCTTGCTGAATTTTGTTGGTCACTGAAGTCTCCCATCCCCACAAGTTGTGCTTTTTTCTGGCTAAGAGTGAAAAGCCTGACGTCTTGCTACCACCCCAGCTTAGCCCCCAAACCACCCGTCACCTCCTTCCAGGTTTGTAATGACTTAATGCAGTTGTAGGTCAATTTTTCTTGCATACAACAAAGGGATTGAGTACAGTAGTTGTAGACAGAAGAGTAGTTTGTGGTGATGAAAAAGCAGGGGAGGTGATGACATATTCCTAGTGAATTAGTAAGAAACACATGGGCAGGAAGGATAAGGTGGTTGAGAGTCATTGAGTAGACATGACGCCTGCAATTGTGAGGGTTGCTGAGAGGCATGTGCAGTGGCAGAGTTAGAGTGAGTGATAGTCCTTGTGAACTTGAGGGAGCAGAGAAAAGATTGTGGTACTGTTGGGCCACCCTAGACAGAGCATTGACCTTGGCTGCTATTTAGGTCCAGGCTGGCTGAATGGCCTCCTGTGGTTATCCACAAGATAAAGGATGGCTCTCCTCTCCACCACCAGCACCTCCAGGTCCCTGTTCATAATGTGGGATCCGAGCTTTATTTTCAACAGTGTCGTAATGGTTGAACATCACAGTACGAAGGCAGCTCTTGGCTTGCAGCATCTGAAGTGGTGTACAGCTGAGCCTGTAATGTAGCAGCAGTGATCTGAATGCCAGAATGACCCAGCAGAACTGTATCTCCTACATGCGATTCGACAAGAAAGGCAGCAAAGAACTTGGTTGTGCAGTTAGTGAGGTAAATAACAGAATATTGGTGTGAAGAGTCACTTGACAAAATATTTCAACTACAAATGGAAAAATTCCACCCCATATGTAATTTTTACAACAGGAATAATTCTGCTGCCAGCATATCTCCATGGATTATTAACATAAACACTAATTAACTGATAAGCTACAAAGCTGAGAAATTTCATTATGAAAAATTACTATTCCAACTTCTCTATTCCCAGCGTTTTGAGTGTTATGATTACATAATTGTGACTGGTTGAACCCGATCATTCTGCAACTTGATGTATAAAAACAAGTTTCCATGTACAGTTTACGTTAACTGTGAAACTGATTTGGTTCTGCATTGTGAAACAAGAGAGTTTTCTGTTATTTTGGGTATCAGATGCTCTCTGATTCACTCACATTTCCAGAAATTTCTCCACTTCAGATTTCCAGCATTGATAGTATTATTCCTTTGTTTTAAAACCATGATAGACTTACACAAAGGTATATAGATCAGTAAAGTACCACCGTTTTTGAAAGGCTACTTAATGTAAAAGCAAGGATTCAACATATATTGGTTGTAGAATAGCTGAAGGCAAGACAACTATTACTTTTAAGAAAAGTTCTGAAATAATAATAATTCTTGACTGGACGACCCATTATAGCTCCCAGGCAATAACATTTTACTTTTTCTGTTCTGGGTTTAATTTGACACCCTTTATTTTTAAAGCATTTTTCAAAACGCATTACGACTTTCCAATTGTTGCAGTTTGTTATGAAACATGTTGTGGAATGGAAGAACTGTTCTTTCTTTCATAAGATAATTTTATTTACACAATAAATGATTACACCTAACCTGTGGGAAATGCACAGATGTCCCTGGGTCTTTAAAGTTTCCATTTTCTTTTTTTGTCAATTGTTTATCCATGCAGGGATAAAAAGGGTTACAGCTATATTTAGATGCAATTTAAAAAGATGAGGGTCTATTTTGCTAAAGTAAGCATATATGGTAAACTCACAAGAAATGTTAAAATAAACATCTGGTAAAAACAAGACAGAGTTGGATGTAATGCAGGCTGTCTCAGCTGAACCAGAGAGGTTAGACCACACGTTGCTGGAGTGGGAGGGAATCTGATGAAGGAACCTGTCATTGGGAATGAGGGCCTTGCTGCCTGGGCTGGCATTTATTGTCCATGATATGGGGCTTGAAGGCAATGGCACATGGGTGGCTTTCAGCGGTAATGCTCCTCCCACATCCCGTGAGTGAATTAAATAAATCTTCCAATCTGTAACTGCCATTCTGCTCTGGGCTCCATTCAAAAACTTGATGGATGCATTGGCGGTGAAGAGCAGGACCTCCATCGCTAAGGAACTCAGTCACAGGGAAGGCCAGATGGTGCCTTCAGTGTGATGCACATTTTATTCCGCACAGTCGCCTCACAAACTAACAGGGGCTCCCACTGGTTAGCCAATTGAACAGCAAGCTGCCCATTGGCCCAACAGAATCCCACGCTAAATTAATTTATACCCTAACTTGACAAAATTCAAATCTGTGCTTTGGTATGCTGATTTGGATCACTCTCTAAATGTCCACTGACTTTGAGACAATAAACTGAATACAATGTATTCATAGAGGCTTACATCGTGCATCTGGGCAAAAAACCACTTGCCTTCTCAAAAACCCAAAGCTCCATTAATGTCTGCCAGAATTCCACATCACCACAACAAACACTTTGTTATTCTTTCACAGCACATGGGTATAACTCGCATTTGTTGCCCATTTTGAATTGTCCTTGCACTGATTGGCTTCCCTGGCCATTTCAGAAGATGGCCTGGAGTCACACATAGTTCAGACCAGGTGAGGACAGCAAATTTCCTTTATTAAAGGGCATTAGTGAGACAGATGGATTTTTACAAAAATTTACGGTCACCATTACTGAGACTAGACAGATTTTTAAATCAAATATAAGCTACACTAGTTGCCACGGTGGAAGTGAACCAATGTCTCCACAACATTAACCTGGTCTTCTGGATTACAATCCAGTGACATTAACCCCATACTACGGTTTCCCCAATGGGATCAGTGTATCAGTACAGGTGTTGCTGCCAGGTATCACAGATGTAGACACTATGTCCAGAGGACCATTTTGATTTGTCCTGTTAATGAAGGTTTGTAGATGGTAATCTGAGCAGCAATTCCTTTGATTTGTGACTTTTGCTTCTTGTTTTATTCAGCTTGACCAAAATTACCTCTTTTCCACTCCAGATATGCACTTCTGAATGGGAGTACCTTTATTTTGATATTGAAAAGGAGGATAAGGAAAATGGAAGAGACTAGGTTGGAAGCTCTTGGAAGGAAGATAAACAAAGCTGCATCCTATCTATGCAGAAGCACTTGAGGCACAATGTGACCTGCCAAGAAGAGGTGGGTATTGTATAAGATAATTATCCTGAAAGATGTAACATTGAAGCAACATCAAGCTCCATCTAAGCTAATGATGTCACACCATCTTTGGAAGAAGCAGCAGTCCAGAACAAGGTCCCCTTCAAGACAGACATGTCATTTTCCATTCCTGATAATCTTTGTAAAATATTCCTAAATAGGGATTCTAACTTATATTTATTGTTATAGTACAATAATACTTTTTTTGATTAAGTTTCAAAAGTGGTTTATTCTCTATGACTGAAATTTAGGTAGGACCTTAAACACGGCATAGGAAGGAGGATTGGTGACAATAGGATTTCTGAAATGTTTGGTTCTGCAACATATAACCAAGTCTACAAACACAGGATCAGTTCTCTCAACATGTTTGAACACTAATGGCTCACATTTCCATGTTGCTCCAGGGGGTTGTAAGTATCAGCAAGATCTCATTACTAGTGGCTATATTGCTAGTTGCTGTCAATTTGCTATCATTGGTAAATTCCTTTCAATTACACAATGGTTCTCAATATTTTTGGTTTCTGTCTACTGACAAGTGGTCTTACTTAGGCTTTCGCTTTTCATGAGTTGGATGCAAGGAGTGAACTTGAAATAGAAAAGGTACCAGCCAGCTACCAAAACAAGGGCTGTATAACTTGAGCAGTTTTTGGTTTTCTGTAGCTTTACAGACCCAAGATTACCTTTATTTCAGGTCAGGTGCTTCTGGCAACCAGCTTTTAGTAGCAAGAGACAGGAGCAGGGCAATTCCAGTCTGAAGCTTACTAGTGGAAAGTTACTGGAGAGAACTTCAAGGAAGTAGGATCAACATCACCTTCCAGTGAAGCAGTAATATTCATGTTCACTACTTGCAGCCCACTTATGTTGGGTGCAGCTTCCCATTGGTTGGAGAAACTCAACAGGTCTGGTAGCATCTGTGGAGAAAGAAACAAAGTTAATGTTTCCAATCTGATATGACTATTCTCCAGAAATGTTCTGAAGAAGAGTCATATTGGAATTGAAACCTTCACTCTGTTTCTCTCTGCACAGATGGCGCCAGAGCAGCTGAGTTTTTCCAACATTTTCTGTGTTTGATTCAGATTTCCAGCATCTGCTGTAGTTTGCTTTTATTCCTATTGGTTGTCATCATAGCAAGACTCATTAGGTCTTGGAAGCTCTTCAGCAATGTTCAAAAACCAACATCTTTTGAGAGAAACATGTTTGAGGCTTGCTCTGTCAGGTCCACACTCAGTCAGAATTAAATTTTAGATTTCCAACTTTCTTTTGTCTATCTTCAGGCATTTCCTTACTGATGTTATTATAGGTTTTTATTTTCAAATTCTGCTTAATGCTGCTGTATGAATTATTCAAAACATGAAATGCCTTCTTGGAATGGCCTACCTTCATTTCAGAAAATAATGTTATTCACAGGAAACATGTATATTAACACTTACCTTCGGTCTGATTAGCTATCCATTTATTGATAATATTGGCAGTCGATACAGAATCTTGAAAGTTCACTTTTTTTATAGCATTATGAAAGAATTCTTGGCTGCTGTGGAGATATTGTTCAGTCAAATGGAATTCATCCTGTATGTAAATTGCATTAGCAAGTTTTAGCGAGTATTGCCTGCTACTACTGGAGATGATTTTGGATTGCTGTTTCAACAAAGAAAACTCCGTCCCTAAAATTGGAATCACAATACTTTAGAATTCAGCAAGCAAGATTTAAAAATATATAGCCAATGCTATTAATATGCCATGTACAGATGAAAAGAAATGCAATATTTTTCTGCAATTGCAAACATATTTTTATGTAGATCACTTTAACCAGCTGGTGTACAAATAGAATTTTACCTACCTTCCTGTGTTTTATCAAAATGTAGAACTTTTCTTAACTGTTGCAAAGTGGTCCCTCTGGCACCCAGCTCTGTCATCCCTAGGCCCAGGCTGACAGACATTGGTGAACAAATAAGATTCTGATCCTTCTGCATTGACCGAATGGCATGGTAGAGATCAACTGCAAATCCTGTAGTAATATCACTAGGAAGAGGATCCGAGCTGCAAATCAGCAGTTCTTCAAACAGCCACAGTAGAATACAAAACAGCATTCTCATTGCTGTGGAGGAAATAGAAATACACATCCGTAATGTTGTTAAGGCGTTACCTTATTGTCAGAGAATAATGTTTCGTGACTATATGTTTTAGAGCTATTTGACCAGATGAATTCTTGACCTATGAACTAAAAAAAAATCAAATTATATGCTTTAATAGGAAGTTTATTTTAGAGAGAAGAAAAAACTTGAATAATACAGTATTATTGAAGGGTAGACATTAGAAGTCACATAACCTGCATGTCATTTGTACAGTGGTTGACTACATGGCATATTGTTTTAATTTCAGATAGTCATAGATCCACTTTGCACTGAGTAGATGTGGAGCTGAACCTGTCTTAGAAATTTGTTACACACTAGATTCAGAGCAGTAAACACAAATTTTGTTAAAACTAAACACTTTGTCATTACGTTTTTAACAGAATAGATACAGATTACAAAATTCTCACATACAAAAATATTTTATACATACGCGAGTGAAAACGCATAATTTCTGATTTCTGTAAAATTACTCTGTCCAAGGTGTCCAGAAACATTCCACAACACTAAAGGCACTATAATCTACCAAGTGTGTAATTGGCAGTAAAGTTGATAGTAATGTTGGTAAAATATTAAACCAAGTAACATGTTTGTATGATTTCAAGGGCACTTGTAATGATACAACTGAATTCCATTTATTGAAAGCAGGTAAGCTGCAAACTACAACTGTGATGATACCAATACATTGATTTAATAAACTTTAATGTGCCAAAGTAATTTGGTGTAGAATGTTAAAACATGTAAATTTTGCTATCACACCTACACATAATGCAAACCTATAATGTTGTTCATCAAACAGTCAAATTAGTATTGTAACTGTTTTCAAAAGTATTTTGTGCCATGATTATGATGATCGGTAAATCTATCAACTGTTGTGACATTATTGTTAACATACTTTTGTGCCCCTTTAATAATACCGTCTTGTTTGGTGGGTAATAATACCTTGTCTCTTTCATCCGTTATGAAGTTATCTTCATTATCTAAATTCTATAGCTTCATTTGAACCCTCACAGAAATTCCATCCAGAGAACCTTGCTTGCAGCAACCGATAATGCAACTTAAGCAATTTAACATATGGAAAGAAATGATAACTGGAAATCTTGAAATGCAACAAAATATTCCCATGGCAACAGGAATCGACAAGGAGGAAAATCATATGACAACAAGGTGCAGGGCTGGATGAACACAGCAGGCCAAGCAGCATCACAGGAGCAGAGAGGCTGACGTTTCGGGCCTAGACCCTTCATCAGAAAATCATATGCCTGTTTTACTACTGACTGACCTTTGCCTGTAGTATCTTGTAGTAAATATGCTGTGCAAGTGCAAATAGCAAGAAACTTTTAAAAATAAACCAATTTTCCTTTCACACCCATTATTACATTAAAGTGAGCAATGTTTGAGACATAAAATCAGAATATTTGCTCATGCTACACAATAATAAAACAGGCTGTTTGTGTATAATTTAAATGATTATGGCTTTGCTGAAGCATATTTCAATTCACTCATTTCATTAATTGGCAACTTTTGTTTCATTGTATACTGTTTTGAATTTTAAGAAGTCAATTTCCATAAATTCTTCTTCCTTGTAAATCAAACTGCTTATTTCTGGATGGAATTATCAAGCTGTTTTCTCAGCTTGATTCCTGCAATGGTCCTTTGTGGTGATCTGTTGGGAAGAAACAGATTGCAATGTAGTTTTCCAATGACTGTAGAAGTGGTAAGATTTTTTTTTAACACTAATTAACTTTTTAACATAGTAAAGCTTTACACTCCATAAATTGCAAAACACATTTGATATATTGGGGACAGCAAGGTGCAGAGCTGGATGAACACAGCAGGCCAAGCAGCATCATAGGAGCATGTGATGCTGTTTGGCCTGCTGCGTTCATCCAGCTCTGCACCTTGTTGTCTCGGATTCTCCAGCATCTGCAGTTCCTACTATCTCTGACTACATTTGATATATTCTTCAGTCTTATTTAAAATGATAGATGATCTCCCAAAGTATTGCTGAAACTTGCATAAAGTCTCCATTTCCGACACCAGTGATAATTCCAATATGATGGCGTCCATTTTGAGAAGTGGATTCATTCCCTACCCAACCCGACCTCATACGTCCAAACTCATTTGCATATCACTGAATGCAAAGTCTGGCATAAAACAGTGCAATTGGGCAGCATTTCTAAAATGTATTTTATTTTTTAAACAAAAACAATTTATTTCATAAATTTTATCAGAGAGGTAACTTGGAGTAATTTAATTACAGCTGAAAATGGATTCATCAAAATTAAAGCAATTCAAAACAGTATCAATTTCATAACTAAATAACTTTATGCTGAAAATTACTTTTCAAAGCAAAATTATGCAGAAGTATCCCTTAAGCCTGTTCCATCATTTAAAAAGATCATGGCTGATCTTGGTTGAAGGATCTGTAAATGACAGAAAGCCTATCCAAAATATGTTACGGTGTAAGTCCCAAAATCGGTGGGGATTATGTTCCTGTGAAACGTTATGGATGGTAATTTTTGTAAATGGCGAAAATGGTGGACTGTAGATATGAATGAATGCACAATGCACACCCACTCTTGCAATCTCAACGGACAATATGTTTAACAGTACTTTTTGCCTAGATAAGCATATTCGCAAAGAGCAGACTTGAAGAAATCTACTGTACTATACAATACACAGAATCTGAAAATGATGCAGATATAACAAGGCATCTAAGACAGGTAATCACATTCAGTAGCATTTCAAGAATCATTTTGTTGATATACATGGACAGACCACACAGATCAGATAAGTGTAAATCCACTCGGTACATACGAACTGTAATGTATTATGTCACAGATTCAAGACCCCACAGAGACTGTATCTTTAACAGAGCTGCATGACATCATGATACAAAGGTACCCACCTCAGCTTTTGTCATCCTCTCGGTTAATGGAGTGAGTACTGTCAGTCGGTTAGAGTGTGCAATGTATAGCAACTCAGTAAGTACAGAACCTAGGCCACGTATGTAAGCCCATTCTATTCTAGCCATGTAATAGTTAATGGTGTAAATAAACTTAGTTATCAAACCCAAGAATGAACCCAGCTCTCTAATGATACATCAGAAACAAAAAAAGAAATTGCTGGAAAAGCTCAGCAAGTCTGGCAGCATCTGTGGAGAGAAAGTAGAGTTATTGTCTTTGATCCTTCTTCAGAAATTTGGGATTTTCCAGCAATTTCTGTTTTTGTTTCTGATTTCCAGCACCTGCAGTTCTTTATTTTGTTTTTGAATCTATGGTACACGTTGTGCAGACCAAAGCATATAAAGTAAACCCAAAATGGCACCACGGTGGCAGCATGTATATACTGGTAATGGTGGCAGCAAGCATCTACGAAAATCTGATGGTGGTAACACTAAAAGGCTGGTTGTCACAGCTAGTTAGTGGCAGTGAGTGAGTGCTAAAAGCTAAAAAGGTGACCACAATGAGGCAGTTATCAAAAGTCATTTTGTAAACATCCAATCTATCTAAGGTCTGAGCTGAACTTAACAAATACTACCAAAACTAAAGGCTACAAACTTACACTGAGGCACAGTGTGCAGTCTATCTCTCTGCATCATTAAGAAGAAAAAAATCTTTTTTGATTCAAAAAAAACTCTTAAATGGTCATGAAAGGACAGTTCCAAAGTGTTCTTTGAACAAAATACAGCTTAAAAGCAGTTTCCTACATTCAAAAGGCTTACCTGTGTCTAGACATCAATTAATTCTAGCACTTTCATTGGTGCAAATGTAAGAAGAAGCCCACATGGCACTATAACATCTCTTTGACATGCATGATATACACAAGCAAAAACCTACTGTTACAAATTTCTAATTCTTAAATGGGCAGCAACATACAACAACAAAAAGAGCACAGAACCCAACAAATTGCAGGAAAAACACTATACTGGCACATTAATTATTACACTGACATTTTGAAGAACATAAAATCACAACAGATGAAAAGAAAACATGTAAAAACCATAGACTGACACACGTTTGACATCCTGTTATTTAAAGAAATTATCAATCATATCTCCTAAATTAGCAGACAACTGACAAAGAATGACAGGCAGCCATATATCTTCTCAATTTGAACAATGAACGGTTAAGATAAATAAAATACTCTGGTACTTCTGATGGGGCTCAGGTTAGGGGCAATTCTAGGTTGGTGTAATTTGTTTGTAGTACCTACTGTTAGGGTGTATGCTGCAGTGTATTGTAAAACACTGTGGTGTATTGGCTCTGAACAAAGGTGAACCAAAAGGTCATCAGACATCTATTTATCCCACAAGAGGAGACTCTGAGATGGGCAACTGATTTTATTTTAAGTTGTGAAACTAGCCTATTAGGGCAGCGTAGTTCTCCTGATTTACCTTTCCAGAAGGTATAACTGCTATCATGGTCGTTGAGCTGGCATTTGGCTTCTCATTGGGTCTCGCTTAGGGTGGTAATATCAATGTTGAAATATCTAAGCTTATAGGTAGTAGTACCTTATTCTAGTCTGCTACTGTTGGGGTCACCCAGGAGGGTCTTGAACTTCATTTTGGGGTGGGAAATGTCTGTGCATGCATTCTTTAAATGTGGGGTAGCTGTGACATGCTAACTCCCCCATGATCTTGATTGAGTAAGGCCTTGGTCCAGGGGCAAGAATGTCAGAGACAACTGGACATCAGGCTCCACTTAGGAGTTTAAGACGTGCAGACATTCTCCTGTAGTCATTTGGTAGTACAGAACTTGAGTATTGCTGAAAAAAAGATGCATCTTGTCGAAGACTTTGTTTTACACTCATCAGGAATACAAATTCAAGGGGAAAACCACATTTATACCACTCAAGCCCTGCTTCCTTAGAAAGGATTTAATACCCGAAGTAATAAAATCAATACATTTCTCTCAACATCTCGCTACCTTCCTGCAGGTACTGATAAAGGTCTCTTTCCCCCACCCCTGCCCAAAAATCCATGTTCCGATATATGGACTTATTCAGGATGGACTCGAAAAATAAATGTTTCCCTGGCATGTATGAACCAAACTGCATTTGTTCCATCATGCTGGAACAGCAAGGATCCTGGCAGCTGCCATTCTTACCACAGCTCTGCTCAGATGCTAATTGTATGGAAGATTCAGAACAGGTTATTTGAATTTGAAATAAATAGCTTAAAGAAATGTACAATTTTTCTTTTCTCTAACTCAATACAAAATGTTCACTTTAACATACCTTGGGAATAGTTTACAGTCCTGAGTCAACTGAATACAGTTTCTCAATGATACTTAATCATAGAAGGTGTTTAACCGAGCGTAAGTGTTCCACAAAGTGGTCCCCAAGCCTCCACTTTGTGGAACACCTACGCTTGCTTCGCAACAAACAACTGCACCTCCCAGTTGCGAACCATTTCAACTCCCCCTCCCACTCCTTGGACAACATGTCCATTCTGGGCCTCCTGCAGTGCCACAATGATGCCACTCGAAGGTTGCAGGCACAGCACCTCATATTTCGCTTGGGAACCCTGCAGCCCAATGGTATCAATGTGGACTTCATAAGCTTAAAATCTCCCAATCCCCCGACCGCATCCCATAACCAGCCCAGCTCGTCCCCGCCTCCCTAACCTGTCCTCCCACCAATCCATTCCTCCCACCTCAAGCCCCACCCCCATCTCCGACCTACTAGCCTCATCCCACCTCCTTGACCTGTACGTCCTCCCTGGACTGACCTATCCCCTCCCTAATTCCCCACTTAAGCTCACCTTTACTAGTTGCAACCCCATCTCTTTGACCTGTCTGTCTCCTCTCCACCTATCTTCTACTTTATCCATCTTCTATCCGCGTCCCCCTCTCTCCCTATTTATTTCAGAATCCCCTTCCCCTCCCCCATTTCTGAAGAAAGGTCTAGACCCGAAACGTCAGCTTTCCTGCTCCTCAAGAATGAGAGGGTACAGACATAGAGTAACCTGAAAACGTAGGAACGTCATCTGGGAAAAAACACCTGTTCACAGCAAATAGTTAGGTCTGGAATGCACAACCTGGAATTGTGCTGGATCACAGGTTCAATCAAGGCATTCATGAAGACATTTGGTGATTATTTAAATAGAAACAATATGTAGCGATACAAGGAAAAAACGAAGAGAGACATTAAAAAACATAATACTCCTTTGAAGAGGATGTGCAGACAGATGAGCCGAACGCTCTCCCTCTGCACTGCAACAAGTCTATAACAGCAAAGACACACACAAACACAGATCATAAGTTTAAAAATAAGGAGGGTGACTAATACAAGCAGAAAGATTAAAGCATATGCCATTTATTGTTCTTAGAGTCCTGGAGTTGCAAGAGTGAAATGTGAATCCATGGTTGTTTAGCTGTTGTCTTATTTCTTCAGCGTAGAGATATTTGTAAAATCCTGGAATCCTCACTGAATAGTTGTTTTCCCAAGTTGCTTTTCCACTGGGCACTTCTTCACAGCTTAAGAGAAAAGGAGAGAAAGACAGAGGGCAAGCCTTGAGGTTCTGTTGTCTTGATTCCATTCTTTCTTCTCCTGTGCTGCAAAGCAAGCTACTAAAATATGGTTTGTTCATATATTCTCAAATCTATCTCCATTATCTTTCTAAGTTCAATACCCTGCGGATAACCTTTCATCTTTCAATATGTGAGATTATTGTGCAGGTATGAATTCAAAAGGAGACACAGATTTTTTAATGCTGTTTTGGTAGTCTGGATTCTCTTCTTCGGGTGAAAGAGTAATTTCAGTTCAGCCATTTTAGTGTATTCTGCATGGGTTCCCTAGACTTGCCTCAATATGTGGTCAGGTGATCACAGCAGCCATTTTAGGTCAGTGTTTGACCCCTTTAAAAATCACTTTAATCCATGAAGGTCGCAGGCATGATGATGGAATTTGAATATCATTAGTACTTGTATTCGTTAACATTTCAGCTACTTCTACTAACACCATCATTAATTAATAACAAAGTGGATGGCTTGCTTTTTGTTTTCCATCTTCTCTTTCCTTTTTAATGTTTCTCTCTGTCTCTCTCTCTCTCATCACCCATGGGAGAGATCATTCTGTAGAGCGCTTTAAAAGTCTCCACAGACCTCCAGGAGTACACTAACTCAGTGTACGAATACCTCTACTGATTTTCCATCAAAAAATTCTGAGGTCTCCAAACGTTTGCAATGAGTTGCAAACTTTCAATGCTGATTAACTATCCTGGGGATGCAGCCAGCTGTTTGGGCCTGGCTTGTTCCCAGCATAATATTTTTTTCAACTTGTTCAGAAAATCATTGAACTGCAAGTTATGCTGACTGGAATTTGCATCTTTAAGTTCTGTGATCTGTTCTGCTAGTTGTAACACAACATTTGGAATATGAACCCAAAAATAGCACAACAGAGCAGAAACATGAAGTTGCAGTTCTAAGATATCGAAAAGTTGTTGCGTTTAATATACAGTGTGTTCCTCTGAAATGACTTATAAAACAGTGCACGTGAAGAGCAGGTAAAAGTGTCAATGCAAATTTGGAAATTTCTGAGAGCAACTGTATAGTAGTGACCAGCTTGTAATTTCCAGCCACCAGATCAGCATGACCTTTCTTTATTTTTCAAGATCTTAATCAAGTGTGGTGCTTTGAAATGCAGGAGGATTACATGAGTGGAACTTCAATTGCATTACGAGAAATGCCTCCCACTACAGATCCATACCGTCATCAAACCTGTCCAGTTTTACCTCTATCATACCATCCAACTGAGTCTTGGCATCAATTTCAGTATTCTCTTCACCATCCTCCTATTTTTCCATGCTGCAGTCTCTGCCTTTCTTATACATGCATATTTGACAACAATTCAAATCTCTGGCAGCAAAACTAATTATTTCCCAAAATAGAATGTAGAGATCAGAAAGTGTGATTGACCCACACCCTTTGAAAGTAATGTAGGCAGTTCATCAACTTTACACTACCTGCTAGCTGCAATGATGTGGTGTGCAGACCCAGCTATGAACACATTGTTGAGTGGATGCATTGTGCCAAAGTATGTGCAAGGCTGACACCATGACAATCCAGCATATAATACCTAAAACCAACCAGCACTTCATTAAGGCATGTATATTCTGGCTGCAGAAATGGCTAGAAATGATGAAAGAAAAGTTAAAGACAAGGAGTAACCGTGAAACAACCAAGAGTTAAATGAGCATGTGATGCAGTGCTAGAGACCTTGACGCACAAAGTCCATAGGAAGTGAGAGATTTATTCTTTTGGATTCAAGGATCCTTTCCAAGCACACAGAAGTGGTAGCAGGTAGTCACTACTGGCAGTCTTATTGTAAGGGCCTGAAGGTAGCATTGATGACCTCACAATGAAAACACCTTCACACACAACAGTCTACCAAGTGCACCCCTCGTCTCTCTCACTACCCCATTTATCACTATTGCTTTATTTTTCGACCAACAACCTCTATTTATCCACAACTCATACCTCATATTCATAGCCTCACTTTACCCTTGAACACTGTAGCAGCTTCGACAAATTGCCAGTTATTCAACTGTGGAACAGGCAAGTCTTCCAAATGGATTGCACTATACACACTAGTACACTCTTCTATCTTGCAGAACTAGATCATTCACGATCAGAGGCAGCACCACCTAACTAGTGAGGAACAGGCCTAGCCTCACCCATGACCCCGATAGAGGAAATATCATTGTTACAGCTACAATAGAATTCATGGCCTCTATTTTCTGACCTAATCCACCATATCACATACAATTCTCCCCTCAATCGACAAACACATATGATGGACAAGTTACAGCCGGTGTAGTAATAACATCTGTCCTCAACGAACAACAGGTTCATGAGGAAGAAATATTACCTTGCAACCTGATACTGTGTGAATGTTAGACTGTAGTTTGAAATATGCAGACAGCAAGTCACCAGGTAAAGTGACCTGCAACGGGTCACAGAAGAGGGTAGTGTGGATGTCAGCTCCATGGAGGGAACGGTTGCTCATGTGTTCCGTTGCAGAAGTTTCGAATAAGAATTGCAATGAGCTGACCGATAGAAAAAGGCTGTTTGCCATACATGCAGAAATGCTTGACAATATGACAGGCCTGATAAGCCGACATTACTTTTGTTGTTAATGTTTCTGATTCCCTTGCAATCTCCACATATCGAAGCTTCTCTGTTTCTTGGAATTTCACTTCTGAAGGACTCTTCTTCAGAAATATCAGTCTCTGGGCATTTCTGAAGACTGAAATTACATGGAATACAATAAGCCATTACAATCCATGGGCAAAGGCATGGAAAACAAAGTGACTGAGCCCACCTTGTGTTACTTATTGTCCTTGGACTTGGCTCATGAATAAACAATGAAGTGGAGGAGAGCTTTTTTTAAGCCACAGTAAGCACTCGTCTGTTTATTAAAGTTTTCAGATCTACTTGTAAAATGGTACAGAGCTTTTCAGGGCTTTTGAGGTGAAATTTTGCACAGAGCTTCAAATAGGATTCCATTGGATCTATATACCCACTACATGTACTGCTAGATAAGCTTAGCCTCCCGTGTTCTCTATTGTTCTCTGTCCCCCAACATATAGAACTCAAAGAAAGGAACCATGAATGAAAATCCATATAGCAGTATTTTTAAAGGCATTGAACCAAAGAAATTATCTCAATGGGGTCCTTCAAAATTAACACTATTAATATTTTGACAAAAGCCCAATCTAAAAAAAAGTCTTCACCTAGCTTCACATTAAAATATAACAATTCACTTTTTTGATTCCACCACCAAACTGTAAAGCTGTTACTGTAAGTAATCTTAATATTCTTAATTATTGATGTAGACTTGTTGAAATATTGAGTATCCATGACATTCATCTTTATTAAATCATGATGATACATTGATGCTCTTTCATCTCCTGTAAAAATTAGGGTGGAACTTAAATGGGATATAAAATCGGTGCATCTTCTTTCCTCTATAATGTTCCTCTCCCTCAAGTAGATCTGCTGGTTTAACAGCCCATAAAGCCTTCAAAAATATGGTTAGAGACAAAAAAAACTGCAGATGCTGGAATCCAAGGCAGACAAACAGGAAGCTGGAAGAACACAGCAAGCCAGGCAGCATCTGGAGGAAAGGGCAAGTCAACATTTCAGGTATTATCCTTCTTCAGGGCTGGATGTGGGGGTAGGGGGAGCTGCAGATAAAGAGAGGGGGAGGGGGTAGCGGAATGGTGGTGTGAGGTGGACACCAGTAGTAAGTATGACCTGGTTGGACGATGGGAAGCATTAATCTGGTTGGTAGCTGGAAGGGAGGGTGAGTAGGTGGAATGGAAGGGAGGGTGAGTAGGTGGAATGGAAGGGAGGAAATGGGGCTGGAAAGGGAGCCGGGGGTTGGGTGGGAAGGTTACTTGAAATTAGAGAACTCAATGTTGAGTCCTCCGGGCTGTAGGGTTCCCAGGCAGAAGATAAGGTGCTGTTCTTCAAATCTGCGATCTGAATCACTGCGCACTGGAGGAGGCAGAGGACAGACATGACAGAGGGGGAATGGGGGGTGCGGGGGTGATGGTTGAAATGAGCAGTGACCAGCAGATTAGGCTGGTCTGGCCATTATGGGCAGGAGATGTCCCACTCCCAAGCATTCTGGATGTCCGCCATTTTCAAACAACGCTCCTTATTTGCCCTTCTGTCATCCAGATAGCCCTCCACCATGCCTCCTCCATTCCCCGCTCCACAGCTCTTAACCACCACGACTCCCCCCCCAAACATAATAAAGATAGAGTCCCCCTGTGTCCTCATTTTCCACCCCACCTCCGCATCCAACATATCATCCTCAAACACTTCCACCAACTTCAATTAGACCCCACTACCCAGAACATCTTCCACTCCCCACCCCTCTCTACCTTCCACATTCCCTTCGCCACTCCTTAGTTCCCACCACACTCCCCACCAATCACTCCAACCCACCCGGTACCTTCCCTTGTAACCATAAAAGATGCAACAGCTGCCCACACACCACCTCCTTCACCTCCATCCAGGGTCCTAAATAGTCTGTCCAGGTGAGACAGAGTTTCACCTTCATCTCCTCCAGCCTATTCTACTGCATCCAGTGCTCCCGATGTGGTCTTCTCTACATCGGTGAGACCAAATATAGACTAGGTGACCATTTCGTCAAGCATCTTCGCCTGGCTTGTAACGGCCAACCTAACCTCACAATCACTGCCCATTTCAACTCCTCTCCCCACTCCCCCTCTGTCATGTCCATCCTCGGCCTCTTTCAGTGTTGCAATGATTCAGAATGCAAATTTGAAGAACAACACCTTATCTTCCGTCTGGGCACCTACAGCTCAGAGGACTCAACACGGAGTTCTTTAGTTTCAAGTAACCTTCCCACCCATCCCCCAGCTCCCTTTCCAGCCCCACCTCCTCCCTTCCACTCTACCTACTGACCCTTCATTCTAGCCATCAACCAGATTCATCCATCCCATCGAACAACCAGATTGCACCGTTTCTCGGTGTCCACCTATCACCATCATTCCGTTAGCCTCGCCTCCCCCTACCCCCACATCCAGTCCTGAAGGAGGTAATAACTGACTTCTCCTTTCCTCCAGATGCTGCCTGGCTTGCTGTGTTCTTCCAGCTCCCTGTTTGTCTACCTTCAAAATTATGGTCTTGCTTATAGTTGCAGATTCTGGCCACAGGGTGTCTCTCCAAAGCTGTCTGCAAAATTTTATTTTCCATTTACAGCTTAGATCTCATTTTCAGCTTAATATTCCTATATTTCTCCCTTCTCGGTAGAATGTCCTGCCTTCTGGCCAACCAACACACTTGCATTCCCCAGGTAAACACTAAACTATTCCAAGAGTGTGGGCCTTGGACACTTTTCATGCCAATATCCCACAATGCTGCAATGCCTGTTTTTTTAATGACAACTTAGACAATGTTGCTGCTACTTTTTCAAAATGTATTAAAAAGTTCTGCAATTTTTTTTTCTCTATTCATTTGTGGGATGTGGGTGTCGCTGGCTGGCCAGCATTTCTTGCCCAACCCTAGTTGTCCTTGAGAAAGTGGTGGGGGCTACCTTTTTGAACTGCTGCAATCCTCCTGCTGTGGGTTGACCCACAATGTTATTAGGAAGGGAATTCCAGGATTTTGACCCAGCCACAGTGAAGGAACGGCGTTATATTTTCAAGTCAGGATGGTGAGTGACTTGGAGGGGAACTTGAAGGTGGTGGTGTTCCCATATATCTGTTGCCCTTGTCCTTCTCGATGGAAGTGGTTGTGGGTTTGGAAGGTGCTGTCTGAGGATCTTTGGTGAATTTCTGCCGTGCATCTTGCAGATAGTACACACTGCTGCTACGGAGCATCAGTGGTGGAGGGAGTGAATGCTTGTGGATGTAGTGCCAATCAAGCGGCTGCTTTGTCCTGGATGGTGTCAAGCTTCTTGAATGTTGTTGGGGTTGCACTCATGCAGACAAGTGGGGAGCATTCCATCACACTTTGGACTTGTGCCTTGTAGATGGTGGACAGGCTTTGGGGAGTCAGGAGGTGAGTTACTCACTGCAGTATTCCTAGCTTCTGACCTGCTCTTGTAGCCACTGTGTTAATGTGGTGAGTTCAGTTGAGTTTCAGGTCAATGATAACTCCCAGGATGTTGATAATGGGGGATTCAGTGATGGTAACACCATTGAATGCCAAGGGGCGGTGGTTAGATTGTCTCTTATTGGTGTTGGTCATAGCCTGGCATTTGTGTGGCGTGAATGTCACTTGCCACTTGTCAGCCCAAGCCCTGGATATTGTCCAGATCTTGTTGCATGCGGACATGGACTGCTTCAGTATCTGAGGAGTCACGAATGGTGCTGAACATTGTGCAATCATCGGTGAACGCCCCCACTTCTGACCTTATGATGGAGGGAAGGTCATTGATGAAGCAGCTAAAGATGGTTGGGACGAGGACACTACCCTGAGGAACTCCTGCAACTCCTGGAGCTGAGATGATTGACCTTCAACACCCACGACCATTTTCCTATGTGCCAGGTATGACTCCAACCACCAGAGAGTTTGTCCCCAATACCCACTGATTCCAGTTTTGCAAGGTTCCTTGATGCCAGCGCAGTCGAATGCAGCCTTGATATCAAGGGCTATCACTCTCACCTCACCTCTGGAATTCAGCTCTTTTGTCCATATTTGAACCAAGGCTGTAATGAGGTCAGGAGTTGAGTGGCCCTGGCTGAACCCAAACTGGGCGTCACTGAGCAGGTTATGGCTGAGCAGGTGTTGCTTGATAGCACTGTTGATGACACCTTCGATCACTTTACTGATGATCAAGAGGAGACTGATGTGGCGGTAATTGGCTGGGTTAGATTTGTCCTGCTTTTTGTGTACAGGACATACTTGGGCAATGTTCCATATTGCCGGATAGATACCAGTGTTGTAACTGTACTGGAACAGCTTGGCTAGGGGAGCGGCAAGTTCTGGAGCACAAGTCTTCAGTACTATTGCCAGAATGTTGTCAGGGCCCATAGCCTTTGCAGTATCCAGTGTCTCCAACCATTTCTTGATATCATGTGGAGTGAATCGAATTGGCTGAAGACTGGTATCTGTAATGCTGGGGACCACTGGAGGAGGCCGAGATGGATCATCCATTCGCCACTTCCAGCTGAAGATTGCTGCTAAAGCTTCAGCCTTATCTTTTGCACTGATGTGCTGGGCTCTTCCATCATTGAGGATGGGGATATTTGTGGAACCTCCTCCTCCAGTGAGTTCTTTAATTGTCCACCACCATTCACGACTGGATATGGCAGGATTGCAGAGCTCAGATCTGATCTGTTGGTTGTGGGATCACTTAGCTCTGTCTATCACTTGCTGCTTTTGCTGTTTGGCGTGCAAGTAGTCCTGTTTGCTGTCTTCACCAGGTTGATACCTCATCTTCAGGTATGCCTGGTGCTGATCCTGGCATGCCTTCCTGCACTCTCCATTGAACCAGGTTGATCCCCTGGCTTGATGGTAATGGTTGAGTGGGGGATATGCCGGGCCATGAGGTTACAGATTGTGCTGGAGTACAATTCTGCTGCTGTTGATGGCCCACAGTGTCTCATGGATGCCCATTCTTGAGTTGCTATATCTGTGCAAAGTCTGTCCCATTTAGCACACTGATAGTGCTACACAACACGATCAAGGTTATTCTCAATGTGAGGGCGAAACTTTGTCCCCACAAGGATTGTGCGATGGTCACTCTTACCGATACTAACATGGATAGATGCAACTGCAGCCAGCAGATTGGTAAGCAGGAGGTCAAGCATATTTTTCCCTCTTGTTAGTTCCCTCACCACCTGCCGCGGACCCAGTCTTGCAGCTATGTCCTGTACAGCCCAACTAATTTGATCAGTCATGCTGCTGCGGAGTTGCTCTTGGTGGTGGACATTGAAATCCACCATCCAGAGGGACTGACAATGCTCCCACTCCCATTATATTTCTTAACATCCCCCACCGACCTTCTCTCTTAACCCCTACATTCCTCAGCTAGTTTTTATAACATTACCTTTCCTAACCCTGCTCTAAGTTGAAGTGTCCAAACCATTCACTCTCAGTTACCCTCCTCTTTCATTCTCTTCTCTTCATTTCTTTTTTCCATCCTTATTCAGCAGTTTTCTCCCTCTTCCTTTACCTTTTACTTGTTTTGCTAACTACCTCTGCCCATTTTCTTCTTTTAGTCAGCATATATCAGCATTCCTTCATTTTCACTGGTTCAAAATCCTGGAACTCCACATGTATGAGGCCTTCACCATATGGACTGCGGAGGTCCAACTTGGGAGCCCACCATCACTCTCTTAAGTGCAACGACAGAGAGACTGCAAATGCCTGACTTGTTAGTGATGCCCATATCCACAGAATTTGTTTTTAAATTGAATTATCCCCCACATTTTAACCTCATCCGACATGAATACTGCCCTACTCCTTCAATATCTGGGTAATTTTGATTCTGGGCATCAGTGCAATGCACATTTTACAAATTTGGCTCCCTATTGTATGTCCTGCACACATTTCTCTTCCACTAGACTCAAAGTAAGCCAGGTCTGGCATTTGATAGGGGTTTTATTCTATAATTATCCATTTTACACCATCATACAAAATGTGTATGTTCTCCTGCTCCACATGCCACTCCGGGAAAGATTTATTAGAATTACATTATCACATTATTATTCCTATAAAAATATATATATATATATATATATATATATATACACACACACATACACACACACACATACACACATAAAATATGTATATATGAGAGTTTGGACTTTAAAACAGCAGAAGATTGGTGTGTGTTGAATTTATGATTGGCTTCCTAAACAAAACTAGGTCACATTCCTTTCTGAACAGTGACCTAATCTAGTTTCTGAGAGCAGGTGATTGTAAACACCTGGAGTGTTAATGGGAGATTGTTTATACTGTGGTAGTTTATGACATGGAGAGTAAATATTGAAGGCCACTTACTTGTTTTCAGTTCAGAATAGTCAAAGATTGATTTTTTTAAGGGTAGTTCAGAGGAAACCTGACTAGAGTCAGAAACAAGAACAGCTTCTCTCCTAGAAAGAAGCTTTTCAGAGTAGTTAAAGAAGTATGTTACCTCAGTAGAAACATTTAGTTTGTGCATGTTCCACGCCATTAGTGTTTGGTTAGGTATCTGCAGGTTATTGAAAGTCGAGGAAGTTTAAGGTCTTAGTTTGGTGAGTATTCATGTGAGACAACTCCACAGTTCTCAGAACAGAAACTGGGGAGAATCAGTTTGATAGAATTAAAGGGTTTAGTATAAAATAATAATTTCTCCAGATTTGAGTCTGTAATTCATACAATTAGGAAAAGATTGAAATTTTGTTTTGCTGCCTATTTTAAGATCTTTCTAACTGTGTTCTATATCCAGATAGCTTTTTTTAAAGCTTTTGTCTTTTGCCATAGTAAACTTCTGTTCGCGAAGAGTCATACAGCATGGAAATAGACCCTTAGGTCTAATCGGTCTACGCCGATCATATTCCCAAACTAAACTAGTCCCACCTGCCTGTGCTTAGCCCATATCCCTCCAAACCTTACTCACAATACTTCTTTACTGTTCACAAAATTTTTTAGAATTTTGGTTTTGTAACTGCAAAATAGTTCTTCAGCTTTGAAATCTTAATGAACTTAAAGTGTATAATAGTGCAAACATTACTTACCTCGACTTCACACATGAAGTATTCTTTTTTAGTGCAGCTTTATCTCCATTTAAATTCTGTTCATCCAAAAGCTTCGCTTTGCGCTCACGACCCACTATTTCTTTAGGAAACAGGCTTTTCTCATCAAAAGCTACTTTTAGTGCTGTTAATGTCAAGGGGATATAGAAAGTTTAGTGCAACGATATTGCTTTATGTTGGCATAAATAAGGATTACAACCTACAATTCCTAGTTTCAACCCACAATGAGACATTTACTCAGGTGCCTGGCAATCTGGATCACTTTTAAAGTATAAAATATTTTAACAATTCTTATTTAAAGTTATGAGCAATTGCCACTCTTTATAACCTTTCTAAAATTGTGTGGTAGAATATAATCACCTCTCACGGTTCAATTCTTCAGCATTTTTAGTCATAAGACTATAATCAACAATAAATTATTTAAATAAGTATAAATGATTTAAAGTACTAAGGCCCCAGTTTTAACCTGACCCACCAAGCTGGAATTGGGACAGGAGTGAGGGTGCATGTTGCCCATTTTAAATCCTGTCTGATTTTATACTTTGAAATCAATGGAGTGTAAAATTGAATGAGCCATAAAGCAAGCATCTGACTGGAAGCTATCCTGATCTCATTGGGTGGATTAGGTACAATCAGGATTTAGATTATTTGAATGGGAAGTTTTCCTCTATTATGCACTAACATTATTCACCAGCCTGAGCACCAAAAAAAATTTAAAAATTAACAACATTTTTAATTTTCTGTTCAGCACGAAACACAGTTCTCATAATCTACCAAAAACTCTTTTTCTTCACTGTTACAGAGCAGCATAGGAAATTTGCAGTGGGAATTTTAGTCACTTCTTTCATGCCACAAAACAATTTAAAATTTTATATCAATATAGTGGCTGGCACTAATGTACGACTTTGTACTAAATGTAAGTAGCCCTGTGTTTGAACTGGATACTCCAATACATTACAGAGATTTAAGGGACTATTATATTATTCCCACCACAAGAAAGCCATGCATTGTAAGTCTCCTGCTCTGTTCCAGAACTACATCTGGATCCTCTGTCTTCTCCTATGATGGGTTGGGTGGTGGAGGGAAGTATTTAATAAATGGGAGGGTCTCAGGTGGGGACGTTGCCACCTTCACACCTTCAACCAAATGATGTTTATGACAGGAATGCACAAGGACAGCCTGCAGCCCCACCATGAAATGGCCAATTAATGCCAGTGGCCAGGTGGGTTCAACCCAGAGATGGATAGATGAGTGAGAGGGGACTTGCTAGATGGAGAGGATGACAAGCAAACCTGTGCAGGCTCCCAGTCTGGGGGTGGAGGGAGGGCAGAGACACCTAGTGCCTGATTCAGAGATACAGCATTGGGAAAGGGAAAGCCTGCTACCAGCCCCCTCCCACATGCAACTCAGACCCTGCATTACCTTATCCATGATCATTCACCCATCTCCCTGGATCCAGAAACAAGCCCAGGCCTTAAGTGAGTCATATCTGCAGCAGCCACTGTCTCAATAGCCTCTTTTGCTGGTATCTGTCTGGCTTGCAGCTCTCAGTGGATGGACAGTCTTTGGGTTGGCCCAAAGTACTGCAACCTAACAGCACTTTGATAGGGAACAGTTGCCAGGTCAAGTAGTACTCGAGAGGAAGGGTTTTCCAGTAAATAAAGAAACAAATTACAGACGACATTTTAGGGGAAGAGGGCAGCACGGTGGCTCAATGGTTAGCACTCCTGCTTCACAGCGCCAGGGACCCATGTTCGATTCCACCCTCAGGTGAGCGTCTGTGTGGAGTTTACACATTCTCCCCGTGTCTGTATGGTTTCTTCTGGATGCTCCAGTTTCCTCCCACAGTCCAAAGATATGCAGATTAGATGGATTGGCCGTGTTAAATTACCCACTGTCCAGGGATATGCAGACTAGGTGAGTTAGCCATGGGAAAATGCAGGGTTACAGGTGTAGGATAGGGGAGGTGGGTCTGGATGGGATGCAGTTCTGAGGGTCAGTGTGACTCGATGGGTTGAATAGCATGCTTCTACATTGTAGGGATTCTGTTCTATGACAGAAAGTCTCATCAACTACAGTTGTAACATTCTAGAATGAGCTTTAATGATATTATTTAAAGGATTGTTATTTGTAATATTTTAAAATGCTTAATATAGCAATTAGAGATATACAAATAATACATACCAATGTGTTAAAGAGAAAATTTCAACCCAGATTTTCTGAAGGCCAGACAATCGCTATTTCAGTGCAGATGGGAGTTGTGCACAGTGGCCCTGTGGAATCCCCATCGCAGCATAATATGAATGAACTGCCCAGGAAATTGAAGATTTTGCTGTGCAATTACTCAACCTCTAGAACATTCTGGAAGTCTCCATTTAAATCGGAAAATTCAGCGTGTTTCATTGAAATTAAACAATTCGCTACTCAGGCAATGTTAGACTATTAAATACATAGTTTAACTCCTAAGTAACTATTAAATTAATCCCATACTCACCTCACCGTACACATCCCAGCTACAATACTTCCAGGCTCCTTAAAAACACCCCAGACCTTTCCCATACTGCCAGTCTCTACCATAACCCTCAACCCTGCTCCCCCACCTGACTGGACTGGGCCAGATCCTTCACCCTCACGCTACGGGAGCCAATCTGACCCCCTGCAGCTCAATAAGACTGACCACTTCTCGCCCTGGCCAGAGTGGATCACGCCTCCCATCCCACTGGTGTAACCAACCCAATCCCTGACCCAGTTCCAGACCTGACCCAGCTGGCATCTTACCAACTGATGCCCTACTCCTAACTAGCAGGCATCCTTCTCAGCAGGCCCCTATCTACCTAGTACCTACCCCCTACTTATCTGGCATCTTACCCTGATACCCTATGCCATTCCCAAACTGTACACTACCCTAGCACCCTACTTTCTTGACACCTTACACCCTGCCCATCTGACACTCTACACCCGTATCCATCTGGCACCCTGCCCATCTGACAACCTACACTCATATCCATCTGACACCCTAACCCTGCCCATCTGACCCCGTATACCCGTACCCATCCGACACACTACATCCTGCCCATCTGATACCCTACGCCTGTAGGCACCTGACACCCTCACCTGCACCCATTTAACACTCTACACCTGCACCCATATGGCTTCCTACACCTGTACCCATCTGACACTCTACAGCCATCTCCAACTGGCTCCTAGCTACTGTCGACTGAACATTACACTTACCTTTCATACTTAGTATTCAACGGTAGATGTTAAATTGGCTGTGAGGTCGTTTACATTTCAAAATATAACAGCAGACTGCTGTGAGAACGAGCCATGGTTTGCATTCCTCTGACAGTTCTGTGCTATAAAAGAACTTTTAGATAGAAGTAAGGCTTCTCATTCCTGAGGGAGTTGTGAGTTACATCTCCTCTCAGAAATGTCAAAAAGGACCAGAAATTGGTCTGGACGAGATTGCCCCTCTTCAGAAAATCCAACCCTTGATTTTTTTTACAGAATGATTTGATTGATTTTGTGATAATTGCTAGTTTCCAACTGGTACCTACGAAAAGTGCGACTAACTAGTATTGTACAAGGAGCTGACTCTTTCTGCTTGTTTCAATATTTGATGAAGTCAACATGGTTAACACTATCAGAAAGTGATCACTTACACTAATCAGATCAACACTACATATTGCTGTTGTGTTGTATTATACATTTTTAACTGTTACATTGAGCTGAAATTTCTCAGTCCCAGAACAAGGTGAGAACTGGCAAGTCAGTTAGGGAAAGATGGTGTGATCGGAAAAGTGAGATTCCTGACATTGAGAAAATAAAGTATGATTTCTACCCAAGTCTTTAGAGGTGAGATGGGAAACTCATCTCATTTATATACCATTTGCTATTCTCCCATGGGCCAGAGAGAAACTGAGTGATGGCAATCCCTGATGTGAAAGTTACAGCAGGTACCTGGTGGCTCCAGTTCATTGCTTGCTCCTTCAGGTCTCCTTCTAGGACATAAGTCTCCAGCATCTCAGGGCAAACTCCATGGACCGGGCAATCAAGGTGACAGTTGCACTAAACTTCTGTGTAACTAGTTACATCAAAGGATCCACTGGGGATTTGTGTGGGAACTCACAGCCCTTGACACACAAGTGTATCCGGAGTGTTATCGATGCAACTTGTGCCAGATCATACTGTTCCAATCTCATTCCCCATGATGAGGTCAGTGCCACAGCCCAGGCTTTGGCAACGTAGATGGCTCCCCGCAGCTGCAGGGCACTACAGACGATACACACATCAGACTAAAAGCACCATATCATTATGCAGCAGGCTTCATCCACTGAAAAAGGTCCCATCTGGTCAAATGCACAAGTCATCTGTAATAATCTGTATTGTATCTTAGAGGCATGTGCCAGGTACCCTGGAAGCTGCTTATATCCTCGAGAACTAATCATGTTTTTGGTTTGTTTCAGGGGCTGAATGACTTTCAAAGATGGTTACTAGGAGATAAGAGCTACCCTCTGCAACCATGGCTGACGACTCTGTTATGCAATTGCCTGACTAAGGCAGTGCAGACAAACAATGCAGCCCATGCTTCCACCAGGGCCATGTTGAGGCAAATGACTGGCCTCCTGAAGATGAAGTTCCAATGCATGGTGTGGAGGAGGTGCCTTGCAGACAAGAGTGTGCCACATATTGCAGCTACAGTTACAGTTACAGTCAATCAGCCTGGTGATGACATAAACTAGTACGATAGTCACAAATGTTGGTTTGTATTTGCAATGAAGTGTCATCATTAGGACCCGTGTGCCCTCAGAAGCTCTTCTTCTTCTTTTTTCTCCCACAACGTGTACTGTGAAGGGATATTCATGGCTGGCAGAAATTGAGCTGGTACACAGCTAGGGTTTGAATATGATGCCAGTGCCAGAAATCCCAGATCACTGGTGTGCACACAACAGTGTGTTGGGGAGGGGGGGCTCCAAAGAAGACTGGTGCAAACATAATGAGGTGAGCAGCATAAAATTGCATGAGAAAACTCACTTGAGTCAAAGAGAAACCTTCCATGAAACTTTCTGAAATTGATACGATCGAGTTATAGTAAAAATCAACCCATTAATTTTAAGTACCGTAGATGATTAATGGTTTGTACCTCACATTTAAGGTGTTACATGAACCAGATGCAAAATGTTAACTTATATGGATAGATATATGAATGAGTACAATATTTAAATAAAAACAATTAATTTTTCACCACTAATCACTTTACCAAACTCAAGCTATAGTTGAACTCCTCTTTTTTTTCCCAAGAATATACTTCCTGATTTTTAAAAAAAATTTTCTAACTTCAAATGAAAATTAGCCCATTTACCAGCTTGATGGTGAACTTATCAATTTGAAACTTGTATTTCTGCCACATTTTGAAATTCAGTTATAAATGCTGGAAAGGAATTCATTGCTTACTTTCAGAAAATGTAGGAAACATCAACTTTTCATTGTCAGCCTCCTCAAAATTTACATCAAAGTATTTGTTGGGATTCTGCAGAAAGTCAGGTTTTGGTACATCAGTGACTTTCTCCAAGTCTTCCATTTGTAGGCAACTAAATGTTCCTGTAATATGATACTGTATAATATTAAAATGCTACAATAAAGCAAATTAATTTCAGTTTCATATTCATTCATTAATATGGAAAATAATTTTAAGCAGACTCTTCTTTAAACTATTGTTTTGTCATTGTGATACTAAGAAAATAACAAGAATATTGGAAGAAAAGTAGGAAATCAAAGTTAAGTATTTTGAATTCTAATCTACAGTCAAAATGAGAATTACTAATAGGTTAGATTCAATTTAAAGGAGAAACTGCAGTGATACAGCATCAATCAACAATTCATTTGAGTTGCAGAAAGTGGAAAAAAAGTGTCATCTAATGAAGATTATTTGCTTATTTTTACAAACATATGTTTTATTGGCAGTTTTGGACCGAAGTTACAATTTGTATGAATCTGTTTTCCAACTTGCAATGCTTCAATAATGCATTTTGTTCCTTATCTCTTTCACAATACTGCTGTACTGCAGTAAGTATTTTGATGAATGTATGAATTTTCCATGATTGATACAACTGTGAAAACGAGAGGAAATACTTTAAATGTATGGATTTTTATGCGTTCCATGAAATTGCCAAGTCTAATTTTATAGCAGTAATATACACCTGAATGTGCACAAGAGCAAGCTATGAATTTGGAGATTCAAAATGGTAACTTGAGCAGATAACGTCAAAATTGCATTTTAAATTTTACCCAGTCTTCCAAATTTGCCATATTAATATTGTGCATGGTTAAACAATGGTTGGAATTGGTGATGTAATGAGCTAATTAATATTCTATAAATGACTGTAATCCATTAAATTTTTTAAATGAGCCAGTGAAATCTGAACTAGTCAGTGATCAATTTTAAAATAATTAACTTGGGTCTTCATTTAATACTTTCTTCAACTGATGAACATGTCACCATAAATTTAAATACAATCACAGCTGCCAAAGTTACAGACTGTGTATCCTGGTCAAATGCTTTCAATTATGTGTTTTCTTTAGCAAGAATATCCTGAAAGTAACATTATATATTATGTTTAATAAACTGAAAAATGCCTATGCTCATTTGAAATAGCTATTCATATCTTTTAAAAAAAAATTAAGTTCTTAAAACGTAATAATGCAAACTTTCTCATAATATCCTGTCACAAATTTACTTTACGGGATATCAATCTCTTTCCTCAACATTATTGCTTTAGTTGTGACTTACTAATTTTCTTCACTTGTAAGAAATCTTAATGGATCATCCCATACATAATACTATGTAGAGAAGTATAAATTGATGTACAGAGAGATTATGCTTACCTATAGGGCTTCGCAATTTGCCCCAAGCAGACAACCATGGTCTAGGTTTCTTTTGGATTCTGTTTTCTCTAAAAATGTTACCTAAAATTGTACTTTTCCATATGTTCAACCTAAAAGAAAATTGTTGGTAATACTCAAAGGATACATAAAATGTTAAGTTTTATATTCGACACTATGCATTTTCCAACATTTCTTTAACTCATCTTAAAACCGTTATCCATTCAAGAATTTATACTTTCAGGGAATATTCATTTCTCCTGTTTAAAATGATCATATGTCAGTTGCATCTTAAGAATAACTTTGGTATTTCATTAATAAAAATGTTTGAAATGTAGAATAACTTTCAATATGGCTAGTCAAGTATTGATTTTGTAAATGAAAAACAGGAATGGTGAAAGATATAGTTTGGGGGCAGATGCAAATGAGAATAAACAAGTTAATGGGAATGTCCCTTTATCTCAGGGAAATACAAAGGTTTGCAAGTTACTTTACAGGTTATGTAAAGCCCTGGTTAGAAACCATTTAGGGTACTGCATTCAGTTCTAGACATTGAATTTCAGGAAAGATATTATGGTCTTGGAGGTGCAGAGGGGATTCATCAGAATGATTCTTGATCTAAAAGGGTTAAATTTGCAGACCAGATTGCAAAGACTAGGCTTTGTAGTTTGTTGTATACAAAAACATAAGTAGTGATTCAATTGAGGAGTTTAAAATGATGCCAGGTACGAAGAGATCAAATATTTCCTCCACTGGGAAAGTCCAGAGCAGGAAGCATAACTTTAAAATTAGAACTAGACCATTAGGGGCAATATCAGGAAGGAGTTCTTCACACAAAAGGTAGTGAAAATCTCAATCTCTCTCTCTCTCCCCCAGTCAAGTGCAAATGGCAAAATCAAGAATGATAGACTTTTTGTAATTGGCAAAGGCCTTAAGAGATATAGAGAAAAGCAGGTAGTTGGAGTCAGGTCACAGATCAGCCTTTTTCTAATTGATTACAGAACATGCTTTAGAGGCTGAGATAGTAGGAACTGCAGCTGCTGGAGAATCTGAGATAACAAGGTGTAGAGCTGGATGAACACAGCAGGCCAAGCAGCATCAGAGGAGCAGGAAGGCTGACGTTTCGGCCTAGACCCTTCTTCAGAAATGCACTGTTATCTCTATCTCTCATGCTTTAGAGGCTGACTTGCCTACTCCAACCAGTTTTCTTCTGCTATGGTGAATTTACCTGCTCCCGTAGTCAATTTTCTCCTCGGCAACGGGGATGCTGTGTTTCAAAACTGCTAGATGTTCTTCTCTGCTCACATGCTTCTGACCCATGGTCTTCTCACATTTGACTGTTTTGACTGGTATCTTTGTAACAGAGGGAGGTGAACACTCACCAATTCGCCAATGTTCATCCTAAATTCAGTACTTCAAATTAGTTATGTTTTTAAAATGCACTCATTTATTTTTTAACGTTGAAGTGATTTGGCAGGTAACAAATCTACATTTAATTGCTCATGAAATAACTGATCTAATTTCCTCATCACTTCAGTAACCTACCCGAAATGGTATTAATTTTTCCTTTGTGAAAGCAGTTACTGGAAAATATAATTTATTAATATTGCCTATGTCCACTGTGGAGATATGTTTCTTCAGTTGTCTCCAATAAGTGACCAATAAGTTTATCATTGTGTGATATATATGTATACAAGGTAACTAAGTACAGTGAACACTGATTTCATTGGATCTATCGGCACAGAAGGAAGTCATTCTTCCTTCAAACCAAATCTGTTCCACTTATACTCAAGTCCAGGTTATTTATATATAAATCAGGGTAAGCAATGATCTGAACACCAATTGCTTGACCCTAATGCATACTTTTCTCCTGTCAATAAAACATGTACCAAATTGCCACCAACCCTTTTTTCAGAACATTTTCTTATTTAGCACTTCTTCAAATGACTTAGAAGAATAAAACTGGTATTGAAGGAAAATACATGGTTAAAAAATAACCTACCATCTTTTATAAAATGTAATTGAAACACCAAAATTTTAAGCCATGTGGATGACAATAAAGTTCACAAAAACAGAGAGACATTGCACTACTATTCTAATGTATATTACTGAAAAAAATTACTGCAGGCATCTATGTTTTCCTCATGGGGTAAATATTAAAAATAACCAAATGAGTTAGAATTGTCTTTGAAATATTAGATGCGAAATATTTCTCTCAATTATTGAACATTATAACACAGAAGTAGATTGGAAACACTATGAATTGTTTACTTTAATAATTCACAACTCCTATTAAGTTTTTCCCACAAAGTATAAGAGACGTGTATTTCTAGTTGGAAGTGATTAAATCTGTGAAATTAACTCCAGAGAATGAAATAAACTAGGCAGGTCTTTTGCTTCCTTGAGTGTAGCAGATTCTACACACTTGCTGTCCCATTAATAGTCTTATGACATCAATATATGTAGGGAGCATGCACATATTAGTCAGTGCACAGAAAAGTGCTGACTCACCCAAGAGAAGCTATTGGCATTGTTTGCTCTTAACAACTGGCAAAATGCAAAACAGCTACTCATGTAAATACTTCTGTTTCATTATGCCAAAGAGAGTAAAACAATACAAGACCAAGTTTTCTGATTGTCATGAGCACGTTATACAAATAGCATTGGATTGCATTTTGAAAACCAAGGAAGATCATGGCACTGCATTCATTTCTTAAACTGCATACACACAACCAACTTAATAATTGAAGAAAAATAAAAGAAACAATAATCTGTACCTGTCCAAATACACCAATCACTGATCCAGTAATGTCACTTAAAACAATACTGCAGTCAGCAGACGCTGAAAGAATTAGCAAATGGCCATCCTGCACACAGGTTTCAAGGTGACTGATACAATCATTATGAGGTTGTGTTGCTACCACCATTGGTGGAACTTCACTAATTACAGTGTCACTGGAACACAAACAGTATTCCTGATGAGAAACAAACAGAGGTACAATTAACAGTTAACTTCCTCACAACAGGTCATGTAAAACAACGTTGTGTTCTAGTTGAAACGAATATTAATACTTGAGTAAAACCTCACTCGTCTGCCCAGAAACAAGACAGAAACAATAATACTGCATGAATATTTGTCATTCTGGGATGGAATGTCATTAAGAAAAATGAATTAGATGTAGATTATCTAAGATTGAAATTACCTACTGAAGAATAAATCATGTTTATAAGCAGCTAGCAAAACAGCTGTAAGTTTTTGGTTCATGTCTAGTTTAACACTAAAGTTCATAAATTTACGAAAAATTTGCTTCTGTTGGATTGTGCTTGTAAATATTCAATTTGGACAACAGCGATGTCAATTCATGCACGTATCTTTAAGGAAGGAAGACAGCACCCTAAGCTGATATAGAAACAAGATTCAGGTCAAAGTTTCCATTCTGGCATCTTAAATAAAGTTGCTATGGTGACAGCAAATGTGAACTTGCAAATTTTCTTAGCTTCTGAAGGGATCCCAAATGATTTGTAAATTAGCTAATGTGACACCTTTTATTTAGGAAAGGAGACAGAAAGCAGGAAACTATACACCAATTAGTCTAATATTGGCCATACAGAAAATGTTAGAATCCATTGTTAAGCAGGTTATCACAGAATATTTAATAAATCATAACAGGATCAGGCAGAGTCAATGTCATTCTTGGAAGGGAAACTGTGTTTAATGTATTGTAGCTCTTTGGGTAAATAACAAGCAAGATAGATTTGAGGAAACTTGTAGATGTGATTTACTCAGATTTTCAAAAATCATTTGAGAAGGTGCTGCATGAAGGTACATGGAGGGGTAACATATCTGCATGGATAAAGTATTTATTACCAATCAGGAAACATAAAGTAGGATAAATGAGTAAGTTTTTGGTTAACACGGTGTAACTGGTGGACTGTCACGAGGATCAGAGCTGGGACCTCAACCTCTTAAAATTTGCAATAATAACTTGGATAGAGGGACCAAAGCCAAAATTTACCAATGGCACCAAGATAGGTAGAAAAGTAATTTGCACAGGGGTATAGATAGCTTAAATGAGTGAACAAAAATTTGGTAGAGGGGGTGTAGCATGGCTAAAATGTGAAGTTGTCCATTTTGGCAGGAAGAAATGAAAAACCGCACCGTATTTAAATGGCAAGAGAATGCAGAACTTGGTGGTACAGATAAATGAGCACGTGTGGCACATGTATGTGAATTCAATTAGCATCTAGCCTATGTGAACTTGTAAATTTCCTTAGATTCTGAAAGGGTCCCAAATGATTTGTAAATTAGCTAATGTGACACCTATTATTCAGGAAAGGAGACAGAAAGTAGGGTCCAGCAACTGAGACCATTTTCGGAGCATTTAATTCATTGCTTAGAAATTAATGCGCACAGAAATAAATTAATGCACATAAAGCAAACAAAGGTTCTTTACCTGTATGTTCCAAACTTTAATATGGCCATTCACATCTCCAGTGATAAGATAGTCACTTTTTTTATCAACTGTCATAATAATGGATGCTGCATTGGCATGGGCTTCAAACTCAGCCAGTAGAAGGCTTTTAAAGGTATTCCAAAAGCGAACAATTCCACAACCACCGCAGGCTATAAGGTTTGCACCACCTGAAAGATTTTATAAAGTCCAAAAATATTAAGTTATTGTAAGAAATCCACACTTAGCTGCAAATCTAAATAAATACACAACTTGAGCCATCATATTTTATATGCTCCTTATAAATCTTCAATGTGTATATTGATAGAAGTTAATAAATTATTATTTTAAAAAGTCATCATCTAAGATACATTTTGTTTTCAAAAGTTACCATACTGGTGTTTCTAAATCCCCTGGAATAGAATGTTCTAAATATTTCTCCACAATTAAACAGATTAAGTAAAGACTATTTTGAAGTGTTTAACTCATTGAATGCCTAGTAAATACTGTACATTTATACTTTATTTTCTGAATATTAAAATGCTAATCAAAATGAGTACTAAATATAAATTACAATTTTCAAATCTAGGATTAATTTTAAAATTTCAATACTGTTTTTCTATGTGCTGCTTATGCTGATTATAAAATATTTCAGAAATGCATAGATTCATCAATTAGGTAGTATCTAATATCTTATATGAAGACAGAAATCATCATATATTGACTACTTGGGCAATTACAACTACGGCAGATCGGAAGCAAATCTTGTATCTAGTTTAATAATGTTATTCTCATGAGCATCTGTTACAAATAAGAAGTCACATGTCACACACATAACTGCAAGCATGAAAGCACTGGATTCTCAAGTAACACCTAAAATTATCTGTCAGCAGTTAGCTTCAACAACTCAATAAAATTAGTGGCAATGACTTCGTTATCCTAGAATAGTGAAGGCAACTGTCCAAGAATTCCTCTTCCTTGTTTCAACATGCTCTTGTGACAAATCAGGCCAAAAGTACTTTTAAAAGATTTAATGTTGAACCATCCTACGCTTTTGGCCAGTTAGAATAAACACTGCTAAATGAGATTTACCCAAGGATTATATACACCCTATGGTATGACTTTGAATTTCATTATGACCCAGGGTGAGGCTGCCAAATTCAATATGTTCCCAGATAAGGTGCCCCAAACTGTTAAGCTTCCAAATGAGAAGAGATAAAATTACTCCCCTTCCTTATTCACCCACTCCCTTGTTTAGTTGCAATAAGGTTAATTTAAAGAAAAGAATAAAAATAAAATACCATGTATGCTGGAAATCTGAAATAAAAGCAGAAAGTGCTGGAGTAACTTGGCAGTTCTGGCAGCATTTGTGGAGAAAGAAACAAAGTTAATGTTTCAAGTCCAGTATGACTCTTCTCCACCCACTGAATGGGCAAGTGGCCAATCTGTAATTTTTACCATATAATATTTATTATCTGTGTATTTATTTAAGAACAGGATGGAATATTGCTTTAAATAAATTGATATAAATTATATAATCTTGTTTTTATATTATTTTCCATTAAAGTGGCATTGTTATTCCAAATAAATGAAACTGCTGTATTATTTATAAATTGATTGAAATTTAGAGCAACTAGAACACAAAGGAAAACAGACTACGTGTAAATACAGCAATAGTGCACACACAAAAGTCATTGGGATTTCTCACCCGTACTAGAGACATTCTTCCTGCCTTCAAGAAAGTATAGTCTTGAAACTATGTAGTTGAATTCATCATCCTCGTTGTCAGCATTAAATAATGAATATCTGTTTGTAACTGCAGAAAAATTATCAAGAGCTTGAGGTTCTTCCTGCTGGTGTAGTTGATTGTCTGCAATGACTTTTTAAAAAAATAAATAAGTCAGGAAAGCAGAGCATATATTTATTTATTTATGGCAAAAGAAATTACCACATAAAAAGTATTTTAATGAATACACTGTAGAAGTTAACATTTCAAAAAAGTAACAAGAGATAAAGTGATCATATTTTTTGATGAATTTAAGGGTATAATTTGATAATTTGGAATTTTATTTATTGCATAGTTTTACAAATTAATTACTCGATATTAAATTTTAAGTCTTATTTAGTTTCAAAGTGTGAAGAACTCTAGAGCAAGGCATGTTTGAAGGATTCTGCACATTGTTACCATCTCATGAGAACAAGATACTAGTCAGGCAGCAAGATTGTGGAAAGATTTTCTGTCAGAGCTGAAGACAGCATTTGAATAAGCAAAAGCAAATCTGAACCTTAAGGAGTGAATGTGTTCAAATCACATATAAAGGATGTGAGTCATACAGTATTACTCTATGACAGTATGAGTCATCTATCATTATTGCCACAGTTACGTATGAAGATTCTAATACCAATCTGATATCAAATGTTGTTAAAACTGTCGAACATAAATCATTCCCATCCACCCCAAAGCTGGAACTGATTTTGTATCTATTGTATCCCCCCCAATAGTACCAGGTACTCAAGGACTGCAGCAATTAATTCCTGCCCACCCGAAACTGACTGTGTATCCTGGACACAAGTGTCAGCTGAAGCCTGCTTTGAAAATTCCAATGAGGCCTACCGTGCAAAACTTACCAGGGTCAATGTAATTCAGCTGCACAGAAACACTCTTCCTGCCTTTGAGAAAAGCCACTACCGAGGAAAGCCTTACCAGGGTTTTGTTTGAAAAGCAAAAGGAATATTCCTTGAGGTGGTATCTCAGAATCTGTTTGACTAATGAATATTATAGATCAAAGGCACTGGATAGCACAACCTGGTGGGTGGGAATTAATTGCTGCAGTCTTTAAGTACCTGGTTTTATGGGGTGGGAGTTGGGGCAAGGGGTGCAGTTGGCAGAATAATTGTAAAAGAAAACAGCCTTATTAAAGTTAATGTTCAAATTAGACAGGGCTTGCGTGATTGAGTGCCCATGGCACTGAGATGGGGCAGTCTGCTAAGAGCCCTAACTGACTCCTGACACCTGACACCTGCCCACCATCAACCACACCTCTTCAGCCATCACTCACTTGTGGCCTGGGATCCAGCAACAATCTTCGAGATTGGTGGGTGTGGAATCAATGCAGCCATATTTCCCCACTGATGTCGCTATTCGGTAGAACAGCCAGCCTCTGATTGCTTGGTAGTACTCAGAGTGTGGTACTGGTGTTCCTTAAGCCCAGGGAAGCCTCAATACCACACAATTAAGTGACATTTAATCCAGTAGGCCTGCCCTAAAAGAGGTGATGCAGAGCTCCCTCCAGTTCTCCAACCAATGGGCAAGACCGTCATCACATCCATTCACCCATTAAATCCAATCTATACTACCACTGGAATAGAAGTTGCACTGAAAACTTAAGTTAGTTAGAAAGTATTACATTTACCTGATTCGGATTTCAGAGCTCTCTTCAAGCATGGGTGAAATCTAGACGATGCTTTTTCAGAATTATTATTCCATACTACAATCTCCCCGTCATAACTGCCTATTGAAACCATATTGATATGTTATTCATAGTTAACTAAATACAGATTCCTTCACAAAATACTGTGTCAACCATGCACTGTGTTCTGCTTTCATTGGCTAAATATTAATTTAGTTTTCACTAGATGATAGAAAAGGTAATTATGCGGATGTTATTGGATATGGATATTGTAATCAAGTGTACAATTATTGTTTATTTGTGAAGCGTACACAGGGCATGATATTACCTTTGTCACAGGAACAGAGGGTGTCATTTGTGACTTTGGTAAGAGTCTTTTCGCTAATGCGCCCTAGTGGAAACCCGAATGGAGCTATTCAAACATGAAGCTCCAGGAAAGATGAGCGCAGATTTGGAAGGCTACAACGTATTCAAGGACATTGCAGAGGAAAGCGTTGTTAGAGATGGGTGGTACTTTGCAAAGAACGGCGGTGACAAAGCATTTCTTTTTGAGAGGAGTGATGACAGCAGACTTAAAAGGAGGAAGGAACAATAGCTGAAGAGATAGAACCACAAACAATGTTGGCTAAAATAAAAGCCATAAAAATACTTTGGCTATAAGAGCAGGTCTGAGGCTATGAATTTTGAAGCCAGTAACTCACCTCTTTTCTCCATAAAGCCTGTCCATCATCTACACGGTTCAAGTCAAAAGTGTGATGGATGACTCTTCACTTGCCAGGATTAGTGCAGCTCAAACAACACTTAAGGAGCTTGACACCATCCAAAATGAAGCAGACTGCTTGCTTGCACGCCATCCACCCCATCAAAATTCACCCCTTACCCTCTGGGAAGCAGTGATAGTGATACGTACTACATATATGATGCATTGCAGTAAATCTCCAGGTTCTTTATGCAGCACCTTTCAAACCTGCAACTTTTTACCAGCTGGAAGGGCAAGGGCAGCAGATACATGGAAACACCACTACCTGCAAGATCCCATTCCATGTCACACATCAACCTGGTTTGGAAATACATCGCTTTATCTTCGGTATCACTAGGTCAAAATCCCAGAACCCATTTCTTAACAGCATGTCTCTACACCCCAAGGAGTGCAGGGATTCAAAAAGGCTACTCTCTGCCACCTTATCCAAGGCAATTAGGGAAGGGCTTAAATGCTGGTCTCACCAGTGATTTCTGCATCCTATGATCCAAGTTCATAGAAAGTAAGGAAAAGAATAATTTAATCCACAATAATATACCATATCTGATTCGTATAACACCAGAAATTATTTATTTCTAATTTGTATTCCATGAAATGTCAGGAGATGGAAGAGCTGAAAAATCAAGTCAAACTTATTTGTATACACAAAATGTAATAAAAGAGTAAACCTGTTACAAGGGTTTGAGGTGGTAAGAATGCTGCACAAAGGATATCATTTTGATGCTGGGCTTTCCCCTTCCATTCTGAAGGCTGAACAAAAAATTCAGTAAGTGTGTCCATTCTGAAGACAGTAATTATTCTGGAAGAAATAATTGAAATATTTGCATAATGAAGCAAATCTACAAACTTACCTCCAAGTTAGAGATATCTCCAACCAATAGTATCGTTATATATCCACTAGTTAATTCATACAAGAAATGGGCTGCTGTGTCATGCAGTTATATAATCATTACCACTCCAACTTGTCATGTCATACAGTGACTTATATAGAAACAAACATTATTTCCCAGAATCTCAAGTTCTCAATCCTGACTTTATTGCATGACCCCAATGCAGAAATGTGGAAGGGTTGATGTGTGAGTTGTTCAATTGAACTTTTATGGTGGTTAGCAACAAGTTAATGTTGGTAAATGACTAGGAAACGCTTGTGCATCTGCATTAACTGTAGCCAACATGCAGAGTATATTTCATCCGAGGAAGTGTGTTGTACTTGAACATAACAATGATAGTGATGGACTGAGCTGCAGCACTTAAAATACATGGCAGTATAAAGTGGATCCACTGCAAAGTCCTCAAAACACCTGGGAAAATCCACTCTCAGGGGGCAAATAAAGAAAAATCACCCCAGTAATGAATCAGCATCAGTTACTAATGCAGGAGCAAACCTGCCTATGATGGGTAGAGTAAATTGCAGAAGGCAACAAGGTTGGAGGACGTGAAGGCAGGAATGGGAAGCAAGGCCAGATAGATAAATGAGACCAATGATCATGGTCAATGGAGTTAGGGAGGGAGGATGAGCAGTTAGGGGCAGAGTCTTATATGGCTCAGTGAGACCGAGGGACAGGGAGTGAGGGTAGGGTCCAGGGAGTGAGGTCAAGTGTATGTGAAGTGACAGTTATGTTGCAAAGTGGAGAAAGATGAACTGCAGGGAGGAGGTGCTGGAGAGATGCAAAGGGGTTGGAAAGGTGGAGAGGTGTGGTTAGGACAAAGAGGGACTGGAAAGAAGAGTGAGGGCCTGCAAATGGTGGGAAAAGTCTGAAAGGGGAGAGAAGAGTTTTAGACATTTCAACAAAGAAATATTCACCCAACTAAAACAGAAAAACTGAGGTAATGAATTCCTTGCAAATTATCATAGAGTCTTTAGTTTGAAGCTACAGGAGTTCAGGAGCCACTAAATGGCAGAAAATTCACTGGAGTCACACATTCCCTTTAATTTTCCTGCTGCTGCGTGGAGATCCTTGAGAGCTATGCACGATGCCAGCATGCAGAACCGTAAATCAATGTATCCACGTGCTGATCAGCGTGCATGGACCCTTCAAATGTTTACATATTAGGCCTAAATATTATGAATTACTTGAGTGACTGAGTTAGAAACAGGCATACAGCTTTAGCTTTGACCTCATCAGGCCACGGTAAGTTGTCTACAGAAGTGCATAAGTTTCTTTTTTAAAGAAACATTAGTTGCTAACTTATGCCTGCTGTCTTGTGCCTACTTAAATACTGTGGTGTCAAGGAACTTAATGTTTTTCTTGTATATTGTGGCTTTACATTTAAAGGAGTTGTGACGATTATTGAGGATACTAATGAATTATTATAAATCTGCTTCTGTGAGAGTCCAAATCCTCAATATGTCCTTGAAAATACTGAAGGCATTTTTACTAAGTGGCTGCATTACCAAACAATAAGTTTACAAAACTGAAAAAGGAGTTTGAAACCCAAAAGGGAGAACCCAAAAATCAAAATGTAGCCTGAACAGAAACACTTGGGGTTAAGTAATATTTTGGCCTGCACTGTGAGACTTTGCAGCAACAAAACATGTTATAACATTTTCTAAAACGTTATTACCTCAAAAGCTAAGTGAAAAAATCTCAAAGGAGCAGAAAAAAAGTGGATTAGTTCCAGAAGGCATACATTTCTGATTTTCATCGTTTGACCATGACATACCTTTCCCAGCCTAATACCAGAATAATTCTTTTTAATATCAGGATCTGGGAGATATCAGCTGCTTGATCCCTTCCTGCATTCAGTTTATGATGGCAATGGCCATTGAAATCCCAAATCTGTCAACACAAGGTACAACGTAAGGGATTATAGTTTCATGAATGAAGTATTTTATATATTATGAGTTTATTACTTGTGTTTTGAAATAGAAGGACCCAGGTTTCTTTTTGAAACTGCATTGACATTATTTAAGGTTAATTGAATTTAATGTCACACAGAAATTTTAGTTAAAATAAAAAGCTAGACATCTGAAATAAAACCAGAAAATCATTAACACAGCAGACCACGTGGCAGCTGTAAAACGGGCAAGTTATATTTTATGCCCGTTATTAGAACCCATCATTCTGATGCAAAGAGCAGAGCAAAAAATGCATAAAACTCACTTAGTTGTTGTTGAAAAATAAATATGGCAGTTTACATTCATATAATTCTAAATATGCATGGCATCACAATGTCCTTTACAGAGGAATGAAGAAATAGAGAACAAATCACTGAAGGGAAATTATGATGAGACTGAAGTATGCCAAAATGTTTCAAGCAGGTTTAAAAGAGGACAAAGTTGGAAGGATTTACCAACATAGATCTTGCGAACAGGACTGGAGAGACTGAAAGGCTTGTCAAGAATCATGGGATGAAAGGGCAAGAGTTGCATACAAAATGGAGGAAAGTGAGGGGTTTAGTAAATTATAACAACAACGCAATCAGGATGAGGGCATGAGAAGAGTATTGGGAATGAGTATTCAGAAAGGAAGATATTATTCAATAAACCAATGTTCTTTGCTTATATATTCTAATCCAAAGGTTAAGTGGATTAGCAGTCTTGCAGCCACCATTTCCATGACTGTCCTGCTATCTAATCATTAGGTCACATGCTACGTCACAGTAAATGAAGCTTGTAAACTTACAAGTTCTTTACATAACCAATTAACTTAACCTCATAGTGACAGGAATGGTCATTTAGAAGACGATATATAGCAAATCTTACCTTCACTGTTCCATCAACACTTGCAGTGAAAAATTTGGTCTCAGAGGCATCTAGTGCCATTGTAGTAATCTCAGAATTGCCATGGCACCCAGTAAATTGCTTTACTTTTTGACCAGTTTCAATCATCCACACTGTCACAGTAGATCCAATGTCTGAACTGATAACCTGCCAATAAAAGACATTTGGCTAAATTTTCATGGATTTGGAAGGGGTTTTCCATGTTACCAAAATGGTGCATGTGGACCAATTTCAAGGTTCCATCTCCCATCCCCAATCCAGAACCTACCATTTTCAGAAATAGAGGTGAGTTGTAGTTTGTACATCTGTGGTTCAAAGAAGCAGCTGCATGTGTAAAATTACAACTTTGTTCAAACTGATCCAATTTTCATTCATGAGATGTTTATAACATGATTCATGGCCATTAGACCTTTGAGGAAATGATTTATAACACTGCAATTATTTGAAGAGGATGGTTACCATTTTGGAGATATCCAGAAATCTCTTTGTGAGAGACAAACTACCCTGTGGTTAGAGTGGACATGAATGCACAGAAAAGTGGATATGTCCTGTGAAACTGGCAAGATTTAAAGGCATTTAAATCTCCTACTCTATAAATTTACAAAAGGGTCAACAGTTAAAAAGAAAAACATAGAGCTTATAATTCCATCCTGCTTGTTGGCATAATTCTGAGGGTCATCATTATAGGATTCATGCTGCATGACTGATTGTACAACTTACCCTTATCACAATGAGGTGTTCATCAGTTCACAGCTTGCTTGAAAAATTCCAAGTAGATATAATGTTTTTGACGTGGGATGATGAATATAATTGTTATCACAAGGAATTACATAGTTGAGTTAAATTTTAGTTTTTATAACAGATAAAACAACTGAAGGAATTTAAAGATTTTTAATTAGTTTTATGAATGAGAGATTGTTGAAAATTAAGTTGGCAATTGACATCTCAGCATGATTGCTGAAGTCTAACCATGATGGGTATTGTGTTTGTTGACATGGAGGCTATCAAGTCAAACGATGGTGGATGGGAGCATAGATTGGCATGATGTTAAGTTGTCATGGGGATATCAGGTGCCATGCAGGGCAGGTAGTTAGGCATAGGTTTGTATAGGCAGTATGAAGGACCATGGAGGTGAATAAATGGCAGAAGATTGCATATGGAAAAGGGTGTGTGGGACTGTGGAGAGTGGTGGGGCCTAAGAGGGGGCATGGGCAATCTGAGGTATATTTGCATCATACAAAGAAGTAAGCAGGAAATGTAAAATAAGTATTGACCATCATATCATTGTTTATTTGAGAGATCAAAAAAAATTGAGATAATAAACGGCAGCTAAAAATGGATGCTTTTTTTCTTGAATGCTACTCAGGACTGCAACAGAGCTTTCAGAGAACCATCCAGATATGTGAGTTGTAATCAAGCTCTATACAGAATGGAGCTTTATGGAGAATTAAATGCTGTTGAGTGGAAGAGTTGTATTTCTCAGAAATGTGGTAACTTTAAATTATAGAGACATTTTCTAATGTGGGTCCTTTTAAAATATTCAATAATTATTTTGGATAAATTCGGTGAATGACTGGAATCAAGAGTCTAGGACATGCTTCTTTGTCTTATTCAATAGGAAACAGGAGGAAAACTCTCTGCTGTTTATGCCACATCTAGCAACAGTTATTTCTTACTTCATCTAGCTTAACTTCAACTTTAACTCACTTCATTTATCTTCACTTTATCTTACTTTAACCTAACCCATATTTATCCCTAACTTTAAATTTAACTGTATAAGTTTGGCTCAAAACGAAAACAAATACTACTTTGCTTCAAATGAATTGGCCAACTTTGCTCTTGGTGTAGATCTTGCCTCGTGGTTCTTTGTCGTCTCTGAAGAGGAGTTCAGGGTACGTACTTCTCAAATGTTGGTCTCAAAGGTTCACTCTGTGAAATCCTTTGTGCTGGTAACTTTTATACCAAAATGTGATCATCCTTCTAGAAACTTCTCTGGCATTCAGCCACTGAATTGACCAAACCTGATCATATCATCCAATCCCAGCCAATGGAGATCACTGGTAAACAATTCCCAAATGTTTATACCAAGTCGCTGAGCTGACTGGTTATAGTTCAGACGTTTTGTCACCATGCTAGGTAACATCATCAGTGCGGCCTCCGATGAAGTGATGTTGTTCTACTCCATTAGTATTTATATGATCTGGTCTGTTGAGGTGTTTTGTGTGATTTCAGGTTCTTTCTTGCAGTTAAATTGATGGCCTTCTTTGTCCGAGTGCACTGAAATGAAGGCCATCAATTAACTAGGATGATGTCACCATCCTAGCTCAAGCCAACCATAGACATGCACGGGAATTCCTAAAGGCCTGGTTCTCCACCCACAATGCAATCAGTAAACATGTGGAATTAGACCCCATATACAAACCCTTGCAAAAACCAGAAATGACACAAAACACCTCAACAGACCAGATCATATAAATACTAAGGGAGTAGAACAACATCGCTTCATCAGTGGCCGCACTGATGACGTTACTTAGCATGGTGACGAAATGTCTGAACTATAACCAGCCAGCTTGGCAAGCAAGTCAACAACCTCACTCACAACTCGAGCTACAAATCTTCGCAAGAACCTCAAGTCGTAAACAGCCACACACCATGCTCCATGTAAGTAATATGATGCAAGTGTGTCTAGTACACAACCATAAAGTTTCCCATAATTGGTCAACATAGGAAACCGCGGGTCACAGCTTACTGGAAAGGTCACATATGTCCTGGCTGCAGTTTTAACCTAGGTCAGAATTTAAAGTAGCTTGACCAAAATTCCCTTGTCAGCCATGGTGCCTCATCCTTCCCTTAGTATGTTTCTTCTTCCTTGGGATGAATTTCTGCTGTGCTTCCTGAATTACCACCATAAATTCCTGCCATTGCTGCTCCACTATCTTCCCTGCTAGGCTCCTCCTCCAATCAACTCTGTCTAGTCTCTCCCTCAAGTCTCTGTAGTTACATTTACTCAATTATAATACTATTACACCTGATTCAACCTTCTCGCTCTCAAACTGCAGGGTGAATTCAATCATATTATGGTCACTGCCCTTGAACTATTCCTTTACCTTAAGGTCCCTAGTCAAGTCTGCCTCACTACACACCATCAAATCCAGAATTATCTGTTCCCTAGTGGGTTCTACCACAAGCTGCTCCAAAAACCATCCACGGACATTCCACAAATTCCTTTTCTTGAGGTCTGCTTCCCAACCTATTTTCCCAGTCTGCCTACATATTGAAGACCCCATAATTACTGTAATAATATCTTTCTTACATGCCTTTTCCACCTCCTGATTTATCTTCTTCCCCACAGCCTGACCACTGCTAGGGGGCCTGTACTAAACTCCCATCAAGGTCTTTTTTTCTTTCCAATTCCTCAACTCTGCCTGCACAGATTCAACACTTTCTAATTCTATGTCATATTGCGGTTGATTTTATGTTTTTTCTTACTAACAAGGCAACTCTGCCCTCTCTGCCCATCTGCCTGTCCTTTCGATTGGATGTGTATCCTTGGATATTTAGTCCCTAGCCCTGATCCCCTAGCAACCAAATCTCTGTGAAACCAACAGCAAATTCAATCTGCACTACAAGCTCAGGTACCTTGTTTTGTATACTGATTGCACTTAAGTACAACACTCTCGGTCCTGCGTTGGCTGGCCCCTTTCTCATAAGTTATCCCCATATCTGCTGTGCCTGAAGTTAGATTCCTGACCTTTTTCATACTCTCTGTCCTATTACTTGTTTGAGATCATTAGGTATTTCACATCTCCCCTGGCTCTTGCCAGTCTCCTACTCACCAGCAGTATCTGAATAGAATATTTAACTAGAGTACTGCTTCCTTCCTCCATAAGAATATACACGGGGAGTCTCTGCCTGGGTTTGGCCTGAAAGTCTATTTCCTCCACCATGCCTGACAATGACAATAGAGCAAGTTTGCAGCCTTGGCCTCCTTCATGGATATCAGTTTCAATTCTTTCAACAATGCTCCACCTCAGGCACCTCCTAGCCTGTGGTCTCCACTTGGTTGCACCTGATCCTTTTCCACATGAGGCCTCCTTCCTCCAAAGACACGCTTTCCCCCACAGAGGGTCGGGCTGCCCTGTGCAGTGCCCTCCCACACTATTGCCACCTGCTGCTGCAGGTTCCAAAACACTTAAATGAAATATCTTGCACTCTTGGTAATATTGTTCTGTCTCACTCACCTGCTTGAACAGAGAATTATAAAGCACGCAAGTAACGGATTTTTCATGACTTTTCACACATTCACTATTCTCTTGCTTCATCTCCAACAACGTCAGTTGATTGTTGAAAGTGGTGAAGAGTTGGCCATTGGTTTCATTAAAGTACAGAATAGTTTGGAATTCCAGGCACTTTGGAAATATTCCAGCAAGCCTCTGGATACAAAGTTGATTTTGCATGTCCCAAATTCGTAAAACCTAAAATGGTTCCAACTAATCAATAAAATTCACAACTGACGACGTTTAGCATATACTTGAACTGAACAAATAGTGTGAACATAAAAAAGTATACAAACTAGTGATGCTCATTCTGGTTCATATGACTGAAGTTTGATTATACTATTGATTTTAAACTTTATAGACTTCTACATTAACAGTCAGTACAGAGGAAATTTCTGAAGATTTTGTCTACAAGTCTATAAAGTAGCCACCATATACATGTTTAAATTTAATAATTATATACAAATGCACATACAAGTTAAACTAAAAGCAAATTTTACTTGCCTTATCCTTGGAAAAACTGAAGAGTTGTCTTCGTGTACTATTAAACTGAACTCCTATTACGCTAGCAAGATGACCTCGTAAAATTCCAGTGGGTTTAGACATGTAAGGGTTCCAAAGGTAGACCTGATGATTTACAGCTGCAGAAGCTATTGGAAAAAAAAGGTACTGATCGTAAGAACTACGATAATGATGCAGAGCAAATCAAAGTATAGCTCATTGACATTTTCTTATAAAAGATATCTGCACTAAATTAATGTCCAGTCTCATGAAGTAGTCCTCAATAAATCAGATTTATCTGGTTATAACCTCAACATAATTTTGTAATTCACAAACTATATCACAATACATAAATGGCTTCTTTAATCTAGACATGGCAACTCTTTGTCAAATGACAAACTATAAAAACTGAAAATGAAAGCAGGAGTAAGCCAATCGGCCTTCTGAGTCTGCTTTGCCATTCAATATAATCATGGCTCATCATCCAATTCAGTATCCTATTCCCACTTTCACTTATACCCTTTGATCCCTTAACACTAAGAACTATATTTAACTCCTTCTTGAAAACATTCAATGTTTTGGCCTCAAGCACTCTCTGTGGTGGAGCATTCCATAAGAAAAATATTTACTTTCTGAAATAATTACTATTCAATTTAAAAATGATTACTTCACTCTTTCATCTAAAGAAGTAACTCAAGCCTCGAGCCTCAAATACAAGAACCAACTACAGTAATCATTCTGCACATAGAAGTGGTTGTCAATGGACTATATTTTGAGAACATTTACGCTAAACCTCACCTTATCCTCAAAAGTATCTTCAAACAGAGGTCAGCAAATAATTATCAGGGCCAGAAATCCTGGAGGATTTCCTTCCCTCCATCATCCCCACTCAAGTACAGGTCTTTGCAGCACCCTGACTACAGTCATTGGTGAGATCACCATAAACTAGAAATGTAACTGAAACCACCAATTTCCAACAGATTTCTGCCCCAGCATTTTCTCTTTGAAATACTTGCGCAGTTCAAACATTCTACTTGGGTCCACCTCTACAAGTCAGATAAACTAGAAAATCCCACATTAACAAATAGTTTTACATTTTTCTCTGCCAATGAATTGTGAATTATGTCTTGACGAACTATCCTGACAAAAATCAGAAACTTACCAGATAGCATATTCCTGACATGCGCCCCACTCCCATTAATTCCATACTGGGACTACAATGATGATATAGTGCAGAGCAGAATGAGCTAACAGAATATTTTATGAACTATGTCAAATTGACCTCCAAAGCCCAGAAGAACCAAAGAAATATTTTGCAACATTTAAATAATGTTTATTTTAAAAACTCTACTCAATAAATAATTCACAACAAACAAAGATATCATGGAGTAGCTGTTCAAATTTCTTTCCAAAGCTCTATCAATGTTGCTCCAAAATGGGATATTGCAAGATGTGTTACAGCAATCAAACGATAGACAGAAGTTTCAATTTCTTGCTCAGATCCCCCATGAGTTAGAACTAAATTTTAATCTGGCATTACTCCCCATCTGCCTCGTGATAGGACCTCAATATTTGGATCTGGCAAGTCTGAACTGTATTAGTACAACTGCTCATATATGAACTACACACATTGTGACATTTATGTACTGTGTGCCAGATGTGTGACATTTACGTACTGCACTTTTCAGCACAAATTGAGGTCTCTTACCAATTAAGTTAAGTCCAGGATGGTAATCAAATGCATTAACACCTTCATTAACATGGAAAGATGTGGTTTTCATTGGGGTTATTCCTTTTTCTTTCCAGCCCAAGACTAATGTGTTCAGGTTAGTTGTAGCACAGGAAATGAAAGCTTCCAAATTAGAACAGTAACTTACTGGAAAAAAATATAGAGAATTAAATTCATATTCATTAACAGGAAAGAACACGCAATGCTTAGAGCTATAAAATATTGTTAATTTTTAATATTTATTCCTCCAAAGAAGTGGGAATTCATAAGTTTTATTATTCAGTAATGAGAAATAGAGAAAATGTTCCTGTTTCTTTTCTCCCCAGGATATGGACGAAAGGGAAGAGGATAATTTTTGTCATGCCCTGTCAGAGCTCTCCAGGGTCTGGGCATTTTGAGGAGGGAATATATGTTGTACTAGATTAGGCCTGCCCTTGCCAAAATGTAGACCAATAATGCCTTTCAGATCAGGTGTGAAATATCCTTTCATTCATTCATGGAATATGGTTGGCACTGTCTAGGCCAGTATTTATTTTCAATTCTCAATTGCCCTTCAGAAGTGGATGGTGAGCTGCCTTCTGAAACAGTCAAAGTCTATGTCGTGCTCTTCACCCAGAGTACTGTTATGAGGGGAAGTCCAGGTTTTTCACGCAGAGACAGTAAAGAAATGGTGACATTGATCTAAGTCACAATGGTGAGTGATTTGGAGAGAAGCTTTAACAGATGAGGGTGGTCTTCCCATGCATCACTTACCCTGCCCTTTTGTTTGATTTGCGTTGGATTTATTGTTGTAACATGTACCGAGATACAGTGACAAGTATTGTTTTGCATGATGTACAGGCAGATTGTACCATACAAAGTACATCAGGGTAGCAGAACAGAGTGCACAATACAGTGTTATGGCCAGTGAGAAGATCCAAAGACAGAGATCAGAATTAACATTTGAGAGGTCAGTTCAAAAGTCTGATAGCAGCGGGGAAGAAGCTGTTCTTGTACATGTATTCAAACTTCTATATCTTCTGCCCGACAGAAGATGGCGGAAGAGGTTATAACTGGGGTGGTGGAAGTCTTTGATTATGTTGGTTGCTTTCCTATGGCAGCAGGAGTATAGATGGAGTCAATGGATAAAAGGCTGGTTTACATCATGGACTGGGCTGTATTAACAACTCTGCAGTTTCTTGCAGTCTTGGGAAGACCAGCTGCCATACCATGCTGTGAAGCAACCAGATAGGATGTTTTTTATGGTGCATCTGTAAAAATTGGTAAAGGTCTTTGTGGACATGTGAAATTTCCTTAGCCTCCTGAGGAAGTAGAGACATTGACGGGCTTCCTTGACCATTGCATCGGTGTGGGTGGACCAGGAGGGATTGTTGGTGATCATCACTCCCAGGAGCTTGAAGCTCTTGACTATCTCCACCTCAGCACCACTGATGCAGACAGGAGCATGCCCTCCAATCCACTTCCTGAAGTCAATGGCCAGCTCCTTCATTTTGCTGACACTGATGAGAGATTGTTGTTCTTTACACCATGCCGCTAAGTACTCAATCTCTTTCCTGTATTCTGTCTCGTTTTTGTTTGAGTTCCAACTGTAATTGTGGTGTCAGTAAACATATAAATGGAGTTAGGGCAGAATTTAGCCACACAGTTAAGGAGGATAGTAGGGGGCTGAGTACGCAGCCTTGCAGGACACAGAGGGTGGTGGGTGCCTGGAACTCACTGCCAGGGGAGGTAGTGGAAGCAGACCTATAATGACTTTTAAAGGGTATCTTGACAAATATATGAATAGGATGTGAATAGAGGGATATGGTCCCTGGAAGGGTAAGGGGTTTTAGTTGTGATGGGCAGCATGTCGCTGTGGGCTTGGAGGGCTGAAGGGCCTGTTCCTGTGCTGTAATTTTCTTTGTTCTTGATACCAATGTTAAGGATTACAGTGGAGGAGGTGTTGTTGCCTTTCTTATTGATTGCAGTCTATGGGTCAGGAAGTTGAGGATCCAGTTACAGAGGGGTGAGCTGAGACCGAGACCTTGGAGTTGAGAGATGGGTTTGCTTGGAATTATGGTGTTGAAGGTAGAGCTGTAGTCAATAAGTAGTAGCCTGACATAAGTATTCTTGTTATCCAGATGTCCCAATGAATGGTGTAGGGCCAGGGAGACAGTATCTGCCATGGACCTGTTGCACCAGTGGGTGAACTGCAAAGAATAAAGGCAATTCGTAGGCTGGAGTTGATGTGAGCCATGACTAACTTTCCGAAGCACTTCATAATCACCGAGTGTAGTTATTGAAGCACGCTACATGATTTTTCTTTGGCACTGGGACGATGGTGGTCTCCTTGAAGCAGGTGAGGACTTTAGATCATATAAAGACAAGTTAAAGCTATCTGTGAATACTCTCACCAGCTGGTCTGCACAGTTCTGAATGCATGGCTAGGGACTCCATCTGGACCAGTTGCATACTGTGGGTTCACTCACAAGAAGGCCAAGTTATCATCTGTGGCGGTGACTGTGGGTAGAGGTTCTTCTGAGGCTGTTGGAGCAAATGATATCATTTCACTGACCTTCTGTTCAAAGCCAACAGAGAATGCATTGCGTTCATTGGGTAGGGATGTACTGTTGTCTGCAATTCTGTTTGACTTCGCTTTGTAGCCTTTTACGTAGTGTAAGCCTTGCCACAGACAGTGAGTGATGGTGTGGTTAGTCTGGGTCTCAAGTTTAGTTTGGTATCACCTCCTGGCATCTCTGATGGCCTTACAAAAGTCATACCTTGATTTCCTGTATAGGTCAGGGTTGCCCGACTTGAAGGTCTCAGACCTGGACTTCAGTAAAGAGTGGACCTCCCGGTTCATTCATGGTTTCTGGTTGGGGAACATTTGGATTAACTTCTTTGACAGGCAGTCTTCTACACACTTACTAATGAAGTCTGTAACAGTAGTGGCATACCCATTTAGGTGGCAGTCATGGGTTTGGAAGGCTCTCTCAAACCTTGGTGAGTTGCTGCAATGCATCTCGCAGATTATACACACTGCTGCCATTGTGCATTGGAGGGCGAAGGGAATGAATGTTTCAGGTGGTGGGTGAGGTACTGATCATGTGGGGCTTCCTTACCTTGGATGACTGAGCTTCTTATGAGTTACTGGAGCTGTGCTCATCCAATGAAAAATAGATTATTCCATCATAATGTTAACTTCTACCTTGCAGATGGTGGACAGGCTTTGGGGAATTAGGAAAGGACTTACTCACCACAGAATTCCCATTCTTTGACCTACATTTTTGCTACATTTATTCAGTTAAGTTACTGGCCAATTACAAATCCCAAGATGCTGATGGTGGGAGAATTTAGTCATGACAATACATTTGAATATCAAGAAGATATGGCTATATTCTCTCGTTTTGAAGCTCTCATTACCTGGTATTTGTGTGGCATAGATATTACATACCAATTACCTGAAAGATATTCAGGTCTTGCTGCAAACTAGCATGGAATGCTGCAGAATGTGAGGAGTTGCAATGTTATTAAACACTGTACCTTTATCAACAAATATGCTACTTCTGATCTTATATCCAAAGAAAGGTCATTGATGAAGCAACTGAAAATGATTGGATGTAGGATATTTCCCTGGATTATGTCCCAAGGCTGTGATGATTGGCCTCCAACCTTCTGTTGTGCTAGTAATGACTCTGAATCAGGAGATAGTTCCCACCACCACCAACACCCCCAGCCCCACCCTCAACCAAACCCACCCAGCCCATTCCCATTGACTGAGGACCTTGCCACAGTTTCTTCATACCACATCCAATGATCAATTCTAAGGTGCAGTCTAGAAAGTGCTGCAGTCCAGGCAAAGAAAGGGCTGTTTATGCACTCCAATGATCTGTTCAGTGACAGAAGGTTAATAAGTAATCCTCATTGCCCAATAGCTGTATTCTTCACAGTTTAAATGCTAATGATACAGCAGTCTGGAGTGGAATAATAACATTATGACTGCTGCCAGGACAGTGCAAAATGATCTGGATGACATTTTTGAGCAAGGTTTCACGGTATTGTCAAAGTGATTACTTACTTTGTCCCTAAATATCATTTTTCAAAATGTCCCTACCATCGAGAGTAATCTATAGTTGTTGGGTGATGCTTCACAAGCAATTTTTTCACATGGTGTAACAATACAATCCTCAACATATCTGGTACCAACCCGGAGTTGTCTGAAATTAGGAATATTATGGCCATGCTCAGGTGTATGGTTAAACTGCCTACTCTCCACAAGTTGATGAGTGTACTCCAAATGGCTACGCTAACAAACTGCCACTCCAGAATTGTGCTTACACGAGAAAAATGCCACTACAGTGCTGAATATATAGATGTTATACAATACAATTTTGTGACCACCAACTTTGAGTAGAGTTCTCACGAGATTATGAGTTGGTTTTTCCCAATGCATTTCACCTGCACTTAGCCAAACTATTGTAAAATCCAAAATTTTTCAAATGTAGTCAATGCTCATCAATAATATACTAAATACCTGACCAGTGCACATCAATGCAACTACAAAATACAAAATTCCCATACAACGCACATCAGAATTTCACTTTAGGTTGCTCACAGTTGATGGACCAGACACCCTTACTAAAAACGCTTAATGCACTCCATTTTCAGCTACATTAATAAAACTGCAACAGATTGCCTCTCTTCATGATATAAAGGGATACTTTTCAATTAAGGGGAAAATTGGACAATTCTATTCAAAAAGTCTATTTGATTGTGCTGGTTCATGGACATATTTTTATGTGTAATGATGCAAATAGTTTGAACGAAAACTTGAACCACATCTTCACAACTCACTACAATTTAGTCTGGACCATGGCAACTTGCCAAAGTCTCTATACCTTGTCTGACCCATTCTTTATTGTGTCCTTTGTGTTGTAAAGTGAAACAGCACTTGTGGTTTCCTTTAACCAGCTCTTGCCAAGTAATAGTTACAGTGGCCTCTTGCTCATCCGTTGAATTGGTTGGTCTTTCAAAAAGTGAAATTAATGCTGCAGTAAAGCAAATAGCATTGACCTGCAGGAGAGAAAAAAGGCAGTATACATTTTCCATAATATACTGGTGAAAAATTGTAGTATTTGGTGTAGGGAAGACAAGAATCATCGGTAAGATGACCACAAACGTTCAATGACATAAGAGTTGTTATAAATCTCCCTGAATCTTTAATACAGCTCACTGAAACTATATTAACAAAAATAAAACAGATTCTTATGGATCATCCTATAATCTATAATCAGTAATCAGTTACTGAGTTTATTAAATCAAATAATTATTTCTTTTTCACTCATGATGCAATTTTCCATAACCTACCTCATTGACTCGTTGATGATTCAATTTTTTGAAGTAGGATTTTAGATTTTTTTTTAGAATGCATCAAGTTAGTTATTTCCTTTTGTGTTGTGTAATATATCTGAACTTAGTTGTGTAATGCATGGCTCCTTCTAAAACAATGCAGCACATCATAGTCAGTTTCGATAGCATAATTACTGTCTTTTTTTGTAGCCAGATTAATCAGAGCTTTGTGCATATATGGAAGCATGCATAGAGAAAGAGGTAACTAAAGATTGGCTACTATCTGACATTAATAAATATAAGAAGACAACTGACACTTAAATAACACTTAAAAGATGAAACATTAAACATAAAAGCTCCCACATGATTAGTTGGATATCCTAAAGATTCTATTAAATGTCCTTTATGCAAGTCTACAATGCCAGATTATGTAAAATTAATAAACTTTGAACTAACAACCTACTTGAGATAAATGCATATTCCTTGCCTAATTTTACTTTGACTGCCTATTCCAAGAGTTATACCACACATGACACATCCACATGAAGTTTAAAAAAGTAAACTAGGATTTAGTGTTTTAAAATATTTGCATGGCTTGTAAATAGTTGAATGTCATTCAGACATCAAGATAATGAACGTGGACAAATAAAGCATAATTAACTTGAGAAACAATATGATAATATAGAAATTTACATTGTAAAGTTAATTTATATAGTAAAGACAGTAATGTCTGCTTTATACTATAGGTACTTTGTTAAAACTGGCATTGCCTTTGAAGTGTTGCAGGCTGACATCATTGGGATTTACTGCTGGTTTTGCACCATTCTGTACTCAGCCATATACATGGAAACTCAAACACCGACATAAAAATGTAGCTATAATCCTTAATCTCAGTAGAGAGAAGACTGTAACCTGCTGCTTACAAACTTTGAAAATATTTGGTTGAAAAGATCACAGACTCATTAAGACTACTGCTCCGCAAATATTCAGTTTTTCCCCAAATTTTATTTTGAACTGATAGATATAGCAAAGGTTCACCACCTTGATTGGATAAAACAAAACTGCATTTATTTTGAAAAAGGAATTAGAGTGAACTTATGAAATGATGGGTGGAGCACAGTAATCAGTAGTCCTGAAGAAAGCAAAACTAAAAAACAGCAGTGAGCTTAATTAAATTTACTAGATCGATTATACCCACAGATTATATAAAAAGAGAGAAATTTCATTCGAGTTGAAATGATAGCAATTACTTCATGGTAGGGCCCAGGATGAGCCCAGTGGAGGAGGGGGCCTAATAACCAGGGTTCAGGCTGGGGGTGATGGAACTGTCGCTGCATTTTGTCTTTGTGTGATCTACATATCCGTTATAAGATAATCATAAATAAAAATTAACTTTGAAATTTTCATACCATATTGACCAGCTGAATTGAATTAAATGATCATTACAATTAAGATAATGTAGAGTCCCCAGAATTTTTTTGTGATTATCAAATTACCTCCCCACAAACGTCTCCAAAGGTGAGAACTGCTTCATTTCCATCTTCTGGGTTAAACCAATAGTGCATGGAAATCAGTGTGTTGCATATTCCATGAAGTTTATATTGACAGAAAAATTCATCTTTGGAATTAAGGTCATAAAAGCAAATCTCCTTACTCGTAAATGCAACTGCCACCTTAAAACAAATGAACAGAGAAGATTGTTATTTTTTGCAGCATGTAGTCAGACTTTCAAAACTTAATACAGAGTTGAACAATGATGATACTGGAACAAATGCAAATGATTGTATTTTTAAAGTGCAGTTACTATTGGTCTTTAAGCAAACACAGCAGCCTGTTACACGCAGCCACTCATGCTCCAAGTAATCTGGGGTTGACACCGAAATGTTTTAAATTGGAAGGACAAGTTAATAAAACTTGTAAATGACTACTGAGCTTCTTAAAAAGTGCATCTTCTTAAAAACAAGCATAGGTGATTCTAAACATAGGCATTAAAAGTCATAAAATGACTTAAAATATTGTTTTGGGCTTTTGAAGTTTTTATGGAAGATTGGATGGCAATGGAAAAGGGACAGAAAAGATTAAATAGAATGATGAAGATAGGATAATCTAGTTATGTGAGAAAACTTAAGTTTTTTTTTCATTAAATCAGACTTGTAAGAGAATATTTGATTAATGTCTTCAAAGTTAAGAAAATTTTGATGAATGAACAGGTCAAACTACTGACAATATGTTGAGAAGTAGAGACAGATATTAAAGATCATTGTCTGAAATATTTTCCCTTTGTGCTTCAGAACTAGGACAAAATATGTTTTACCAAAACAATAAACAGATTTACCACAACAGACTTTAGCTTCAATGTTAGATAACAAGGTGTAGAGCTTGATGAACACACCAGGCCAAGCAGCATCAGAGGAGCAGGAAAGCTGACGTTTCGGGTCTGGACCCTTCTTCAGAAAATCCTACTATCTCTGAATCGAGTTTAACCCCACTGCAAAGCCCTACATCTTGTTATCTCAGATTCTCCAGCATCAGCAGTTCTTACTATCTCTGAATCGACATTAGCTTCAATGTAAGTTGATTAATATTTGAAAATATATTAAAATAATGTTGGGATAGATTCTGGGAATGTAATAAATCACAAATGCTTACAAAAACCATTGCAGTATTCTTGTGTGGTGAAACATTATGATTGTACAGCCCACTAAATTCTGACATATGTTTACTAATTCACAAGAGGCAGATTTCAGATACAGCCCAGGGAGATCAACATCAATTGCATTTATAGAGCACATAGGAACATAGGGAAGCATCGAGGCACTTCACAGGAGAATGATCAAACAAAATATTTCACAAAACAAAAGAAGGAGACATTAGGTTGAATGACTAAACTCGGTCACAGAGGTAGGCTTTAAGGAAAGTAGGCTTTAAAAATAAAGAAGTGTAGATCAACAAACAATGGAGTGATGAATGCGAGGAATTTAGCAGAAGTTAGGATACAGACAGCAGAACTTTAAATATAGTCAAGTTTTGAAGGGAGAAAAATGTTAAGCCAGGCAAAGAAGCATTGGAATAGCCAATAAAAGCTGAAATAACTGTGGATGCTGTAAATCAGGAAAAAAAAACAGAAGTTGCTGGAAAAGCTCAGCAGGTCTGGCAGCATCTGTGAAGAAAAATCAGAGTTACTGTTTCAGGTCTGGTGACCCTTCCTCAGAACCAGTAGCTGACCCTGGATTGACTAAAAACATTAACGCAGGCTCTAGCAAAAAATGAGTTGAAACAATGGAGGAGATGGAACTAGAAGGTTTTAGTGAAGAAATAGCTACAGAGTCAGAAACACACCAGCATGAAATAGGACACTGAGGTTACAAAATGTCTGATTGAGCTTCACAGTGGCTAAAAAAGGGAGATGGAATTGGTAGCAAGAAAGAAGACATTTGACAGTCTTTTGAGAGTTTTTTTTTCAAACTATACGGGCTTTATATTCAACTGAAAGGAAATGTTCTTAGATGATGCTACTAATGAGACAGACAGAAATAAAATGCAAACAGATTATCAGAACTGATGAAGGTTTCTCAGGAGCTAATCATGTATTGGAGCAATTGCTTTGACCATTCCAATGCTTTATTAAGATGTAAGCATAATTGGCAAGGCCCAAGAGTTATTACCAATCTTGAACTGATTGCTGGCCATTTGGTGTAGGTGCACCATTTCTTGTTAGGAAGTTCCACACTTTTGACACAGAAACAGTGAAGGAATAGCTTTGTAGTTTCAAGTGAAGTTGGTTTGTGACTTAGAGCAAACCTTGCAGATGATGGAGTTCCACACATCTACTGCCTTTGTCCTAGCAGGAGAGAGTAATCACAGCTTTGAAAGACTCTTTCAAGGAAGCTTTAGCAAGTTACTCAATACTCATTTGAACAGACAGTGCAGGCACAATTGGTTTGCCAGCAATAACACAGTGTGAAGCTGGAGGAGCACAGCAGGCCAGGCAGCATCAAAGGAGCAGGAAAGTTGATGTTTCGGGTCGGGCCCCTTCTTCAGAAATGGGGGAGGGAGAAGGGAGCTTCAAAATAAATAGAAAGAGGAGGGGTGGGGCTGGGGAAGGTGGGTGGGATGGTGATAGGTCAGTGCAGGTAAACGGAGCAAATAGGTGGGAGAGAAGATGGACAGGTTGTCTCAGGGTGTGTCAGGTCAAGGAGGCGGGGATGAGAGGTAAGGATGGACATGTCGCCCAGGGAGTGGGAGTGGGAGGGGGAGTTGAAATGGTTCACGACTGGAAGGTGTTGTCATTTGAGGTGAACACAGCGCACTCGTGAACTATTTCAATTCCCCCTCCCACTCCCTGGGTGATATGTCCATCCTGGGCCTCCTCCAGTGTCACAATGACGCCACCTGGAAACTGGAGGAGCAGCACCTCATATTCTGCCTTGGGAACCTACAACCCAATGGCCTCAATGTGGACTTTACCAGTTTCAAGAACTGCCCACCCCCAGCCTCATCCCATGACCAACCTTCCCTCTCATCCCTGCCTCCTTGACCTGACACAACCTGTCCGTCTTCTCTCCCACCTATCTGCTCCTCCCACCTCACTGACCAATCCCCACCACTGCCTACCTGCACTCACCTATCACCATCACTGCCTACCTTCCCTAGCCCCACCCCTCCTCTCCCTATTTATTTCAGAGCTCCCTTCACTCTACCCCATTTCTGAAGAAGGGTGCTGACCCAAAACGTCTGCTTTCCTGCTCCCCTGACGCTGCCTGGCCTGCTGTGTTCCTCCAGCTCCACACTGTGTTATCTCGGACTCCAACATGAGCAGTTGTTGCCATCTCTGGTTTACCAGCAAAACCTCCAGAGACAAGCAACCCTGTTTAGGCCCAAAAAAATGCAGCTTTTTTGGTTGGCTTTTCCTTCACTTTTCTTGCTGTGTAATAAAAGTGAACAACCATTTGAAGGATTCACAACACCTGATGTTCCCACATTCAAGAATAACAACATGTTCAATGAGCATTAAGGAAATAGTAGCACTCGTTCAAACAGGGTTTTAACATTGGTTGACTTTAACAAAGATTAGCTTCAATCATTGGAGTTTAATCCAACTGCTAAATACAGTTAATTAGCCAGGTGATGATTTAAAGTGTAAATTTACAGATGTGTTATCCTTATTCCAATGAATTGTTACCCAAATCACCCAAGTGCCCTCAGAAGGTTTTACTTTCCCTTGTTCTCCCACTATGTCTAGGTGCACTCCTGGGTTCTGCAGCTGGGGTACAGGGAATCTGCCCCAGAGTGAAGCATGTCAACCTTGAAGCTTTGGGCAGATGACCCCAGAGGTGTTTGTAACTGGAGGATCCAGACATACTGACAGATGCAAGCACACCATACGTCAGCTACAACATCCACAGGGTTGGGGGGGACGCGCCAAAGTAGAAGATGGAGTGGAGGGGACAGGCACCTCTGGAGTGTCCTGTGAGTAGACATTGAGGGGGCTATATGTGATTCTTCCTTTGGCTGGGTGCCAACTAGCACCACCCACTCTTCTTTGCGAGTTACCTGGGGTGTGGTTGAGGAATGTGCATTTCAGGCAGCCACTCAACATTCTGCTGGATCCACCAACCTGCCCATGGACACAGTCAGACTCACTCATGCTGGAGCCTGATGCTACTGATAACACTGATGGGATTCCTCAAAGCTCCAATCCAATTTCCTGAGTGTATCTGACATACCTACCTGCTGCTCCTGAGTCTGCTCGCACATGTTCACAAAGTTATTAACGGCTGACACCATAGGGTCCTTTTCTACCCTGGGGTGAGCGGATGTCTGATGTCTGCCAGTCTCTGACTGCCCAATGACCTGGAGCATTTCTCCCTCAAACAGCTCCAGATTGTGCCAGTGATGTGATCACCAGATTGTGCTGCTGAGTCTAACCTAGAAAGAGAACCCAGTGTGGTGAAAGTCTCTGAGTGGGGCAGTGTGAAGGAGAAAGCCTTGCTATGGGATCTGTGTCTTCTTCCTCAGAGGTGGAGGAGGAGCTGGTGTCCAAAGGACGTTCTGTTCACTTGCAAGTAGAGGCTGAGTGGGAGCCGTGCATGCCTGATGAAAGAGAATGGGATGTGTGATGAGGGCAAAAATTCAAATATGTTAAGATTCCACGTGGGTAATGGGAGAGAAGTGAAGAAAAGGACTTGGTTGCCAGGCAAGGTGAAGAGATGAATGTCAGGCACTGCGCTACCCATTGTTGGTCCTTTGAGCCCCATTGTGAGCTGTTCTCTCCCACAGTGGGATGAAGGAAGGGAGGCAGTGAGATGAGAGTGGCTCAAAGAGCTGTTAGTGCTAGTGTGGGTGAGGCAAATGTGGTGAGATGTGCCCGGTGATTGAGTAGGAAGTGCAGAGGGCTGGAAGGCTTGGTAGTTTTGGGTGGGATGGGTGAGTGAGAGCCATGGAGGGAAGACACTGTGTGGAGTTGTGAGAGTGGTAGACCTGAGTCTGCTAGAGCATGTTCCTTGCTAGGAGGTGGGTACAGTGGCACAGTTAAAGTGAGTGTGAGGTAGCAGAGAGAAGATGGTGGTACTTATCCTTGCAGAGTGCTGGAGGTCATTAATCACCTTGCAGCATTACTGTGTGTTCCTCCAGATCACGGACACAACATTGATGGTTACTTCACACCAGGATGACAGCAGCTATACCATGGTCTCCTTTGTCAGACCTGGGGCTCTCTTCTCCACTATCCCACCCACTAGGCCTTCCAGGTCCCTATCACCAAGTGGAGATCCACCTTTCCTGTCTCAGCCAATCTTTTCCAATCACCAAGTGCAGTCCCTAGCTTGCAACATTTGAAATGATGCAGTTTGGTTTTAAATATGGCACGCATGAAATAAATGAGCATCTCTGTCTCTGTTAGCCACAAACATGTTTCAAAAGTGGTACTATGGAGACAGGATGCATAAGCAATAAGTTGAGTAGCAGAGATTTGTATGAGCAAAATCATCAGGGCTCACATTGGGAAACCTACATGAAACTCCCTGAAATTGACACATAGCCAAAATCCGGAAGGTTCTTCCCTATCTCTTCGAACAATACCTCCTAGGGCCAGTATATAACAACAAACAGGAAAAGAACAAGTTATTGGGGGACTCCAAAAATAACAGCAAATTAGGAAGCTATTGCAGGAAATTCTCTGATATAGGCAAGAATGAAACAAATTGCAACAATCCCATTCAGCTGGACACTGGAGGAGAAAAGTCAAGAATGTTAAGTAGGGATAGTGAACCGTGTTCACACCAGCTAAGGATATAATTTAGTATCCATTTAAGAATCCATAAAATAGCCCAGAAATTAATGCCGTTTAAACCGAATGTTGAATCAGAGGTATCTAAATCAGAAGCAGTTAGATTCAAGTAAAAACTTCTATGTGCATATATTTAAGAAGAACTTTGGTGCTCTTTTATTTAATTGATTGATTAATAGCATAGAATTCCAGAAGTGAAATCCTACCTTATTTACATTTGTCAAAGAGACCATACTTGTAACCCAGAGATCCCGCAATCTTACAGAATCTGTGGTAACTCGTAAAGTTTGCTGTAGCTTCAAATTCTCACCCCAAACATTCATCCAACCTTCTTTACTCAAACTCAGGTAGCGATGTGAATTCTTCAGGTAGACTATAGTTTGAATAGGTTCCTTATGGTGCATTGGAAGAAATTTGATTTCTTTCCACCGAGGAACAAGTGAAGACTTTGTTCTCTCTTCGTTTTCGTAAAGTTCTAACAGCATGAATGTTGTTACTTTGTTCCAGTCAACAAAGCCATCTCGTGCTACATCAATTCTGTCAAAAAGGTCTCCATACTCTTCTTCAATGTCATATCCAAGAGCTGTGAACATATTGTCAATAAAGCTCTTTCTATTAAGTGGAACAAATTCTTCAAAATTTGGTTGCTATAAGAGGAAATGATATATAATGAAATAAAGTCTTTACAATTAGACCTGGATACAATTTATACCTGGATCATTTTGCCTCAGTGCGAACTACAAAATATTTACATTGCATTTCAAAGTGCTACTTAATGAGCCATACACAAACATTAAAGTAGTTCCAATGCTGTGTGGACCAGGAATTGAAAACCAATCATTATATCATTAGGATTTTAGAAATATAAATATTAACAAATAAGTTTCATTTATTCATACTGCAACTAAACATTGATTTTTTAAGTACCTTTCGTCCACAGTCAGGTGTTGAGCATTCTTATAAACAGAGAAATAGACTTTGGTCTCAAATGACCACATGATAAAACAATATCAAAAATCCACTGCTTCAGTAGGATTCAATCTTAACAAGCACTGACCTTAATAAATTTAAGGAAATGAACTGGAGTTAGGAGTAGTTTTGAGTGAAATATTGTTGTTAAACATAATATCCAAGCTGGCGCTCAAGTACCTTATTAACATAACTTGTAATTAGATGTGTCACTCTGCAGATAAACTGTTAACCTTAAATCCAATCTTCCCATTTATGTGGATGTACATGAACGCCCTCAAATGCAGACTTGATGCCTGAGGCAGTCACTTTCGCCACCCCTCTGCAGATCAGTCTTCTCATCTTATACGCCTCAAATATTATATTCCTTTGTCTCTAGTTCTCTTTGCATCTTCCCCTTCCATCTTCGCATTATCACTATCAGGCAGGATCTAAAGCCATCTTCTTTCAACTATCTGTGTATCACTGTCTCCTCCTACAAAAATTTTTTAAAATTGCATTTCTTTAACTTGTCCTTTCCAGGTTCAGTGCTCATTTTCCATGATTAACTATTAGAAATACATATGTATATTAATAGACTATGAAAAATTGTAATAAAGGACTGTTTGGATATTATTGGGTTGAAAAAGGATTGATCATGTGATTTATTGGATAGTGTAAAGTTCAAAGATCAAAGGAAAGGTGGTTAACCCACTATTTATAAAAGTCAACTGACCTTAAAAATGTGTTCAGCAAAGCTGTTAAAACAGATAACTGATGGGTTTATTGCTTAATTACAGGACAAAGAAACTTTGAAAAGCTTTGGATCTGTGCTGAAGATTGCCTAGCAATAGCCATGGTACTAAAGTTACTTTTTCAGTACACACTCTTATGTGGCAGTTATGGAGAGAATTGCAAGGAAAGGCAGTGATTTCTCTCTCTCTCAGAGAAAAATCCTTAAAGTAAAATAAGCATTTAATTTACTCTCTCTCAGTGAAGTAGCTTGAAAAAAACCTGAAGAAGTTTCACATATCAAGACTCTTAATGGTTTTCCTTCTGAAATCTGATTCTGAAATCTGGTTTGAAGATCTTCCATCATTCTACAACCGTCAGCAATGGGATCTCTTGTCCACAGAAAATCAAAGGAACTAGTGAAGTCAATGCTTTCTGTCTTCTGAATTTACACTCTTGACCTAGATGGGTGTTGGTCTGTTCTTCTGACTATTGTATCAAACTCATGATACATCTGCAGAGCTGTATTGTCTTATCTGTGTTTGAATGTACTTGTGTGGGATTAAGGGAATACAGGTTAAGTCTGCATAGTTAGTATCTTAAAAAGCCCACTTATCCACTTCTGTTTTTTAAAAAAAGTTCAAAATTATTAATTTTGAATCATTCTTATGAATTCTTAGTAAGTAAATGTTTTTGAATTCACTAAAGAAACCTGGTGAAAGTATTTATTATTGTAGAAAAACTAACAGGGTGAAACAAGTTAACCACTTTGCTGATTAAATAAGATATTTATACATTTGGTACAGCTCGTGGAGTAGTGAAGCTAGATTCCAGTGCACTCCTCCCATCAGAGTCATGACCATAAGACCATAAAATACAGGGGCACAATCAGGATATTTAGCTTATGGAGTCTCCTCCGCCATTCAATCGTGACTGATGTGTTTCTCAACCGCATTCTCCTGCCTTCTCCCTGACATAGCTTATTGAATCAGATCTTCCAGTCTGGGTCAGAAACTCTATTCCTAAACCTGATTAGACAAAAATATACATTCTTATCTTTGGAGGAGTACTCATGTAATGTCCAGACCAGGAGCCATCCCAGGTGAAGTAGTCAGGTCCAGGCCAGGAATCTGTGCAGCCAGAGCAGAGTGGATTGGCATTGAAACCAAGCCCCATTTAATCATCGCTAGCTGCTATGTTCCAAGTTTTAAAGGTCCTAAGGTGCTTTAACAGATGCTGAGAGAAATTCAGTGTGCAAAGTAAGTAGGAGGGGGAGTAGGATGACAGGTGGGTGGGGTTAAGGGTGCTTATTGAGTGAACAGTAACGTGTCAGGTATGTGGCAGTAGATTGACGAGCGTTTAAAGTTGGTTGCAATAGATGGAAGCTGTGGGCTGTTGGGTCCGGTCTGGTTGGGAGTATGGTTTTGGGATGGAGGGATGGGATGGAGTCAACTCCTGAGCAAAGTGAGTGGGGGTGATGGACCAAGAAGTGGGCAATATCATCAGGTCAGGTCCAAATCTGGAGTGAGGTGAGGACATGTCTTATTAAATAATTTAAAAATAGATCAGGGGTTTGAGGATCAGTCAGGTCCAGAACAGAAGGTGATGGGGCTTTAGAAATCAGATGGGCAGTAGGAGGGGGGAGTAGGTGTGTGTGTGTGTGTGTACGTGTGTGCATACATGTGTGTACATATGTATGTACGTGTTTATGTGTGTGCGTGTACATGTGTATATGTATGTGTGCATGTGTACATGTGCGTGTTGAGGGTGGGTGGTGGTGTCAGTGAGTGACCGAATGATCACTTTCACAGTGAGTCAGGAGTTAGAGTGGGTTTCAGTTACTCTATAAAAAACAAAACAGCTGTGGATGCTGGTGATCTGAATCAAAAACAGAAATTTTTGGAGAAACTCAGCAGGTCTGGCAGCACCTCTGAAGAGAAAGCAGAGTTAATGTTCCAGACTTGAAATGTTAACTCTGTTTTCTCCCCACAAATGCTGCCAGGCTGCTGAGTTTCTCCAAAAATTTCTGCTTTTGTTTGAGCTCTTCTAACCATTCCTGACTAACTAAGAAGCTAAATCAGTCCTGACCCGTGGAGTCTTCAACTTTAATTCAAGGCTGTGGACTTTTTCAAAAGGTTCCATACACCAGGTAATTGTCCATGTTCCCATGTTCTTAGGCAATTACTGTTTTTCAATGCATCAGGACTTCAGCAGTCCCAATGCATATCCTCCAGGGTATGTACGATCTCTGACTAAGTGAAGACCAGATTGCGTGAAACATCATGAAATTCTGTTTTTTTATACAGAAACGCAACAAAAATGAAACTCGTCCATGTCATAATTCCATCAATTAACTTATTTGTCTCCATGCAAATATACATGATACAAAAATTAGATATGTTTTGCACATAACTCGAGTGAGTTATTCTAAACATGCACATAACTGCTGAATATTCCAGTTGATGAGAAGTTTGATTATTAACTTCAGGGCCAACACGTAGCATAACTGTATAAACCTACCATGAAAACCTTCTGTATTTTCATTATATCTTTGACGCTGAGTCGGTTTTCTAGCTGGTTCAGAACTTTCTTAGATGTTTCCATTTTATCAGAATTCGAATCAAGTGTTGCGAATTCTAGCTCATCTTCAGTGTTTATAGTCTCAACCGCCAACTGAGCTGACATTCTTCACAATGTCAAGATTCACTGCATTTGGTTTCTAACAGAAAAATGGACATCATGTTACGTTCATGAAACGGTTATGTTATTTTCAGTGATTGTGGTTTTGGTATTCACATTGCATTTTTTAAATCCTTCTGAAGTTCTTAATTAAGAACATAAATATTTTGTCTGTTTACTGAATAGTTTTGTCTATTAGGTTTATAGTATTATATAAATTCAATGGGCTTATTCCCCCTCCTGATTTTTTTTTTTGCGAGAAAACACCAAAAACCCTGATGCTCATGATTTGCAAGCAGTTTCTGCTCAATGTGTAGTCCAATGAGCATAAAGTCCAAAAGATACATCTCCCTCATCATCTGAGGTGTTTGGTAGGATTCCCTTGAGTATCTAGGCAACTGCTAAGACCAACATGTGCGTGGAAGGTTCTGCTGTGAATAGGCCAACGTACTGCAAAGGATTGAGTTTTGGAAGATTTGCCAGCTCAGGACCTGCTTTGCTTGAGTTTTATTTCTGCTTCTAATAAATGCTTTCTTTCAAAGGAGATCTCACGGTTCTTTATTTGGTTGTACTAGATGCAACAATCCAGACCAAACTTCGCCCTGGACTTGAAGTCAACATCAAACCTCCTAAGAGAAGCCCTCAGAGTGTCCTTAAGGTGCTCTGCTCAACCACCATGAGAGTGCACTCTGAACTTGATGCTGTAGAAGAGTCACCTTTATCAGCGAATGTCAGATGTTCTGACAACACGACCACCTATGTTCAGTTATATGGTTGTGATACATTTGGTTGGCACAGCACCTTAGCTGAGCCCTTCAATACCTGGTATTTTGTCCAACCACTTGATCTTCAGGACATTTGAAGACAGTCAAAGTGAAAATCATGAGACAACAAGGTGCAGAGCTGGATGAACACAGCAGGCCAAGCAGCATCATAGGAGCAGGAAGGCTGACGTTTCGGGCCTCGAGCCTTCATCAGAAATGGGGGAGGGGAAGGGGGTTCTGAAATAAATAGGGAGAGAGGGGGAGGCGGATGGAAGATGGACAGAGGAGGAGATAGGTGGAGAGGAAACAGACAGGTTAAAGAGGCGAGGATGGAACCAGTAAAGGTGAGTGTAGGTGGGGAAGTAGGGAGGAGATAGGTCATTGCGTTTCTTGGCATGACTGTCATCCAGGTTTTGCATGTGTAAGGCAGACTGGGCAGGATTATTGCTCTTTAGACTTTCAGTTTGGCAGATTTGCTCCTCTGCATTTCCAGGCTAATGTATAAACCCTGTTAAAGACTGCATTTGTTTGGCAATTCTTGAATGTGTCCTATAATCAACAAAGACAGATCAAAATAATGACTGACTAACTGAGATGCATAAACTTATCCACTGATGCCAATTTCTGGTCATGGACTGAAATACTGGGCTTGAGGTACAATCTTTCTAAAGTAGGTTGAACATTACTAAAGTTTTCTTTGTGCTGATCATAAAGCTGAAGTTCTTGCATACCCCAGCAGGTCTGTGCTACATGCACATCTAGCTCTGAACTTGTAGCTACAGCACAGTCATTCCAAACAGGAAATCATGAAGCACATTATTGGGAGACCTTGGCATTAGCCTGGAGTTGTTTCAGATTGAACAGCTTCCTGGTCGCACAATATCTGATTTTGATGTCAGGATCATTACCACAAAAGGCATCAGAGAGCATGATGGAAAAAGACATGCTGAAGAGTGTTCACCACTAGCATGCAACCTTATTTAATTCATGCAATCCCCATCTGTCCCTTTGCCTGGTGGTGTCATAGTTGATTAGATGCCAGTTTATAGAACATGAGAGTGTCTCTTCAGCAACAGGAAACCTTTGCTGTTACAAATGCCAATTCTGTTGATACTGTCCCACTCAGCAAGACTAGATTACAGAGCTCTGAGATGCAGAGGGACCTATGAGTCCCAGTGCATGAATCGCAACAGCTTAGTATGCAGGTACAGGAGGTAATTAGAAAATCTAATATATTTTTAATATTCTTTATGAGTGCTATTGAATACAAAAGTAGAGAGATTAAGCTTCAATTACACAGGCCATTTGTCAGACCACAGGAATGTATTCAATTGTGGTTTCCTTATTTAAGGAAGGATATAAATACACAGAAAATAATTCAGAGCAGGTTTACTGGGCTAACACTTGGAATGGGCAGATTGTCTTAGGAAGGAAGTTTAGTCAGGCTAGGCTTGTATCCACTGGACCTTGGCAGGGTAAGAGGCAACTTGATTGAATCATAAGATCCTGAGGGGTCTTGACAGGGCTGATGTGAAAAGAATGTTTCCTGTTGTGGAAGAACCTAGAACTAGAGGTCCTGGTTTAAGAGTGAGCCATTTAAGATAAAGATAAAGAGATTTGTTTTCTCACAAAGGGTCATTAGTCTTTGGAACTCCCTTTCTGGGTGGAAAGGCAGTGGAAATAGGGTCCTTGAATATTTTTAAGGTAGAGATAGTTAAATTCTTGATAAGCAATGGGTGAAAGGTTATCAGTGATAGGCAGAAATGTGCAGTAAACAGATTAGTCATGATCTTATTGAATTGCAGAGCAGGCTCAAGCAGCAAGGTGGCTTAATCTTATTTCTAACTCATAAGGACATATTACAAAGTGAAGGCATCAAGAATAATTAGCTTATCCAACTTTGGCATAGCAGAAATCAAGGAATGGAGGTCCCCATAGATTCAATCCTTGACTTCAGCAAGGTTGCTAAAGCAGGGGCACGCACGCTGCTGAGAGTTGTTAATCTGTTAGCATGCACAGAAAGATTACTAATAATCGTATTGTAGTGATTGTAACGAGGTCAGCCAGGTAAACTGCCTGGACTTGGTCACACGTCGACCGTGCAGATCCTTTCATTAGCTTGATGTTTTTAGTCATTGTGGACGCTCACTCAAAATGCCTGGACGTGCATAGAGTCCATTCATCAAACACGGGGACGACAACAGAAAAACACCACACATCCTTCGCAATACATGGACGTCCAGAAGTGCTGGTCACAGATAATGGGCCATTGTTCACCAGCAGGGAATTTGAGTACATCCTAAAGTTGAATGGCATTCAACATATGAGGACAGCTCCATACCATCCATCATCCAATGGTGTAGCAGTAAGAGCAATCCAAGACCCTTCTTCAGAAATGGGGAGGGGGAAGGGAGCTCAGAAATAAATAGAGAGAGGAGAGGTGAGGCTGGGGAAGGTAGATGGGATGGTGATAGGTCAGTGCAGGTGGGGAGTGGTGGGGATTGGTCAGTGAGGTGGGAGGAGTAGATAGGTGGGAGAGAAGAAGGACAGGTTGTGTCAGGTCAAGAGGGTGGGGATGAGAGGGAGGGTTGGTCATGGAATGAGGCTGGGGGTGGGGAGATTTTGAAACTGGTGAAATCCATATTTAGGCCATCAGGCTGTAGGATCCCAAGGCAGAATATGAGGTGCTGCTCATTTACCCGCAAACTGGAGGAGCAGCACCTCATTCTGCCTCGGGAGCCTGCAGCCCAATGGCCTAAATGTGAATTTTACCAGTTTCAAAATCTCCCTACCCCCAGCCTCATCCCATGACCAACCCTCCCTCTCATCTCCACGTCCTTGATCTGACACAACCTGTCCATCTTCTCTCCCATCTATCCACCCTTCTCACCTCACTGACCAATCCCCACCAATCCGTACCTGCACTTCCCTATCACCATTCCACCTACCTTCCCCAGCCCCACCCCTCCTCTCTCTGTTTATTTCTGAGATCCCTTCCCCCTTCCCATTTCTGAAGAAGGGTCCCGACCCAAAACATCAACTTTCTTCTTCCTCTGATGCTGCCTGGCCTGCTGTGTTCCTTCAGCTCCACACTGTATTATCTCTGACTCCAGCATTGGCAGTTCTTACTATCTCCAAGAGCAGTCCAAACTTTGAAAGTAGGCTTTAAGAAACAGCCTACAGCTTCACTCAATACCAAGTTGTTCCAGTTCCTATTTGACTATCAGACTATCCCTCATGCAACCACAGGGATAGCTCCAGCAGAGTTGCTAATGGGGAGAAATTTCCACATCTGGTGGAATCTGATCTTCCCGGACCTGGGTGGGGAGGGTGAAACTGCATCAGGAACGCCAGTGCCAGACACAAGACTCTGCTAAGTGAGAGAGACCACTTTATTTCAGTTTGAAGTTTGGTGTAGGAGCCACGGGAGTGGCTCTTAATGGATAAAAGGCATAGTCTATGCAAGGTTAGGTCCAATAATGTGTATAGATCGGGTAAGAGCAATGGCCCTGAACTTGCACATGGACCATATGAAGGCTGCAAACTTGCCAACAGGTGGGAGAAAAATGTGCCCAGCCTCTTGGAATCATCAGAAAGTCTGTCAGAACCCATGGGTTCTCCCTCTCCATCAAGCGTTGCAGATACCTCAGAATTTGAGATGGCGAATGTTGCTGCCTTGACGCCTTTGCCACTGAAGAGGATAATGAATATCTTCCAAGATATTCCAGGTGTAAGAGGTGAGCTACTGTACTTTACAAACCGCCCATATCCGAGACAGAGTTGGAGGAACTTGATCTGGTACTAAAACGCACCAGAAGGAGAAGTGGCTCAGTTGGTTGGGAATGGGAAGGATGTAGTGATTGTAGCGAGGTCAGCCACGTGGACCTCATAGAATTGAGATTCCTGATTGGACCAGATTAACAGTCCCAATTAGGGAGTCCTGGCTGACAAATAAAAACAGGAGTGTCAAAGATTCTGTTCACTCTGAGAGCTGGCTCTGTGGGAGCTGGATCAGTGTTAAGGACTCTCCAAGTGTAAATAAAGTGTGATTTGATGGCAGGATACTGGCCTCTGTGGAGTAAATTCACATATGATCAATAATACTTTTGGGAAAGCAAGTCAACTTACTCCAAGATAGTTCATGACAGCAAGGGCTATACCAGCTTCACACTCTACTTCTTCTCCAAAGCTATTCTGAAAGAATATGTAACTGACACTAACTCCTTTGAGCTGACCCTCCCGAGGTGTATGTGAGTGCTGCTGAGAATGGCGATCTGCTATACCTAGCCAGCTTTCTACAAACAAGAGCAATTCTTCTCACAGGTCTGTCAGCTGTAGCATTATCCATAATATTGTGTTTGTTCAATGCACCAATGGTGACTGTTATCACCTTTGTGACCTTTTCTAAGACTGGCTTACAACCACACTGATAGATCCCTGCCAGTGGTGACCTGCTGGCTGGGGGGGATGACATGTAGACGGCATTGACTGCACCTTTTCTAGCCCCCACTTCATAGTAGGGAGATGAGAAATGCGGTCCTGGAGTGGACTACTCAGTCTCCTGGGGGTGGGCATCAAGTTCCAATTCTGCTTCCTCCCGGTGAAAGATGATTCTGCCGTTTGTGACTACAGCTTCCTGTGATTCCACACCTACTGCTACTTCCTTCATTCATCACCACAGGATTTATGGCAGATAGATGGTGGATAACAGGTAACAGAAAGATAAAGAACATAAGCTGCATGTGAATCCAATTACAGTGAGGGGGAGTAGCGTATTGTCAGTATTGGTTGCAAGAGAGGAGTAACAGCACTCACAGGCAGGCTCATCACACTCTTTAGCTTGGCTAATCTTATATTGATCACCGCTTTCTCACTCACAACTCCAAACAGATGTTGACATGCAACACCAACCACATCTTCACAAACTGCTTTAATAGGTGGGACAACCTGGTGAGTGTAGCCATGGATCTCCTACCCTCAGTGTCCTCAAGATTTATCTATCTTGGCATGCAAAGATAGATTCCAGTGGACTGGATGGATAAGGTCTTTCTAAGGTCCAATAGACTTGAAGTAGGTCATTACCATGTTATGGAATGTATACAGCTCAACATAATAGAGAAGTCCTACTCACTCACTGTGTCCAAATCTATCTCCAGCCATCATTCTAGACTCATCTTGACACTGGATCAAGCCAGGTCAGGATGAGAGTGAGGCTGACAATGCACAATTCACCCTCCCTGTTGTGGTCAGGAGTACGACTTGCATGACACAAAGATAGGTAGAAAAGGGAGTTGTGAAGAGGTCATTAAGTCTGCAAAATGAACGCGGATAGGTTAGCTGACTGGGCAAAAAAATGGCAGACAGAATATAATGTTGGAAAATGTGAACTCTTTAAATAATATGCTGCTTTTCCACTTAGGCAGGAAGAACTGAAAAGCAGCATATTATTTAAAATGAGACAGAGTACAGAGCTTTGAGGTGAAAAGAGATCTGGTATATGAGTCATATGCAGGTTCAATAAATGATCAGGAAGTTAAATGGAATGTTATAATTTATTGCAAGATGAATGAAATATAAAGTAGGGGTGTTTTTATACAACTGTAAAAGGCAATGATGAGACCACATCTGGAGGACTTTGTACAGTTTTGGTCTCCTCGTTTGAGAAAGGATATATATGTTAGAAGCAGTTTAGGAAGCTACACTCAACTGATATCTGAAATGCAGGGTTTACCTCATAAGAGAGGGATGGACAGGCTAGGCCTGTATCTGTTGACATTTAGAAGAATATGTCAGAGGAGATTTGGCATGCTGGATACTGAGTTTTAAAATAAGGGGTCTTTCATTTAAATCTTTCTTTCAGAAGGCCCTGAGTCTTTAGAAATTTCTTCACCGAGACTGGTGTAGGCAGGATCACTGAATATTTTTAAGGCAGCAGAGATAAATCCATTCTTGACTAACAAGGGAGTCAAATGTTACCAGGGGTATGTGGGAAAGTGAAGTGGAAACTAAAATTAGATCAGCAATGATTTTATCAAATGACAGAGCAGGCCTGAGGGTTCAGTGGCCTAGTCCTGCTCCAAATGTATATGAATGTATGTGTATGCATATAACAATGCACTTTCTTGCAGCTACTATTATGTTGCTCCAGTTGTGTTACAAGAGATGCTCATTCATCAGTAGTATGTCCATCACACAGATAGGTGTGCATTGATTGAGGGGTCCAGTAAAGTCTTCCAAACTCCAAGTATGCTGTCCAAAGTTAAATAATAGGCTATTGTTATGGACCAGACTAAACCCTCTCATAATATATTAAGAAGATGGCCTAGACCCCAACTTTTTCTTATTTTTAAAAGCAAATGTAAGGTGTTGTGTTCCAGATGTAATTTGATTGGTCAAACTACTAAGCTAGAAGCAAAACACTTTTTTCTTCTACTATAGTTAAAATACAAACAAAAGAAATATGAATTGGAATACCATAACTCTATCAGAAAACTTAACAGAATAATGGATTATTTAACCAGTAAACAGCAGCTGTTCCAATATAGCAACATCTCATAACACATCCTTGGCAAAGGCAAGTTCAATAAAATAAGGAACAAAAACAAACTTGCTGGAAAAGCTCAGCAGGTCTGGCAGCATCTGTGGAGGAGAAAACAGAGTTAATGTTTCGGGTCCGGTGACCCTTCCTCAGAACTGATGGTGGCTGGGAAAACATCAGTTTATATGCAGAAAATAGGGAGGTGGCTGGGGTAGGGAGTAAACGATAGGATGTTCCTGATTTGTTCCTGATTTACAGCATTCGCAGTTCTTTTGGTTTTTATTCAATAAAATAAGACTGTTTTACATGCAATTCTAGCAGCAGGAAAAGAACCCAAGCTTTTAGTTATAACAGAGAGAGGAATAACAGCTTTTTGGCGATAGCTACTGTCTGGCATTTGAGCATCACTCAAATATCATGTGCCGCTTATCAGTTCAAGCCTGAATGTTGTTCCGCTGTCCGTGCACATGGACACAGACAGCTTCACCACCACAATAACCTTTCTTCATGCCCATACGACTCCAACCAGAGGAAAGGGTTTTCCACCAATTCCTATCAGCTACAATTTTGCTCGAGCTCCTTGATGCCATATTTGGTCAGCTGCAGCCTTGATGTTAAGAACAGCCACTCTCACCTATTCTCTTGAATTTAACTTTTGCCCATGTTTATATCAGGACTGGATTGGGTCAGGAACTGAGTGGCCCTGGCAGAACCCATATTGAGAGTCAATGAGAGGGTTATGACCTAGCAAGTACTGCTTGATAGTACTGTTGGTGAACCCTTCCATTACTTCATGCTTTTTGTGGCAATTTTCCACATTGCCAAGAGGTGCCAGTGTTCCAGCAAGACTGGAACAGCTTGTGCAGGGCCACAGCTAATTCTGGAACATAAGTCTTTAGTGCGATTGCCTAGATATTTCAGGGCCCACTGCCTTCAGAGATATCTTAGATGTTTGTCAATATTATGTGTAGTGAATTGAATTATCGGAGAGGCTGAGATGGATCACCCACTTGGCACTTCTGATTTGAAGTATTTGCAACCAACTTCACTTCATCTTCTGCACTGAAATGCTGGGCTCATCCATTATTCGTGGAGTCTCTGCCTCCTCTTAATTGTTTAATTGTCTGTCATCATTCGCAGCTAGTGCTGCAAGACTGCGGGACTTAGAACTGATCTTTTGACTGTGGGATTATTTAGCTGTGTCTTTCTTATGCTGTTTCCGCTGTTTAGGATGCAAGTAGTCCTTTACTAAAGCTTCATCCGGAGGTCATTTTTAGGTGTGCCTGGTCTTGATCATGGCGTGCTCTCCTTCATTGAATCAGAGTTGATACCTCGTTGTGATGGCAATGATAGAATGATGGATATTATAGGCCATGAGTTTACAGATTGTCTTTGAACATAATTCTGTTGCTGCTGGTTGCCCACAGTTCCTTGTGGATGGCTAGTTTTAAGTTGCTAGATCCATTTGAAATCTATCCCACTTAGCAGAGTCAGAGTGCTGCACAACATGAAGGAGGGCATCCTCACATGGAGATCTAAAAGGACTGTGCGGAATTACTTCTTCTGACAATGTTGTAGATGGACAGAAGGATTTATAACTGGTAGAATGGTGAAGATCAGATCAACTGTATTTTTCCCTCACTACCTGCCACAGACCAGTCTAGCAGCTATGTCAGTTGATCAGTAGTTGACATCAAAGTTGTCTCTCCACCCAGAGTGCATTCTGTGTCCTTTCCACCCTCAGTGCTTCCTCCAATTGGCGTTCAACATGGAGCAAAAGTGATTCATCAGCTGTAGGTGCGATGAGGGGTATGTGGTAGAGGTGGTGTGTGGTAATCAGCAGGTGGTTTCCTTGCCTGGTGCCATGAGACTGAATAGAGTCTGGATTCCATGTTAAGGATTCCTGGGCATCTGTCTCCTGATTGTCACCTCTGTGCATCTGTCTTGCCAGTGGTATAGGATGGTGATGGTGGTGTTCAGGACATCGTCTGTATAGATTGCATGGGTATGACTACATCAGGCTGTTCCATGAAAGTCTCCCAATTTTAGCACAACCCTCCATTTCCTTTTTTTTTAATTCACAGTAGTTTCACACAACTGAGTGATCTGCTAGGTTATTGCAGACCGCACTGAAAAGTCAACCAGATTGCTGTCTGGTGTCACCTATAGGCTGGACCAGGGTGAGGATTGTAAATTTCCTCTCCTAGAGGACATTAGTGAGTCAGATGGGATTTTATGACAATCGATAAGAATTTGTGGAATAGTTTTCAATCCCAGATGTACTAATTGACCTTAAATTCCACCAGCTATTTGACCCCCTGAGCCCAGAACATGAGTCCTGACCCTGGTTTACAATTCAGTGACATTACTACCGTCTCATTGAGCATTTTCTGCTATTTCAGATTTCTAACATTCGCAGTATTGTGCTTTTGCAATTCTTCGGAGTCGCGGTAAGAATTGGTAAGTATTTGGCCCTGGATTTTTTTTTCTCTCCAGGTTATAATATAGAACGCCAGCTGGCAAATCTGCATCTAAAACAATTTCCAAATTCCGGGTCGCTGCGCATTTTGAGAAAGACACTGAACAACGAAGTTTCCATTTCACATGGCATTTAGCAGATATCGTTAACCTTTGGGAAAGAGTATCAGTGAATTGCACACGGGGTAAGGGTTTACGAACACGGAAGCATCATACATTTGCAGGTGCTCTTTGCACATTAGAATTAAGCAGATTTCACTCACCCGGTAACTTGCAGCAAACAAAACGCTCCGGCAATGGCTTCACTTTCCACACAAAACGCAGTGAATGCAGTAACCGAGCAACCAGTCGCACACTTTGGCTCTGACCCTATATTCAGTCAATCATCCAACAGGGCGGGACAGACATTGCACTGAAATTGTCTCCGTATCAATGTGGAGCTGTGCAAATACTCTGCAAACGATATCAATATGTGGATTTAAAACAATTACCTGTTAATTGCGCCGTTCCTTTAGCTCCGCAGCCTGAAATATTTTAAAACGGGAGCGACAGTATCTCAAAAAACATTCGCCAATGTCGCACATACATAGCGCTGGTACGGCCAATGGTTACAAACTGCCAATATAAAGTTAGTCGTAGCTTTATCCGGTATTCCAGTCCATGTTTCATTGAGGCTTGGGGAATTCAAAATCTATTTTTTTTTCGGCTATGCCTACTTAATAGGGATTTTTAAAAAAAATCTCTCCTGGGAGATGGGGTTTGATGGCTGGGCCAGCATTTATTGCCTGTCCCAAGTTATCCGTGAGAAGGTGCAAGTGAGCTGCCTTCTTGAATCACTGCAGGCCATGTGCTGTAGGTAGACCCACAACACCCTTAGGGAGGGAATTACGGGATCTTGTCACAACAGTGAAGAAATGGCAATATATTTCCAACTCAGGATAGAGAGTGGATTGGAGGGGAACTTGCAGGTGGTGGCGTTCCCATATACCTACCACTGTCATCCTTCTTGATGGAAGTGGTCAAGGGTTTGGAAGGTCTGGCCTAAGGATCTTTGTCAAACTTCTGAAGTGTATCTTGTAGATGGTACACAATGCTGTTAATAGGCATCAGTGGTGGAATGACTGACTTTTAAAAGATCTGTTTTGATCTGTTAACAATTAAAGCCCTGAATTGTCCTGGATGGTGTCAAGCGATGCAGTCATACAGGGATGTAGGGAGTATTCCAACAGACTTCTAACTTGTGACTTGTACATGGTGGAAGGCTTCGGATTAAAGAGGCGACTAATTGCTGCAGTATTCCAAGCTTCTGACTTGCTTTTGTAATCACTGTGTTTATGTGGCGAGTCCAGTTCAGCTTCTGATCAATGATAAACCGCATGGCATAGATTAGTGGGAGATTCAACAATGGGAATGCTATTGAATGCCAAGGGGCAGGGATTAGATTGTCTTTTATTGGAGTTGGCCATTGCCTGGCATCTGCATGGCACAAATGTCACTTGAATTAAATACAAGTTAATTATTTTGTGTATATGGCAGAGTGAGGAGGGGGTTGGTGGTGGAGGAGGAGTAGAAAAGAGGTTACTTTAGTGGTTAGCCCTGAATCAAAGGTATGATATGAATGAGAACAAATCAACTGAATGGCCATTATGAACAGTTCCTTAACAGGCCTTACATACTTGGAAGTAAATATTTACATGCCTTCAACCATCAGTGATGGAAATTTCTGCAAGTTAACCTTCAAAGGCTGGAGCTGGAATAAAAAGATCTTCATGCAGGCCATCCATCCTGCCTAACCTGCACCAGTACTTGCTCTTGTCTTTTTTTACGTTTCTTTTTAGCTCGGAGTCAGTCGTCTGTCTTTTTTTTTATATTTAATCAACCTGTTCATAGATAATACACACCTCTGGAGTGCATGGGAGCTAAGCCTAAGTCTGCTGGTCCAGAAGTAGGGACACTACCACTGCACTACAAGACCCTTACTGCTTGTTGTGATTTATGTTTTTGCTGACTATCTGGTGTGTTATAAGAACATGAAAACCTGAGCAGGAGAAGGCAATTGAGCCATTTGAGCCTAAGCTGCCATTCAGTAGGATCATTGGCTGATCTCATCTTGGCCTGAACTCAACTTTCTTGCCTGCTGTCCATGACTCTTCAACCCATTACTAATTCAATAAACTGTTCATTGCCTCCTTTAATTTACTCTGTACTGGCATACAGCACAGTATGGAGTAGTGAATTCCATAGATTCATGACCCTTTGAAGAAGTAATTTTGCATCGTCAGCTTTAAATTTGCTACCCCTATCCTAAAACGATGACCCATGATGAAACATCCTTTCTATGTATACTTTGTCATTTCCTTTTAGCATCTTACATACCTCAATCAGAATTAGCCTAGGTTTATTGTCAAATGTACTGCAGTACAGGGATTTAGGAGTACAGTGAAAAATGGTCAAGGTTGCCATTTCCGGCACCACCTTAGGTACAAAGATACCTAGCAACAAAATGTTAGGTATAAAGCAGAAAAATGAAAAAAAAAGTTAAAAGATCATCATTACAGTCCTTATAAAGCTAGGTACAAAGATACTGAGGTACAAAATCATGGGTATAAATTAGAAAAATAAGGAAATAAAAGGTAAAAGTTCAGTATTACAGTCTTTCTGAAGCAGGGAGTCCATGCTGAGCTTCACCTTGAGGCCCGGCGTACGCTCTGGGCTTCCTCGACGAGGCCGGGAGTCCACGCTGGCTCAACTCTCCACTAATCATGCCATCTGAGGAATGGAGGTAAGTAGAGAAAAAAAAAGAAAAAGAATTAAAAAATGAAAAGAGGAAGAAGAACCGTACAGAGCAGACAAGCTCAGGCTTAGGATCCGACTCTCCATCCATCTTAAATCATTGGAAACCTAAATCTAATTCTTCAGTTAGATCTCCTCTCATTGTTCTAAACTCTAGAGAGTATAGGAGATTAAACTGCTCAATTTCTCTTCTTCAGACAAACAGCTAATTTCTGAAATCAATCATGTGACCCACCTCTGAACTGCCTCCAATATAACTTCATCCCTCAAGCAAGGGGACCAAAATTGTATGCAATATTCCAGGTGCTGTCTCAATTATACTTTGTACATTTTCAGCAACCATTCCCTATCTTTACACTCTATTCCTTTAGCAATAATTGTTAAAATTCCATTTGCCTTCCTTACTTATATCCCAAATTATATTTTGATCAACCTCAACAAATCCACCATATTAGTTGCAGGTTAATTTTGAATGATTAAATAGTGAATAACAAATTGGACTTATAGTAACTCCCAAATACCACCAATTAAGGCAAAAACAAATGCATGGCTGGCTGTGGCTCAATTGGTTACACTCTCCCCTGAGCCACACTGTTGCAAGCTCATGATCCCACAACAGGACTTCAGCACAAAAAACACAGCTAATAATCCAGTACGTTACTGAAGGAGTGCTGCAGTCTTTTAGTTAAGATGGAAGGCCCCATTTGCCCTCAAATAGGTGCAAAATATTTAATGGCATTATTTCAGTGAGCAGGGATCAGGCTACAATTGGTGAGCAATAAAAAAAACCCAACTTCAATATATAACTGGTATTCCTTAATTCTCACAGTCAAAATCTTGCATTGTACAAGTACCTTCACAAGTACTGAAATGGCTCAAAGATGCAATTCTATCATCTTAAGTACGAGAAGAAATGATAATCAAATGTTGATCTTTTCAGTGATACCCACTTCCTGGGAATTACATTTAAATAAACTATGAAGAAGGATTTTCAGTCAAAAATAATTTAGTCTGCATTCATTCATGTGTACTCTAAACAAAGGGAAGTCTTATTTGGGTTGGCATTAGGACTTATAGCACAGAAGGAAACCATTCAGCTCATCATCTCTGTGCGTGCCAATGAAGATCTGACTGCACTAATATAAGATTCCAACACTTGGCCAATAGCCCTTGACGCTATGGAAAGCCAAGTGAATATCTAAATACTGATTAAACGTTACATGACTTACTGACTCAACTACCCTGTCTAGCAGTGAGTTCCAGATTCCCACCACCTTCTGGGTTAAAAAAAATTCACCTCTACTGTCCTCTTAACCTTCTTTAGTTTACTTTAAATCTATCCACATTGTTATTGGCTCCCCTAGTAAAGGAAGAGGTTCCTTTGAATTTGCCCTGTGCTCTTCAATCTTAAATATTTCTATCAGATTCCCACTCAACCTTCTTTGCTCCAAGGAAATAAACACCAGCATATCCAATCTTTCCTTAAAGCTCAGATTCTCCAGCTCAGGCACTATCCTGGTAAATCTCCTCTGCAATCACATCCTTCTTATAACTGCAACAACTGGAACAACACAGCAGGCAGTTCAACATGTCAGCTGTCACACATGCTTTAATATACATAACAGAGAAAGCCAGGGATGATTTATAAAAATAAAACAAATATAAATCTAATGAGATTACACAGTGAGCTGGAGGAATACAGCAGGCCAGGCAGC
>NC_063344.1:42560661-42601981 GCF_021869965.1 Rhincodon typus | reverse complement strand
ATTCTCCAGCATCTGCAGTTCCTACTATCTCTGCAAATCACAAGAAGCAAGTTCAGCTGGGAATTACCAACATTGGCTAATGGAGTTTTTAAAAAAAAAAACAGAAAAGGCAATAGAATTGGTGTTGCCATTGTACCCAACATTAAATAATAAGTGCCTTAATCATTTGCATGGTATATCTGAAGCTACAAAGTTCCAATCTGCAGTTTCCACTTCTCTCAAAAGCACAAGAAACAATATACTCAGGCTCAAACTCAAAGGAATATTCACATTATTGCTGTATCCGATCAAGTAAAAAAGCTGTTAAACAATGTAGATATCTGAAACAATGCCAAATCAGAAACTCTATTTTAATCTAATATAGATTAGAATTCTTAAACGCTTCAAATAATAAATCCTTCAGATTTAAGAGCTCTAAACAGCATTATGCGTGTCGGGTATGGGACGAGATGCCACATCAGCTTTACTGCATTACAGTATTTTTTGAAGTTTTGTATTATCTGTGCTAAATCTAATTAAGCAAAGGTAGTGGACAAAGAGACATCTATCTATTTCACGAGCCTAAAATGAGCGTGAAGAAGTGTAGTGCATCATCAGTACATTACTTGCATCTTACCACAATCCTGCAACAAGTCAAGACATCAACAAATTGAACTCTTTGGTGTTTTTACAAGGAAGATAGAAGAACTGTCAGTGCAAACTCATCACCTGATCCAGTATAATATGGATCGCACTGCAGTCATAACATATTATCTTTACATATGAGTAGCATACAATCAGACAGTGCCATATTTAAAGTTTTACATTTTTTTTGGGAACAACATTTAATTTATCAAATTCAATTCACTGCTACACTTTCAGATATAGAAATATATTCGTCATGGTACTGTTTAACAAATCTGATGGAACTGCAAGATGAATTTTGACTAAATTGATAGTAATGTTCAGGATATATCTGCTTACCTTCAATACTCAGTGCATTGTGGATTAACTGATTATGTTTAACTTACAGCACAATACAACCTAAAATTATTTTATTGCCATTTGAACATGCCACCATATTTAAAATAATTTAATCGAAGTATTTAGTACAATAGCTCAACAAGGTGATATGATAGAGAGCTGGTAACAGGGTACTTTCCCTCCTCAGATCAGTTGTAATGGTTGAACACAAAATAAATTTCTAGATACACTTTTTCAGACGAATAATGCAATAATTATTTCTATAGATCTTTAGCAAAATAAAATTCCCAAGTACTTCACGAAAAAGAAAGTGTCAAGCAAAACTGCTAGTATGGAAGAAAGTACAAGACAAAGGTTGATCAAGATGCAAGTTTAAGAAATGTCTTAAAGGAAGAGAGATACTGGAACAAGACTAGTGGGGCAAGCATCAGTAACTGGAAAGTGGAGCATAGCAGCGATCATAAATGCTTGTCGGACAGGAGGAGATTAAAATGGATTTCGTCAGATTGGTTAGTTGGTTATCAACATACACGGAATTATTGAGTTTTCTATTCTGGGTTTAGGCCCATGTATAGTTTCACCTTTACAATCTAAAAATTACAGAGGTGAAAAAGGCCATTGTTAGTCTGAGTCTAAAGTCAAATTTTAATTCTGGATCAACCATTTAAATAACAAATTGAAATATTTAGTCACAGATGGAGAATTCTATTCCAAACTCGATACTTGTAGGTCACATAACATTCGCTTTGGTCACGCATGGATTAGTTATTTGTAAATTAGATTATACTCAAGGAAGACTTGTTTTGGACAAGTGTTTCTTCTGCACAAAGCAAATTCTAGGTTAGAATGTTTACATCAGATAACAGCTGTTAAAAGAATGCAAGGCCATTATAACCTGCTCCATTCTAAACTGGCTCCTGGCCTGATCAGATAAAACATGACAAAATACAGACTAATACTTCACTGATATTTTTTGTTTGCACTTCCTGATGCAGTTCTACAGTATCTGAGATTAAATGAACAGCCTAAATCTATTGGTTCAGTGAAGAAACAAGATTTAATGTTCTAACAGATTCACAGGAGAACTGTCAAGAAGATGTGGTTATGTGTTTAGTGAAAAAACAACAAATTTAAAGACACTGTTGTTTAGTAAAGGGTATTTTTGTTACTTATTACATTTATTTGACATGAAAACAGTCAAACCTTCAACATCATCACTGGCCATGCGCAGTAATGATTCAGTGAAATTAACGTCCACACTCTTTTTTTCCAGAATTTTGGTTATGATGTCCTGAGTGAGACCAGGATTCTCTTTTTCTGCCTAAAAATTGAAAAGAGGTCATCAATTCACAAAGCATTAGTGAACATCTACTGTATTCCATCCAGTTCAAAATGATTATTATTTTTAAAATAACCTATGGATGGTCTGTAAAGTTACATAAGATCTTACAAGGACAGGCAAATTCGACAAAGTTTAATATTTGGTTATAAATAACATTATCACTCATGTACTAGTCCAAAATTAAACAGTTTAAGATGCAGTCTTTGTTTATAAAATACATTATACAGAATTAGCAGATGAATTATTTACCTGAGAACTTAAGGTCAGATTTAGCCAAAGCACTCAGGTGTTCCATTAAATTCACACAATTTGGGTTGAGGTGAATTTTGATTTATTGACAACTAATAGAAGAACAGCAGGATCACATGGGAATTTATTTATGACTTTTGCAAAAAACAGTTCAAGGACAGCGATTACAGGCTCGACTTGAATATATCTATCCAGTTTTTCAAGGAGTTTGCTTCAAGGGGCAAAATGTCTTTAACTTTCAGAAAAAAAAACACTTAATTATGTTTTACATAATTGTCAAGCACAAATGTGAAACAGCACTGGATAAATTATCAACATTTGCCTCAAGTAAAGAAAGCATTTTGAAAGTTGCAGCATAACCAGAGGCCACGGTAGATTGGGTTGATCTCTGCTATTCCCAAGACAATTAGCAAAGAAAAGCAAGCAAAAAAAAACCTCAACTGTACTTGGATTCCTCTTGCCATGGGAACTGAATAAGGCTTTGTTTCTCTACGTACTGTGTGGATATATTATCGTCACAAAAACAAATGGCATTCAATCAAATACACCCAAGTTAATCCAGTTTTTAAAATCCGATCTGTAGGCCCCAGTTCTCCAGTCTCAGAATCCTAATCTAAAAATAAGTTCAGCTATCTGCTGAATCAGGACAATGAATACAACAGCAATGATATTGAGGCTCTGATATTAAAGCCACCATTACTTGTAAATACAAAATACGATATTGTTTCAGGACGTCGCCAAAATCTGTTCAGATTAAACAAAGTTTTAGTCCTCTGACAGAAATTGGAATACCGAAAGAAGCAACTAATTTTAATTGGAAATGAAAACTAAGTGTGTAAAAGCAAGCCTGAAATGACTATAACTCAGTTAGTGAAAGAAATTTTAAAAGTTAATTTTGGAAACATAATTTTGTGGGATCATATGAAGTAATTATATAATATTGGGTTCACTATCATTATGCAATTAAAGGAATGGTTATCGCCAACAACTTTCTTTGTTGCCATTTAGTTACACTTGTTTCCCCATCAAACAAATGCACTTAGCCGTGAAATTCATAATATGAAATTAAACTACAATGTTGTACACCACTACGTGATCACCATTGTAGCAAAGTCAATCCCGAAACTGAAAACTTCTACAATTTCATGGGACTTCAGGCATTTGGTTTCAACACAAATGAGAAACAGTATGCAAGGTGGTACATCTCAAGCTAAAAAAAGTGCTAGCCTGAAGACGATTAATTTAAAATTAAAATATACTTGTAAAGAAACAAGAGAAACAGACACTAAGTGCAAGAAGGAATAAAAAGAAATCTGAAAGAGTACAAGACTTAGTGCACAGGAGCTATGAAAGAATGATATGGTAAAATTGAGATAGGGATTATCAATTAGGAAACGTTTTACCTGATCTCTGCCCAGGAATGTAATATGCATCATTAGATCCACTCAGATATAAAGTCGTTGTTCAGAACTTGGGTGTCATTCAGGCAACAGTGTTATTTTGTACAATAAAAAGGGAGTTTTTCATATTCATTCTGGGCTAAATTTTATTCTGGCATTAATTAACCAGATAACATTTTTAATTCAACTTTTGCTTGAAGAATGAATTGTAGTATCCCATATAATTTTTGTTAAACAACCCAAACATCAGTTAAATTTAAAACACATGTAATACGAAGAACACTAAACCAAACTTTATAGTGAGTTGAGGACGTTTAACAACCTCTGACAGAAATTTAATATTTGCTTCAGACATTCTACATGGAAAGATGCTTAACAATGAAATTTCACTGTTAAGCAGTCTGCATTTGTAAGTGAACAATTTTGTTTCTGCACACACAAAGTGATCAAGCAGAGAGTTTTGAAGAATATTTTCCTAATATTTTTCTAACTTCTTTAGAAATAACTTTGAAATCCTTGTTCTGAAAATGACAACTTATACAACATTAGGTCTATTTACTGAGATAACAAGGTGTAGAGCTGGATGAACACAGCAGGCCAAGCAGCAACAGAGGAGCAGGAAAGCTGACGTTTCGGGCCTAGACCCTTCTTCAGAGTTATTTACGGAATGTGATTTAAAAAGGTAGCAATACTGATTGAAGTTCACATATCAAAACTTAATGTATTAAGACATTCCAGGACTTTCTCATTTCAACTAAACAAGCCTGGATTGATTGTCAATGTATTGTGTTTTCTTTCTTGAACAGAATTGGTTGTTCTCAGCAAAGCACATTAATTTATAAACAAGATTGTTCTTAGTGTTACAGTAGATATGACTGTTATTTCAAATTTGTACACCTTTTTTAGATTTGCATTGTTCTGTTTTCTCAGCAATGAAGTCACTATCTCAACAACCAGTTGTGCTCTTAAATAATGTCTCTTGATTTTCAGTGATAAAAGGTCAACAAATTATAATGTTGAGGTTGTACAGGATGTTGGTGAGGCCTCTTCTGGAGTACTATGTCCAGCTCTGGTTGCCCTGGTACAGGAAGGAAATTATTAAGCTGCGCAGGGTTGAGAAGAGATTTACCAGGATGTTGCTGGGAATGGAGGGTTTTGAGTTATAAGGTGAGACTGGATAGGCTGGGACTTCTTTCACTGGAGCATACAAAGTTGAGAAGTGACCTTTTAGAGGTTTATAAAATCATGAGACATTTCGATAAGGTGAATGGCAGATGTCCTTTCCCTAGGGTGGGGGATTTCAAGACTAGGGGGCATATTTTTAAGGTGAGAGAAGAAAGATTTAAAAAAGACATGAGGGGCAACTTTTTTTTAAGACACAGTGTTTCATGTGTAGAATGAACTTCCAAAGGAAGTGGTGGATGCTGGTACAGTTACAAGGTTTAAAAGACATTTAGACAAGTACATGAAGAAGATATGTTTAGAGGAATATGGGCCAAGTGCAAGTAAATGGGACTTGTTTAGTTAGGTATTATGGTCAGCATGGACTGGATGGACTGAAGGGTCTGTTTCTGTGCTGTATGACTCTATGACTCTAAATTGGAGAATAATTGCAAAGGATATGGACATTATTCATTCCATCTCGACTTCAGATTTTTTTTTAAAATGAGGAATATCCTCAAATGTCATTGAATTTTGTTCTGTCAAATATACTAACATAGTTTTCAATTGAAAAAGACTGTACAATGGAATTTTCCAACCCATTATCCATACCATTATTACATTCTTCAAGACTAGCAACATAATGCCAAGATGCAGGGAATTGTGTCCTTAGGCCTGGCTCTACTGCCAATGGAGCTTCCAGAAAGCCACTTTATTTGGGAGCCAGATTATCAAATCAGAGTGAAATCTGAACAAACTCAAAAAGGACAGGGCAGTGCAAACTCACTATTATTGAGCTTAGTGAATCATTACACACTGTTCTACATGTTATAACACCACTGTTTCCAGGAAAAGCACAATGCACAGATAACTTTATAAAGATAATGTTAAAATTGGCACAAGGGATTGAGGACTTTTTTTGAGAAGCAGACATAAACAAACACTTAAAACAGTTATGTCCTATCTTGAATGGATTAAATTCATAATTACCTCAAGTTACACTCTTGCCAAAACTATCATTTATATTCTGCATGGGCTAAACTTTCAGAAACGTCCACAAGTCAGACACCAATTAGATCATCTGAATTAACAAATAAAAAGGGCTTGCGAGGAGAGAAAATAGTAGCTGTACTAGAGCCAGTACAATGCTCAGATATTCCTTTAAAAGTATACTAAGCAAGAGTAGATAGTGCTTTACTCTACATGGGCTATTGGTCAGATGTTTTAAGATTGTACCTCTTCTCCATCATACATTACCTACAGCACTACAGCAGGAAGTTGGTGTCACTGACATCATCCACATGCAACTGGAACCAGAAGTGCACACCCAGTCTGGCCATAGGCACATACTCAATGCCATTAATCACAACAGTGTGCGCCCAGTGTGTACACTTCACCCTTACTCACCGCGCTGCTCTCAACCCCTCATTACCATTCATTGTAAGTGAGGGAGCAGGGTAAAGAGTAGGCAAGAGGCGGCGAGGGAGAAGCATAGCCAGAGTGGCTAAATGTTGGGAGTGGGACTGTGAAACCCAGGAATTGAAATAAATTGATCTGAAACATTTTGGAGGAAAAAAAAAGCATATTCTATTGGTACTGTACTTGTTAAAATATTTCTGCATTGCTCAATGTCAGCAGTGACGTCAAAGGTACTGTGACTGTATTGGCAGTGAATGTGCTCCTTGTGGTTCAGGTAGCAAACAGTCACATTTTTACCGATACTTTAAATTCTTTAACATAAAATCTGCTTTAAAGGGATCATGAACACTTTTTGCCAAAATCATTTTTATAAATACTGCTGGTTATCATGTTTCCAAAAATATCTAAAATGCTAAACAATAGACATTACCCTTGCATTTTGCTTAATTGTTCAAAGTATAGATCAGGTAACTGAACTGAAAGCATGTTTAGTTTTCATTTGTAACAGCAATTAAACTTACCTTAATGAAAGCAGCTCTGAGCGTCTGTGCAGCTGATAGATTAACATGCTCCAGCTGTGATAAAAGATTGAAAGTTTAGCAGTTTGCAATGTTAATATGTGAACGTTTCAAACATAGAACTGGATTTGCAAAGATGAGCATATATACTGTTTGGAAAATATTTTCTGGTAACTATTGTACGGGAATCCTGTTACTTTTAATGCAAAAAAAATTGGCAAGCGCCACCACACATTTATTGAATCTCATAGAATTTCAGAATAGCTATCTGTCTTCACAACACCCTATTCAGGTTTTCTTAGCTTGTTTCTCCATCATACATTATCTAAGCATTGCCTCTCTGTTTCTTTGGTTCACTCTGCTTTTCTGTTATAGTCTACTTCCATTTTACAGTTACTTCAAGATTTTTTAAAAAAATACCCACCTCATTGAACACTGGGTACATCACAGCATAGAGTGGCATGGAAACCATGGAGGTTGTCTCAGCTTCATTCCTCATCTCTTCCATTGTCATCCTTGGTTAATCACACTCTATTACTGAAAAAGTGCTGCAGAGGCATTCAGTGCCAAGCCAATCCTCTTCTGTCCTCCTTGCAAAAGCGAGAGCCACTACTCCACAAAAAAAAAGAAATAAACATAAAAATATTGCATATAGAAGAATTTGTTTTTCTTAATCTCAAAACTTTCATGGAGTTTGACACAGTGTGAATTGAAATTGTGGGAAAAGAAACTAGTAGTCTATAGAACTGCAAATCAGGATTTAGGAGGATTTCAGAACATGAAATGGCATTCTCAACTTTTGAGTTATTCTAATCAGAATGGATGGATACTGACTACAATTTTCTTTAAAATGTAGAATGAACAGCAAATGCTAGTGGTGACATGAAAAACATGTTACACATACCCTGTTTCCATTGAAGGATGGTGAATATAAATATTCAATTTTGCTACAAATTGATCAAAATTTTCAAGTTCTTTACAAAATACATAGATACACAAGTAATAATTAGCATAAAAGTGCACTATTTGAATTTGGAATTGTCTGATATGCAAGTTGTCGCAATTATTCCCACCCAAGGAAGACACCAAACTTTAACGCTTGTACAGAAGGTGATTATATAACTCAACAGTGAATTGCAGACTTGCTTGTAGGACAATTTGATTGGCTGTTTCAATCTAGTTGGGAACAGTTATCCCAATATTCAAGAATGAAAACATTACAAGCCAAAGGATAGCTAATTCAACCCATAAATATTTTAATTAAATGGCTTGCAGAAAAGTATGTGTATGTTCTGCAAATAAAAGATACAAAACTGTTTTATTAAATTGCTCATACAAAATTTATTACTCCATAAGTGTTGAAATAGGTTACTAATTTGTTAGTAATGGCAAATTGGAGATTCTTGCTTCTGAATTCATCATTGACAAGTCCACTGAAATGAATGACAACTTATGTTTAATAGCATCTTTTCATAGCTCAATATTCTGAAGCATTTCACAACAAATTAATTTAGGTATTAAAAGTCACATATAACATGTAATACAAAGCTCTTTTTATATAGTTTCAACCCCTAGAGAATTTAAGGCAATTGTAAAATCTTTTTCTCTCATACACCAGTTGGTGTTAAACTTGAGTAAGATTATTAGTTGTAATTATTATTATAGATTATGGCACACCCACAAGCATTAAGAAGAAATTGTGGTATGTTTTTCCAATGCACAAAACTCTTATAACCAAATAAAATAAATATTGTCATTTTAGGCAGGATTCAAATTCAGGTTTGAGAAATCATTGCAACATTCAAGTGACGTATCCCTTTACCATCAAATTAGTAACATAGTTGATCACTTATTAAGCAATGAGTTTTGCATGGGTGGTTTAATAAAGCAATTTTTTTGACAAGACAAACTCTCTTCTATAAACATTTTGAACAATATTTCTATTTGTGTTTGCCAAAGAAAGCCTAGATTTTGCAAACAAGACTACTGATGCTCAAAAGGAAATTCAGCAAATTCTAGTTTCCACAGGCAGTCTTAAGCAGAAAATTAATAAGCTATGCTTTATGATTTAACCTACTCTCCACAAAATTTGCCACATTACCCAGAGTCTCAGCATTCAAATACACAACCTAGCCATAAACATAACAGAAAAAGTTTGGCTCTCTCTTTTCAGGTACAAGTGAAATTTTAATGATGGGATAAATTTTAATTGATGCCAAACCATTTTTCTGATACAGAAAATTAACTCTGTCAAGTATGGGATTTCATTTTATCAAATTTAGTTTATTTTAAAAATGGGATCAACAAATTTTCTTTACTTTTGTCTCTTAGCTCACTTGGCCTTTCTAGTTCAATTTCATGAAGATAATTAGGCATTGAAGTACTGTTTCTAATTCATACTTCCCTATGACTCTGATAGGAACCTTGAATCTGATTGGTTGTAGAGAAACACACTGTTGGTTGCCCTGCTCATATCAAACTCCTCTAGAGAATGCAGTGCTGTTCTGACATTCTGATAACTGAAAATTGCAACATAAAAGCCCACAGATATTGCAGATAAACATACGCATAAATGAACAGCAAGTGCTAAATTTTTACCATTAACTATAAAATCCATTACTTAATCCATGCGATTACAAATCTCAGAATGCAGCATGAAACACTTGGCACATTCTTCCAAAACTTGGCGTAAGATTGACATTCCAGTTTATGAACAGATAATTAAGATTATTTAAAAAGTATTACTCAGCATACAAAAATCAAAAGGACTCGCAGCACGCTCGAGAACGTCACACAAAATCTCTAAGCAGATCACTCACACCAGTGAAAAATGATTACAGACCAAATTCACAAGATGTCTCAGGCCAAGACAGACAAACTGCAGTGTTTGACTAAAACTAAACAAAGAACTGCAGATGCTGAAGGTCTGAAATAAAAACAGAAATTGCTGAAGAAGCTTCTGATGAAGGGTCACTAGAATTGAAATATTGACTCTGCTTTCTCTCCAGTAGCTGCTAGACCTGCTCAGTTTCTCAAACAATTTCTGGGTTTTTTTTGCAGCATATATAGCTACATGGCCGAGACTACATTTTCACCCATAGTCAACTTACATACAAGAGAAAGTATTTAATATTAGAGAAAGCAAAATTAATGTCAGTTTTTTTTTATTAAAGTGGAACAGATTATTTCATTGGCCACATGAAAAATCAAAGTAGATATTGAACCATAAATTATTGAATCTAAAATTTCTTTCAAACAGGAGTCCAAAAATAACTTCTCAATCAAATCAGAACCAGTCCATTAATTTGTTTGACAATATTCAGATGTACTTTGATTATGCATTATAAGTATACCTAAACCATTAATATAATTTATTGCAAAACCAGGTAAAGCAATTCAGATAAATATAGTAAAGTTTTAAATAAATCTTGATGCAATTATATTTTCACTGAAATCACATTCATCTAACAAGAATTACCGAATAATTCTGAATAATAATAAATACTGATAAACTCCCAGGGCCTAATAATCTGCATTCCACAGTATTTAAGGATATGGCCCCAGAAACTTTGGATTCAATGGTTGTCATTATTTTGCAGCAGTTCCTATGGATTGGAGCATAGCTAAATGTAACCACGTTGATTTTAACAAAGCAGAGAGAAAACAGGGAATTATATGTGTATGACTCTATGATTCTATAGACAAGTTAGCCTGATATCAGTAGTGAAGAAAATGCCAGAGTCCAGTATAAAAGATTGAACAGCACAGCACTTGGAAAACAGTGCCAAGATCGGATAGAATCAGAATGAATTTATGAAAGGGAACGCACGTTTGACAGATCTACTGGAATTTAGAGAAGATGTCACTCGTAGAGTTGATAAGGGGGATTCAGTGGATGTTCTTTACTTGAACATTCAGAAGACATTCAGTATGATCCCACATAACAGATTAACATGTAAAATTAATGTATTAGAGATAGGCTTGGATAGAGAACCGGTTAGCAGACAGGAAACAAAACAGTAGCAATAAATAGTTATTTTTTCAAGTGTAGGCAGTGACGAGTGGGGGTACTGCAGGGATTAGTGATAGGCCCTCAGCTATTCACAATATACATTAATGATTTAGACGGAGAGTACAAAATGTAATATCTTAAATTTTGTAGACAACACAAAGATGGGTGGAAGAGTGAACTGTGAGGAGAATACAGAGATGATTCAGTGTAATTTGGACAAATTGAATGAGTGGGCAAATGCATGGCAGATATAGAAAAACGTGAAGTTAGTCACTTTGGTAACAAAAACAGTTAGGCAGATTATCTGACCGCTGATAGATTGGGAAAGAGGCAGGTGCAAAGAGACCTGGGTGTTCATGTACACCAGCTGCTAAAAGTAAACATGCAGATCCAGCAGGCAGTGAAAAAGGCCAATGGTATTTTGGCCTTCATAGCAGGGGATTTGAGTACAGGAGCAGGGATATCTTGCTGCAATTGAACAGGGTCTTGGTGAGACTTACTTAGAGTACTATGTGCAATTTTGGTCTCTATCTGAGAAAGGATGTTCTGGCAGTGGAGGAAGCACGATGAGGGTTTACTAGACTGATTCCTGGGATGGCAGGACTGAAATAAGTGGAGAAACTGGATTGTTACGACCATTTTCACTGAATTTAGAAGAATAAGGGGGATATCATAGAAACCTATAAAATTCTGACAGGGCTAGACAGCATAAATATAGGAAGGATGCATCCGACAACCAGCAAGTCCAGAATCAAGGATCACAGTTCAAGGATACAGGACTGACTGCTTAGGACTGAGATGAGGAGAAGTTTCTTCATCCAGAGAGTGGTGAGCCTGTAGAATTCTCTGTCACAGAAACTGGTTGAGGCTAAAACATTGAACATTCTCAAGAAGGAGATGGATATAATTCTAGAGGATAAAGTGATCAAAGAATATGGGGAGAAAGCAGGAGCAGAATACTTAGTTTGATGATCATAGTGAATGGCCTGCTCCTGCTCATACGTTATATTTTTTGTTTGCATGTCAATTCTGCTACGACTAGGCTTCTGATCATCACTTCTAACATCCGCATTTTTATCCAGATGTACAATTTTTATCTGTGGAAGTTACAAAGATGCTTCTCAAGACCTGCTGAGCTTTTCCAGCAACTCTGTTTTTGTTCCTGATTTACAGCATCCGCAGTTCTTTCGGTTTTTACTAAAATATCGTAAAAGTTGTGAATATAAGTGACACGTGATAATTACAAGGATACAAACGAAATTACAAAATTATTTCAATTTAGAGACCTGACCACTAATCAAATGATGTACTAGAAATCTATTTAGCCTTCGTATAATATCCATTATATTGCTGTAGAAACTTTAGCAGCATATTATTCAAATCCCAGAAACGATCCTACTGTTACCCAAAACCACAGGTTGAGTTGCTGCCCAAACCTATGCCATTACATTCGGTTTTCACAATGAAAAGAAACCCTAAGAATGCATCCGAAATTTTGAAACGGTCGCTATCGCAAATTGTCGCATGTCCCTTTAAGTCGTCGTACTTGACCTAACGCAAACTTAAGAACTCCAAGGGATAACATTTACCTGTGACTTACTTAAATGTAAGACTCCAGAAGACTAAAGGCTTCGATCGCCTGCCTGTGCATTAAAAGGCAGCGGTGAGCTTTCATGCATGAACGGCTGATCAATACTAACTGAGATGCTGCACACACCCAGGTTTGTTCATACACATTCCGGGCAGCTACAATTCAAACATCTACTTCCGCAAGTTGCCTCTCTAATTAAAGCTTCTCCAAATCCTCCGAGATTATTTGGTTCATATAGAAAACTGAGCCGTACCCGTGAAGCTCTGGCTGCCGAGAGGCTGGGGAGCGTGAGGCGGGTAGCCCCTCGGCCCGCGGCCCAGTCTGGGCTGGGCGGATACCTTCCCACTGACCGGGGGGGGTGGAGAAACGGCATCGGGGGCCAGGCCTAGGAACCAGCAACACAGACGGTGACAAGGACTCACCCACACGCATCGGGGGTTTTGAATACACCACGGCCGCAGCCAACCCCCTCCCCGAGACCTGGCTCCTCGGTGACCTCGCTCACGGCACTGCCTTTCGACGCCTCCAGCACCAACAAGAGGGAAGCGCAGCGTCGGCAACGGCTCGACCGGAAACCCCTGTCGAGCTTGAGCCAATCAGTACTGAGGATTCTGCGCAGGGGCTGCCGGTCATGGTAGACCTGTTCATGACTGCGCCTGCTCCTGGACGTCTGAGGAACTACAAGAGCCAGAGAACACTGCGGTCTAACGTCATCGGAATGATTGAAGTCCAATTGTCCAATGAAAATCTAGGACTGGTCAAGACGGCGTGCGTGGGGCGGGGCCTTGCCGTGGAGGGGCGGGACTACCGTGTGAGGCTTCATGCAGTACCACTAGTGCGCAGAAATTCTGGCGTAATCTGCAGAGCTGTGAGGGTTGTGGGAATCTACATCCAGTGCTTTGTCTAATACAACTTGCTCAGTGCAGTTACCTATTTGGAAATCTCAAAAATAAAGGTCTGCATTGTCTTTTCGACCTACCTTTGCTGTGATAAGAGAAAATGCCACAAGCAAGTTCTTGACACTGTTTATTAAACGCAGAAAGCCATAGCGGCTGTTCTGTGTTTTGTCTGAGTTGCATACCGTCCGTGAAAATCTAATCCTAACCCAGGAGTGGAAGCTGAAGGAGGTGTTTCGTAAGTGCAGCTGGAGCTGTCTGACTTGGAAGCGTTAGTCTCACTATTGTAGGGTATTGATAAATCCTGGGTTTCGGCACCGCCCGTTTCAGTATTAGTCATTTCATCGCTTGTACTGTACCTGATTTGTGTACAACGCAAGCTACAGCTTGTCGACCTTTTGAATGTACATTGCTTAATCCGCTTGTATCATTTTTGATGAATGAATTCAAAAAAGATAGACTAAATAATTAAGTAATCGACCAACTGGCAAAAAAAAAGTTGCAGGATGAAATATCTGGCAGAAAAGCACAATGCATTGTTAGATGTGAATTCCAAGTGAAACGTTGCAGTATTTAATCGTTGAATTTTTATTTGCAGGAAAATTACCTACACACATTGACATAACTGCTGATGTACGTTAAGGTAATGAATGTTTTTGCTGGTAATATACTTAGGGGGCTTTTAAAATATTTTTTGCATCCCTTCAAAACGTTATTTTGTAATGTTTGACGAAGCTATTTTAAATATCTGGAATTACATGTTTTTTAGTCTAAATGATTCATGCTTTATGTTCAATGTATGGTTGAAATCATGATTTTTGTCTCTTAGTTATTGTCATACAATGCATTAATTCCTGATGTTTGTGCAGTTGTTTTGCATTTATTATTGGCATTGAGTGATTTGGCTTTGTTTGTTGCTGTCATTTTGCTGTTTAACTACCCAGTCTTGGATTGCTATCTGTCTTTTAATCCAGAAGGTTAAGAAGTTTTATCTGATATTCTGCAATATTGTATCACCCAGAAGGAAACAAATGCCTTATTTTCAAGAGTGCTCATCACACTGCAGAATTGCCATCATTCATACAGTCAGAAGTTACACAACAGCAGGTTTATCTGAAATCACAAACTTTTGGAGTGCAGCCCCTTCGTCAGGTGAAGTGTGAGAGAAGAACACACAGACACAGAATTTATAGGCAGAGAGAACTGGTGTTGTGTGACTTCTGACTTTATCCACTCCAGTCCAACACCAGCACCTCCACATCATCATTCATATAGCTTGATTAGTCATAAATATGGTACTGACCATTGTCCTTATGATCTGCTGTCAAGTATATCATTAACACAATGTACACTTCAGTTTTACCATTGAAACTGCACATTGTCAATATTTTCACTTAAAGTAATATAATTAATTTTATAAACAAATCCATAAATTAATCCATAAATTTTATTCAGGCAGTTGTTTGTAAAGAAAGGAAATAGTTGATTAGGGTCTTAGGTCACACTGTAGTCTGATGTTTTGATTGAGAGTGAGCAACAAATTATTTGAATGCATACACCGCATACTTATCCACTTTGGCTTTTATTATCTGCATGTATTTTTATAGAGATCTGTCGATTGTGTGTTTGCCTGTAACCGAAACTCTAGATAACAAAACTAATCAATGTTTATGACTCAAAGTGGAGAGACCAAACAAGCTGAAAAATAATTATCTGAAAGTTGTGCAATGGCCATTAAATGCAATTAACCGGATGTAAATGTCCAGTTTAGGTTTTGTTCTTGTTTTCAAGCCAAAAAATCAAAATATCATTTTCCATATTTTGTTTATTTTGAATAATTAAATTGTATAAGAATAACGTACTTGCTATTTTTATGCTATTAACATCAATCTTATTGAGTTGGTTGCACAATTGTTGTACAGTTTGTCTTTTATTCTGGCATTGTTTCCCAGGTAATAATCACAGAGGTGTTAAAACTATAATGAAGGATGGAAGATATGATAAATTAGAACATAATGTTTAAGCGGCCCTGTACTTGGATTGTAAAATTTATGTTTGAAGAATGAAATAAAAACTGAAAATGAAGTAGCTGCAGAATGTTGAAGTCCTAAGAAATATTAAGTTGGGGTTGTTCCATTTGTGTTATTTGTCCAAATCCAAAGTAAGAAGAGCTGCAGAATGAGGAATCTTGAGTTTGATGCAGGATAGCAGGAAAAGCATTTAAAGTGACACATTTTGTAAAAACAAGATTATTTATTAATTTTTGAGTTGAGTTGGAATGTGTATTGTAGCAATGAGAATGATATACTTGGTAATAAGAGGGTGGTAATTTTATTGAGTGCAACAATATGCATTTATATCATAGATGGTAGGAACTGCAGATGCTGGAGAATCTGACACAACAAGGTGTAGAGGCCTGCTGTGTTCATCCAGCTCTACGCCTTGTTGTCTCTGCATTTATATCATGTTTTTATTATGCTAAGAGGATATACAGTAGTAGGCAAGTAACTGGAATATTAATAGTAGCCATTATCAATCATGGGAACAGGAATGGGTCATTCTGCCTCTTGCACCTGTTCCACCATTCAATGCAATTACGGCTGATCTATGACCTTACTCCTTATGCCTGCCTTTGGCACACATTCCTTAAAACCTTTGCTACGGGCAGGTAATGGCCCAGTGATATTACCACTGGACTGTTAATCCAGAGACCCGGATAACATTCTGGGGACCTGGGTTCAAATCCTACCACAGCAGATGAATTCAATTAAAATATCTGGAATTAAGAATCTAATGATGACCATGAATCCATTGTCGATTGTCAGAAAAACCCACCTGGTTCTCTAATGTCATCTGCCAATCTTATCTGGTCTGGCCTACATGTGACTCCGGACCTACAGCAATGTGGTTGACTCTGACCTGTTAGACAATAAGTGCTGCCTAGCCAGCCAATGTCCTCATCCCATTATGAATAAAGGAAAAAAAAAGCAAAATATATCTGTCTCCAATTTAAAATTAACAACTGATCAGCATCCACTGCTATTTGTGGAAGAAAGTTACAAACCTCTATGAAACTTTGCCTTAGAAATGCTTCCTAACATCTCTCCTGAATTGTCTGACCCTAATTCTCAGACTATGTCCCCCTAGATCTAGAATCCCTGACTAGTGGAAAGAGTTTACCTACTCTGTCTTTTCTTGTTATTATCTTGAAGACTAGGAATTCTAGGAAAATAAACAGGCATAATTTGTATAATCTCTGCTCATGACTTAATTCTTGAAGTCCAGATGTCATTCTTGTAAGCCTATATTGTACTCCCTACAAAGTCAATATATGTTTCCTAAGGCGTCATGTCCAGATCTGCTTACAGTATTCCAAGTGGGGTCTAACCAGGGTTTTGTATACCTACAGAGTAACGTCCATGTTCTTATACTCCAGTCCTCTTAGCTGTAAAGGCCTGCATTCCCATTAACTTTCTTGATTATTTTCTGCACTTGTTTGTGGCATTTTAACGATCTTTGCATCTGAAACTCCCAAGTCTCCTTGGACATCCGCTGTGTTTAACAACATACCATCAAAAAAAAAACCCTTATTTTACCTTTTTCGGTCTAACTTACAGCATGTAGTGTGAAGGAGCCAAGCTTTGTTTTCCTGTAACAACAGTTGTGAACTTGTTGAACTGGCCTGTCTTTCTCAATAAGACTGCAGTTGATTTTGAAATGAACAGAACCAAGCCCATTTACCAGGCCTGGTATGAGATTGATAAATTTATGAAAGTTATCACAAAAACATAACATACTTCTCTGCAGTGGATTTGCTTAGGTGTGAAAGTGGCATTGCATATTTGAAGACCATTAGAAACACTTTAGACAGGATTTGAATCATCATAAAAGCCGTACTTACCTTGAAATCCCAGGAGGCAAAATCACTATAACAATGGCACTGGCAGTACACAGAGTACAGGATTTGGGGATTGGTTGATAGTGGTTCTTCCAAGAAGCAGGTCAGTTTCAAATTGGCTGTGCAAACTGCAGGGCTGTAAAGACATCTTCATGGGCTAGTTCAAACACAACGAACAAGCACATGTAAATGTAAAAATATGAGTCATAGCCTAAGCCAGAACAGGGAAGAAAACAAAAGCAGCTGCATTATAGAATTTCTCAATGAAGAAACAAGGCTAAAAATCCCATATACTGTAGGGTTCTGGTTTGTGAATGAGTAATTTTCTGATTTTTACCTGGTTCAAATTGCCCCGAGATCCCTGGTTCTGACACTGGACTTATTTAGCAATGTGAAATGAAGAAGGAAGTAGACAGGTGTTTCAGGGCAAAACAACCTGTGTTTATTAAATACAAAAAAGTAAGTATAGTACATGAAATAAGGGCAAATATAATAAACTGTGGAATTGACACTATCAGTTACACAGAGGACAGTAATTAATACAAATTAAACACTATTAGAACCTAAAACAACAGTTTTAATCACAGAATCTTTAATCAGGCTTCCTACCCTTGGACCCCCATGCTTTGTCACTAACTGTCTTCCCCTCCCTGCTATCTAGGTCAGAACTATGCGATCTCGGGAGTTTCAGCTCACCACTGATGAAAACGCAGTTTGAAAGTGTGTCCAGTTGCTGAGGTTCTTGTTGGTTCTTTTGGTCCAGAATAGGCCTGTGTCTGGAAGCTCTTGTTTGGATAGCGCTTGGTTGGCCTCCCCCGTCTCGGATGCCCTTTGTTGCGATGATGCCTTTGGTTTGGCTTCCTGATTCAGCTTCGCTGTTCAGCCTCTGTGGTTCTTGGTTCTGAAGCTGTTTGTTGGGGCTGGAAGCCTGTGGGGAAGCTGTTCTCTGTAGAAGCTTGTTGTTGAAAAAGGCTCTCTCCCTGGTAACCTCTCACTGCAACTGACGAAGGGGCCGTGCTCCAAAATCTTGTGATTCCAAATAAACGTGTTGGACTATAACCTGGTGTCGTGTGACTTCTGACTTTGTCCGCCCCAGTCCAACACTGGCACCTCCACATCCCAGTATGATCAGGGCTAGCAATTGTACAGACTGTGTACTCCATTATCTTCTATCAAATCTGTGTTGTCATTGTATTTCTGGTGTTCCCTTTGAGGTTGGTCGGCCTCCTGATAGTTAAGAGTGTGTGTGAATGTATTTTGATTGAAGTTGAACGTCCAGTACTGTATCTCTGAGGCTGCATAATAATTTGAGTTGGCTAGCTCGAGGTGTAAAAATTAGTTTTGTCCAGAGTGTAAGGTTTGATTGATTGTTCTCTGAGAGTGGAGGTGTAAATTCAAATTCCAGGTTGAACAGTAGTCCCAGGTAAAAATCATTCTGGCTCTGTGTGTATTTGTTGCAGCCCGAGCTCAGGATTTTGTCCAGTATTTTAGATATTAGAAAAGTCCAGGGTCTTGCCCAGTATGTTAGATGATCGAGATTTTTGCACAATTCTGTAGTACATTGACAGCATTTGTAAAAGCCAGGGAAGTCAGAAATTTGACCACCAAATTCCCTGGCATGAATTGGAAGACCTCGTGTCCCATCTGAATTTAGGCTTTATTAAAACAGGATAGAGCTATGGTTTTTAGATTTACTCATTGCAGAACTGGATAAGTAACAATGAAAATAAAGATAGATGTTTGAAATGAGGGCTTGCACAGAATCAAGACTGGGCCTGTTTCAGGATGATCAGAAAGACCCTGGTAACTCTAGAACATGCTAAGGATCACTTCTCAAATCCTTCTTCCCAACTCCATTGAGAAAATGTGCTTAAAACATACAAAGGGTAATTTCTCATGTGGTCTTCAACTGCCAGTAGAATCCAAATGAGGTGACTTGATTAGTCGAAGTTTAGAAAACTGTCTTTGATAGGGTCTGCTGTCCATGTGATTAGTGTTAATGATCAGTTACCTTAATTGCCTTGTGAGTAGGGCAGGAGATGTTGGGCCCTTCACATTCTCCAGGGATCATATCTTTGGTTGATTTTTGCAGACCTAGTATCCATTGCTTTGTGAAATGCATAGTAGTGCAATTTTGGGTGGGTATCTTTGGCTATGCTCTCAAATTGCCTTTAGTCTGCATTTTTACAGATCTTTCTTTAAAATTTCAATTCCCGTTTCCAGCAAGTCATTTAAAAATCATTATTTGACATATCCTTAAAGCACAGAATGCATTGTTGGCATGATGGTGAGTTAACGGGAAGTAGTAATGAGGCAGTTGGATGGAGATAGTGCATACAACACTGGGCTACTATATGCAAACTTCTGGACATTAGAACAAATCTCAAAACCAAAAAACATAATGTTAACTTTTAGGGATGAACTTGATATTTACTTGGATAATTTAATTACATTTGAGCTGAATCAGAAAAATGATATGATGACCTTCTTGGTTCCAACTATTTGCTGGCAAAAGCCTAAGTGGGGAACAGAAGGGAAAAGAGAAATGTTCTGGCAGCACTTTGTTTCCTGTATGTTTGTTTCTTATGCTAAGAGTATTGATCTTACATCTCACTCAGAATTAATTAACCTCCCCAATCTCTCAATGCTATTTCCTCAAATTACTAGTTATCTTTTAAAAAATGAGTTGCTTCACAAAGACAATGTAAGTAAAATTGAGCTTTTCAAAGAACAGCATGACTTAAAATACCAACAAACATGCCAAGTTAGCAGAAGGGGTGCCCATAATTCTGGTTAGAGCTGATTTAGTTGTGTGTTCCATAGGCTGCTGTGTCGTTAACTTAATTAGACTGATAGATGCCAAATCTCTAATGATTACATGGTGATAAAGCTATAATAGTTATTTTTCTGAGAAACACATCTTGATTGACCATTGCAGATTTCCACAGCATCTGATCTTCTGCACAGTTAACTTAAGACACTGCTTCAAAGTGCTTTATGAAATGTAGTTATATAGTTGCTGTGCAGACATATTTTAAGTATCTGGAATCATAGCATTATCATGCAGTTTGTTTTTAACCATTACAAATTGTCATCACTGCAGTCTCGTAAAGTTGAGAAGTTTGCTGAAGCTTCTGTGTATTCAGGTGAATTAAAAAATAACAAATTTGCTACAAGTATTTTCAGTTGAGAGGGTGATGGAGGTAGGAGCTAAAACAAATAATTGGCTAAATTATTATTCAAGGATCATGGTGCAGTTTTCATTATGATGGATACCAGATCTGACAAGGATGTAAAAGATATAAGGGAGGTTAATATTCTCGATAGGTTTTAAAGATGAGCTTTAGTTTGTTATCATGGAGCTATCTTGATAGTTAATGCTTTTTTAGGAAGCTGTACTTCCCTGCTTTCAAGTGGTACCATTTTACCACAGATCTTTGGACACAATTTCTGACATTTAGAAGTGATGTAAATAAACAATACTGCTTCACTACATTGCAGGTATCTGTGAATACTGACAATGCCAGCAGTTTCTGGGTTGAGAATGGGTTCCAATCCTGACTCCTTTTGCAACTCTTTTTGCACGCAAGTTGGAACACAATGCAGTAAAATATAAAACAGCCGTTCATAAATACGGGATATGTTTGTATGTTGTATTTATAAAATTACACCCTGGTATGGGATCGCGTTCATAAGTTGGATGTTCATAAATCAGGGACTCTGTATAAGTTTAATTCTAAATTAATGCAGTGAAACTGGGGATGCCTTGGATAAATGACTCCTTTGATAAATTGTTTCTGTCTCTGTTCAATAAGTGACAAGTTACATTGATGTGAACAACACTAATGTCTTTGTTAAATTGTTTCCTTTCATGCCTCATTTGTGGCTTCAGCTTCGTGGATGCAAAGTAGAAGCCTGTATATTTTGATTCATGGTTCCATTGGTGGATGTGCAGTATAACTTGGAACGTAATGTGTATATACCAAAAGGAGTGGAGACAGTCAGGACTACAGATGCTGGAAGCCAGAGTCAATAGATGTGAAGCAGGAAAAACACAGGTCAGACAGCATCCGAGGAGCAGGAATGTCAACATTTTGGCCCAAAACATTGAGCAGGAATGTCAATGTTTTGGGCCGAAATGTTGACATTCCTGCTCCTCGGATGCTGTCAGACCTGCTGTGTTTTTCCTGCTTCACATCTATTGACTATACTATATGGAGCTTTGGTTTCCTCTGAATTTTACTGTGTCAGCATGGCTAGTATAAATGATGGAAAAAATTCAGACTTAAATGTGTGATTGGACACTCTATTCAAACTCAGGACTTGTATTAATGTAACCTTTTTACTCTATATCAAAAATAATCTTTTTGTATTTATTTTTGTGCTATTTGAATGTGAAAGCAATAGTGTGCAATTTTTTTAATGAAGTAAGTCTTGTATACCACTGTAATTGTGGAAAGCAATCAGCATGAGCCAATATGACAGAAGGATTTAGGCTATCAGAAACCATTGTTTAATGGTTGACATTATTGACAAGAAGCTAAAATATTATCGGCTTTATTTGAGCGTGAAATTAAATTACCCTATTTTCTGAAGTCTAGAAGTGTTACTGCCCAATGTAATTTTCAGTTAGCTTGTAAAATGAGTTCCAATGATGTCTTGCATAGAAACACAAGAAATGGATAGCATTAAACGTAATGTGGCTTGAACAGGTGATGACTTAGATTTGTCCATTCAACTGATTGGAGGATTAATGGAAGCAATGGGTATGAGAAACTTATTTCTGTCAATCAAGTGTACTTTTTGATGTGCAGTCATCATTGTAGTGTTAAATCATCATTATACTGTTAAAACATTGAAGTGTGATAGCCAATTTTTATGCTAGAAGATTCCACAATATGCAATGAGATAATTAACCAAGTAACCTGTTTTCAATTTGATGGTTGAGTGATAAATAGTACAAGAAAAAAATGCATCTGTACAACATGAATTTCAGTTTTTTTATTATCTTCATATATTAATGAAAACTGAAACAACTAGCATTTATAGAGCACCCTACTGGAGGGAAGAGGATTGGCTGGCAGGTAGTAAAAATCATGCAAGATGGCCCAACTGTGATCTTACAGAGGCTTTTAAAGAAGTAGCAACGTTTTGGGGAAAACTTCTAGGAAATAGGGATATGACTGAAAGCTCTGTTCCGACCATGGGATCAGATCCACATAAGTTCTGAATCAGAAGATCAAAGAACAGAGTAGAATTAGAATATCCTTCAGAATATCCTTTATCATCATGTTTACTCAAGTATGGAAGTACAGGAATACAGTGAAAATTTTACAATGTCACCCCATAAGTTGCCATCATAGGTACAAATACCTAGGTACAGATCTTAGATATAAAAGACAGAAATCAAGGGAAAAAGAAAGAGGAAAAAAGTTACATTTACTTACCGTTGTTCATAGTATAATTTAGAAAAATGAGATTAAAGTTAAAAAGATAAGCATTACAACCTTTCTATAAAGGGTCTGCAGTAGATCAGTGCAGGGGCCTTCTATACGTGGTCTGCCTGGGCTCGCAAACTACTGACCGCCCGCACCGGTCCCCAGTCTAACAATCATCTCCGTCCCCGCTGTCCTGTCCTGTCTCTGCTTGGGTCTCCAGCCTGCTTTACCTCAGGAGATAACACCAAGAGGGGAGGAAGGGGGGAAACAAAGAAGAAAATGAGAAATAAACATAAGGAGTAGAGGGGCTCTTGTTAGAGTGTCCTACTCTGCCATCATCTTGACCACAAGCATGTTGACACTGGGGGAGGTTACAAAAGTAAATTACCTTGAAAATGGAGAGGGAGTTTGCAAACAAGGGCAAGGGATGATTCATGTTGCAAAGTTGCATACTGATGCCATGAAGGTGCAGAAGGCAGCTGAAATGAATCATTGTTTGATACAGAGTACTATGTTATTGATATATGCAATGATTGACTAAAGACTTTAGCATTGGTGGGAAGTGGATAGTGGGTGAGGGCGAGTTGGAAAAGGAAAGAAAAGTTGACTGAGTTTAGGGCCAGAATCAAGATGATGAGCAGTGGTGAAAATTAAACACAGCCTGTCCTTTGGATTGTATTAATCCAAACTGCAGAGATTTTCAAATGGTAACTAGGTAAAGCTTTAAGTTAGACCAACAGTTTCCAACAGAATGACAGGAGATGGAAGGCCTGCTAATGTCCAGTCAAACTGACGAATACCTGCTGCAAAATTACTTTTTGTAATCTCACTTTTGTATGTCCAAAACCACACTTCAAATTAATTTGTCGCACTTTGGGATACTTCTGAGGTATAAGACAATGCAACAATTTATCTTCTCTGCCATTGCCTAGCATAACTCCTTTCACATTGCCATAACTGAAAAATATCGGAGCTGCCTCGGTTCCTTTAACTCTGCTTTGGACCTATGCCCAATGCTGGTATCCCTCTGCTTCTCGGTTGCATAGAATACAATATTCCAATATTTTCTTTCTTGTAAAGGTGATTACATTGAAATGCTATTCATTATACTCAACGTTTCAGATATATAGGCAATATTACATTTTTAAATTTTTTGTAGTATGAGGTTTTCATAAGTATTTTTCAATTCTAATTTGCAATTCCTCTTCCCATAGATTTGTAAATTAATTCAAAAATGACATCTTTTCTGGGATTTCTGACCCTGTTGATTGTGAAATATGTTGCGGCTGATGCAGGCATTCGGGATGGTATCACTGCTGACTTTTCTGTGAAAGTTTACCATCACTTGCGGTCACTGGAGAAAGATGGCAACATTTTTTACTCCCCATTTAGTATTGCTAATGCCTTAGGAATGGTTGAGCTTGGTGCTGGGAGTACAACTCTTGAGCAAATTCAACGCGCCATGGGCTACAACTACTTGCAAAAAGGTATATGTTGTGTTTATTAAGGTGAATTGATTTTGGTTAGTAAGTCTGTGGTATATTCGTAAGACCCTTAAATGTGAATATATAAGCATGGTTCTGGCTGGTTAAGTTCACAGCTTAAAAAGATCCTGCAATCAGTATTAGTTCACCTTGATTTCATAGTCTTGAAGCATTGCCCATTGCCCATTGTCTGCTCTTTAGAAAGGGTATAACACATGAATCTTGATCCTCCATTTGAATGTATATTTTTGGATAAAGTTTCCATCAGCCAATTAGTAGATCTTAAACATTCCAGAAAAGCCATAACATCATAAATTTAACTTCGTTATCACTGGCATAATTATTGCACATTGCTGTTTCAAGCATTGTTTGGGTAAATGTATTTTGTTGCATGGACAATATCTAAAGTATTCTGATATATTGCCCTTGAATATTTAATTTTCATTATTCTTACAATGAAGGCAACATTGCACAGCATTTTTAAGGGATATATATTTTGTAAAGTTGTTGATTTCTGTTTTAATCAGGTGAGGAATTTGACTTGTTGCGGGACCTGTCTCAATCCATGAAAGCAGACAGCCAGCAGTATGTAGTGAAGCTTGTCAACTCGTTGTTTGTGGAGAAAGGATTTCAACTGAGTGATAAGTTCCTTCAAATGCTTAAAGAATATTTCAGTGCCAGTGTTGAAAGTATCGACTTCAGCCAGCCTTCTTCTGTGGCTGATCATATCAATGAGTGGGTGCAGAATCAAACCAATAGTAAGTATTGTCAATTTGTACAATTATATTAATGCAGATGCCTGTGTTTTTATTAACTGTACCATTGCACAGAATCCGAGTTGTGCCGTAAAGAGGAAACCTATTCAGCCTGTTGTGCTTGCATTGGTTCTGTTGAAGAATTATCCACTTAGTCCCATTCTGTTGTTGTCCCAGGCTTGCGTTTGTTTTAGAGATAACAAGGTGTAGAGCTGGATGAACACAGCAGGCCAAGCAGCATCAGAGGAGCAGGAAGGCTGACGTTTCGGGCCCTAGACCCTTCTTCAGAACCTTTCTGCTTGGCCTGCTGCGTTCATCCAACTCTACACCTTGTTATCTCAGATTCTTCAGCATCTGCAGTTCCTACTATCTCTTGCATTTGTTTTAGATACTCTTACAACGTTCGTTTCATCTTTCTGTTGATGTTCTTTAAAAAGTTCACTGAGGCATTCAGCGCAGCTTTGCTACTTACAACAACTGCAATTGTCCCATCCCTGCTGTCATTGAAATTCATATCTAGCATCCCCGGGCACAAATTTTGACTATCTTTTCTGTCCGCCCTCCCCTTCCTAGTGCTGCCCCTCGTCCATGTGGGTTTTCCCCTCTGGGAGTGAATCACCTTTTACCACTAGGTCAAAATTCCAGAACTCCCTAATGGCATTGTAGCTGTCCTTGCACCCAAAGTACTGCAGTGTTTCATGAAGGCAGCTCACCACCATTTTCTCCAGAGCAGTTAGGAATTGGCAGTAATGTTTGCTAAGATAACATTGTCCACATCCCATGAATTAATTAAAAAAAACTCTCCTCACCTTGATTCTTTTGTGAACGATGCCGTTGCCAACCGCTGTGGTGTTTACATCAGCATCATGGCTTTGATGGAAACCTGTGAGAGGGGTGATGACACTTGCCCCTAATTTGTAGCCTGTCCATCCATCAACGCCTTTAATCAACTTATTTATTTTTCCAGGGTCGTCATGATGGTGGAGTGGCTTTTGTGACTAAATCACATCTTGGTTTGCCCTCTTACTTCTATAGCACCTTCTCACCTTGCCCTACCCCTCTTAATTCTCATTTAAAATGCTCATTTTCTATCACACCACCAAGTTTTTCAAGTTTTTTTTTCATCGAGATACCCTGACTGCTTTTTTCAATCAGACTGTGCACCAAACAACTTCTCCTACTTCACAATTCCACCTTCCATCTCAACTCATCATTTTCTCTTCTTGATGCTTACTTCCCTCTTATTCTTTCCTTGACCTGTTTTTTCTCTGTAAACGCCCCACCCTATATTCAATCACTCCTCTTGACCTTGCCATCTTATATGGTTTTACTTGAATACTGGACTGTGAAGAAGGTTATCTAAAAGTACAGTGAGATCTTGATTAGATGAAATGCGCCAAGAAGTGGCGGATGGAGTTTTAAGTTAGATAAACTTTGGTAAGGCAAACAAGGACAGGACTTACAAAGTTAATGGTAGGGCCTAAGGAAGGTTGTTGAACAGAAGAACCTAGGGGTGCAGGTTCATAGTTCCTTGAAAGTGGAGTTGTACATAGAATATGATGAAGATGATTTTGGTGTGCTTGCTTTCATTGGTCAGAGGTTTGAGTGTAGGAGTTGGAACGCAGTGTTGTGGCTTTACAAGATATTGGTGAGGCCACTTTTAGAATACTACATACAATTCTGGCTGCCCTGCACAAGAAAGAGATGTTTTTAAACTGGAAAGGACACAGCAAAATTTACAAGGTTATTGCCAGAACTGAATGCTTTGAGTTCTGAGGAGAGGCTGGACCGTTCTTTTCCCTGGAGTGTTAGACGCTGAAAGGTTGACGTTAAAGAGGTTTGTAAAATCATGAGGCATAGATGAGGTGAATAACCAATGTCTTTTTCCAAGGATAGGGGAGTCCAAAACTGGAGAGTGTAGGTTTTAGATGAGAGGGAAAAGATTTCAAGGCGAACTGAGGGGCAACATTTTTACACAGAGGTGGTGCATTTATGGAATGGGCTGCCAGAGGAAGTGGTAGAGGCGGGTGACAATTACAACATTTAAAAAGACATTTGGACAGGTACATGAATAGGAAAGGTTTAGAGGAAAATGGGCCAAATACAGGCAAATGGACCTAGTTCAGTTTAGGATACCAGGTTGGCATTGACAAGCTGGACCAAAGGGTCTGTTTCTGTGCTGCATGACTCTATATCTGTATGACTCTAATACCATAATATAAATTGCTATATAGTCTGAAGAAGAGCGAAATTGAACTCAAAAAGTTGACTTGTTTCTGTCTCTTCACAGATGCTGCCAGACCTGCTGAGTTTCTCCAATATTTTTCCTGATTTTATTCCAACTTCATCTATGTCCATGTGCCCTAGCTGTGAATTTGCATCTTTCTCTAGTTTTCCCTCTTACCTTCCCAACTTGTCTGTGAGACACACCCATCCGCAGCCAACTGCTGACCACCAGACTTCCCTTCCTAGTCCCCTAAATGCCTCTCCTCCATCAACCATCTGGATGAGACAGCATTCCCCTGCTCCCATTTTTATTTATCAAATTGTAGCTGGAGTATTACTTTCAATGGCTTCTCATCCTCTTACACAGTTACCTCTCGTGTTCCCCAACAATCTATCCTTGGCCCCCTCCTGTTTCAGCATTAATTTCTGCATGTACATGATGACACCTAGCTCTACCTCTCTACTACTCCTTGACTGTTCTGCTGTCAATAAAATATCAGCAACATCCAGTATTGAATGAACAGAATTTTTCTTGCACCTTAGGAAGTGCATTGTCTTTGTTCCCTGCTACTGTTTCTGTTTGGTCACTGTTACAAACTCCATTCGCTGCCTACTGGCTCTATTCCACTCTCCACTCTCTGGCAACTGTGTGAGGCCAAACAAGTTTGTTCACAAATTCAGTGTCATGTCTGACCCCATTTAATCAGCTTCTGAATCTATGACCATGCCATCGCTAAGATTGTAAGACTATTTCCATCACCGTACAATCAATCAGTTACAACCCTGCCTCAGCCTAGTACTGAAATTGTTACCTTGGGCTTAGAATCCTGCAGTCAGTAACTCGCCACTTGATTCCCCAAGCCTGTCTACCATCTCTAAGGTACAACTCAGGCGTTCAGAATACTCCCTACTTGCTTAGATATGCAATTCCGATAATACTCATGAAGCTTGACGCCATCTGGGACAAAGCTGGCTTTATTGGCATCACATCCACACGCATTCACTCCCTCCACCAACACTCGGTAACAGCAGTGTGTATCAACTACAACATACACTACCGAAATTCACAAAGGCTCCAAATGTGCAAACACGCTATCTAGAACACTCCTGCCTACAAGTTTCCCTCCAAGACACTTGCCATCCAGGCTTGAAACTATATCGCCTGTTCTTCATTGTCACTGGGTGAAAATTCTGGAACTTCCTCGCTAACAGCACTGTGGACATACCCACGCCAAATGGTTCAAGAAGGCAGTTCACCACCACCATTTTCTCAAGTGTATTTAAGCATTAAGCATGCCAGGCCAGCAAAACCTGCATCATATGAATGAATTTTTTAAAAAAATTAGTTTGACCAAGCTGTTCATCATCTCCCTAGAATATCTTTTCTTGGCTAACTGTCACATATTACTTCTCAAAAGCCCTATTAAACTCTTTGGGACGTAATATGTGCACACAAATATAATTATAAGCCTCCACCTGACAAAGGAGCAGCGCTATGAAAGCTTGTGATTTTGCATAAACCTGTTGGACTCTAACCTGGTGTCGTGTGACTTCTGACAGATATAATTAGCTTTCCTGTCTCTTCAATTTTTTTCCTTTGAAATATTCATTTTTATATTTGCTTTTGTTTTGTTTTGAATGTTCATCTTTCCTTATGAAAGATTTTCAGATGCTGCAAGTACTACTGTTCCGAGGAAAGCATTTTATATCCTAGGATCTCTCTGCCTGTTAAAGATCTGCCAACATCTTTCTTGTTTGTTTTGTGTTGCTTATGAAGATATGCTCTCTGCTGCATTGACCAGTGAAAATTGTTCCTTCCTTTTTAGCTCCTAAAAGTACCACATAATTTTGATCTATTCTATTAGATTGCTCCTCAAACATTGTTCCTTCTGATGAAAAAAAGGCCAGTTTCTTTAGTCAGTGTTAAATAAAATTCCATAACCTGGTAAAATCTCTTCTGCACCCTTACCTGATGTAGAGTTCCCAATCTGGTACGACAGTCCAACCATCTTGATATTGCTTCTGGACATGGACATGGACATGGACATTTCTGTTATAAAAGACGGGCACTCCTTTTTGTTGCAGTTTACCTTCTCCCAATCATTTCAAGAACTGTGTACTTGACTTAAAAGACACTCTCTCTTGTTTTAATTATTTACTATTCAGTGTATTATTCCTCTCCTCCTTCTCACAGTTCAACTGACATGAGTTTGCTCAATTCAGTAATCTGTATGCTCCAAACTGTAAGCAATTTCCTCGTTGTTTCCCCTTATTATCAATCTCTATAAATTATAATCACCACACATGAAAGAGAGGTGTGTGTGTTTGCTATTGAGTGCTAACAATAGCTACATTCACAAACTACTCATGAATAATTTTGCTTAGTGTGCAGTGAGTTTTGCTGCCAATATAAATCCCCGTGTTATTTGTATCTCTGTGGGATGATGTACTTGCATATTTTCTTTCCTCTCTGCTCAGATAAGATACCGAATCTCCTATCACCAAAGGACTTCGATGCTTTAACTCGGCTAGTCCTTGTTAATGCAATTTACTTCAAAGGAAACTGGAAGTCTGAATTTAGAGGGGAGAATACCCGCACATTTCAGTTTACCAAAGATGACGAAAGCGAAATCCAGATACCCATGATGTACCAACAAGGAGATTTCAATTACGGTTTGCAAATATTTTGCTTATTTACACAGTTAATTAAAATTGACCTTTCCATTCATTTGACCTGGCTTTGGAATGAAGGTTTAAATTTGTTAGAGAACAGTAGTCCTTTTGTTTCCTTAGCCTTTTTAAACGTAACGAGTTGAGGTTCTCTGTTATAACTACACAGTAGCAGGGATATTTGAATCATAGCACTCAGCAATAGACAGTGACACACTGAAGATGCTGAAAATCAATATACTCACTTAATATATCATCATTTATAATTTTGTTGTGATGCATGGTGTCAGCTGGGGCAGAAGCTAATAAGTTCAGTGCTTACACCAAAGATTTGATCATGAAATCTAGACTTGCACTGTAAAGCTTTTTTTTCCCTTTATTTATTCATGGGATGAGGGGTGTCGCTGGCTAGGCAGTATTTATTACCCATCCCTAATTGCCCAGAGGGCAGTTAAGAGTCAACCACATTGCTGTAGGTCTAGGGGCACATGTAGGCCAGACCAGGTAAGGATGGTAGTTTCCTTTTCTAAAGGACATTAGTGAACCAGATGGGTTTTTACGACAATCGACAATGGATTCATGGTAATCGTCAGATTCTTAATTCCAGATATTTATTGAATTCAGTATTCCACCACCTGCCGTGGCGGGATTCGAACCTGGGTCCGCAGAATGTTATCTGGGTCTCTGGATTAACAGTCCAGTTGCCTCCCCTTAGGGAATACTGATTTGTCAAAGAAAAATCATTCAAATAGCTGCTATTTTTAAAAAAAAGGCTTCATCTGCGGCCTTATTTGAATGCAAGTTCCCATTGCATTATTTCCATAAAGAATTGGGGGTGTCCCTCGTAATTGTATTCAACCAACACCATTAAAGCCATTAAGCTAGTAATTATCTCAGTGTGGTTTGTGGGAGCTTACTGTGTCCATGTTGGCTGCTGTGTATCCAATGTTGCAACGGAGGCTACACATCAAAAATACCTTTTTGGCTGTAAAGCATTTTGTGACATCCCAAGTTTGTAAGATCTTTATAAATGTAACCTTATTTTCTTTCAGGTGAATTCAGTGATGGCTCAAATGAGGCAGGAGGAGTGTACCAAGTTTTAGAAATGCCTTACGTTGGCGATGAGATGAGTATGATGATAGTTCTTCCAAGACAAGAAGTACAACTGGCTACCTTAGAACCACTTATCAAAACTCAACTAATTAATGAATGGGCAAACTCCGTAAAGAAGCAGAAGGTTGAAGTATATCTGCCAAGGTTGGAGGAATTTTCTTGTTTGGGGAATAATGCCTATTAGAATCTATTTGCATTTCTATAATATGATCAGTAATTTTGAGTTGGAAAGTAACATATGCAGTTGGGGGAAATTCGGTGATTGTAGATAACAGTATTTCTTTTGAAATGTCCATTTGGGTTATGTTGCAGCATGTAAATAACATTGTACTCTTCACTTTGAGAATCACACGGTTTATAATGAGTACTTATTAATTCAACAGGAAGGTTTTCTTTTCAGACGTGAGAGAGATTAACGACGAACCTTGTTCTTAGCGAGCGTTCCTCCAAGCCAGCTGGTTTTTAGTAGGCTTTCCTCCGACTGAGCCAGATAAAACAAGGACCTCTCCAGGATAATCACTGTTCAAATCAGCCTAGGCAGGGGTCTACAGCAAAGCAAGCTGTCCTTGCCAGTCATGTGAATTCTCAGAAGACTTGTTTAGAAAAAATTGCAATGTGAACCTTCACTGACTTCTTTTCAAGAGATAACTGAGAAATAAGAAAGGAATGATCATTTTATTGGAATTGTACTATAGAACACTCTCCCCAATAGTCAGTAGGAAATTGAGAAACAAATTTGTAAGGAGATCTCTGTTATCTGTAAGAATAATAGCGTGGTTATGGTAGGGGATTTTAACTTTCCAAACATAGACTGGGCCTGCCGTAGTGTTAAGGGCTTGGATGGAGAGGGACTTTTTAAGTGTGTACAAGAAAATTTTCTGGTTCAGTATATGGATGTACCCACTAGAGAAGGTGCAAAACTTGACCTACGCTTGGGAAATGCGGTGGGGCAGGTGACTGAGGTGTCATGGGGGAGCACTTTGGGGCCAGTGACCATAATTCTATTAGTTTTAGAACAGTTATGGAAAAGGATAGACCAGCTCTAAAAGTTAAAGTTCTAAATTGGAGGAAGGCCAATTTTGATAGTATTAGGCAAGAACGTTCAAAAGTTGATTGGGGACGGATGTTTGCATGTAAAGGTTTGGCTGGAAAATGGGCAGCCTTCAGAAATGAGATAACGACAGTCTAGAGACAGTATGTTACTGTTAGGGTGAAGGGCAAGACTGGTAATTGTAGGGAATGATGGATGACTAGAGAAATTAAGGTTTTGGCCAAGACTAAGAAGGAAGCATATGTCAGGTAGAGACAGCAGGAATCGAATGATTCCCTAGAAGTATATAAAAGCAGCAGGAGTATACTTAAGAGAGAAATCAGGAGGGCAAAATAGGGACATAGCTTTGGCAAATAGGCTTAAGGGAAATCCAAAGGGATTCTACAAATACATTAGGTGCAAAAAGGTAACTAGGGAGAGAAGAGGGCCCCTTAAAGATCAGCAAGGCCACTTATGTGTGGAACCACAGGAGATGGGCGAGATACTAAACAGATATTTTACTTCACTGTTTACTATGGAGAATGATATGGAAGATAGAGAATATAGGGAAATATGTCCATATTACAGAGGAAGTGGTGCTGGACGTCTGAAAACACATAATGGCGGATAAATTCCTGGGACCTGATCAGGTGTACCCTAGAGGTCTGTGGGAAGCCAGGGAAGAGATTCTTGGGCCCCTTGCTGTGATATTTGTATCATCGATAGGCAAAGTGCTGGAAGACTGGAAGTTGGCTAACGTGGTGCCACTATTTGAGAAAGGTGGTAAGGAAAAGCCAGGGTACTATAGACCGGTGAGTGTGACATCATTGTTGGGCAAGTTGTTGGGGGATCCTGAGAGACAGGATTTACATGTACTTGAAAAGGCAAGAACTTTGTTCATGTCTTTGTGCATGGAAAATTGTGTCGAATGAACTTGATTTCATTATGTCTTCAAAAATCGCAGAGAACTAATGAAGGCAGAGTGGTGGACATGATCTATGTGGACGTCAGTAAGGCGTTCGACAGTGTTCCTCATGGTAGACTGGTTAGCAAGGCTCTTGCGAAGATTTGTAGCTCAGGTTGTCGGTGAGGTTATTGACTTGCTCGCTGAGCTGGCTGGTTGTAGAAGACTGAGGGTGGTGGTGAAGGGTTGCTTTTCAGACTGGAAGCCTCTGACCAGCCGTATGCCATAAAGATTGGTGCTGGGTCCACTTCTTTCATCATTTATATCAATGATTTAGATGTGAACATAGGAGGTATGGTTAGTAAATGTGCAGATGGCACCAAAACAGGAGGTATAGTGGACAGTGAAGAAGGTTACCTCCGAGTACAATGGGACCTTGATCAGATGGGCCAATGGGCCGATGAATGGCAGATGGAGTTTAATTTAGATAAATATGAGGTGCTGCATTTTGGAAAGGCAAATCAGGGCAGTACTTACACACTTAATGGTAAGATCCTGGGGAGGATTGCTGAACAAAGACCTTGGAGTACAGGTTCATTGTTCCTTGAAAGTGGAGTGGCAGGTCGATAGGGTAGTGGAGAAGGCATTTGGTACACTTGCCTTTATTGGTAAGTGCATTGAGTATAGGAGCTGGGAGCTCATGGTGTGGCTGAACATGACATTTGTTAGGCCACTTTTGAAATACTGCCTGCAGTTCTAATCTCCCTACTATAGGAAGGATGTTGTGAAACTTGAAAAGGTTCAGAAAAGATTTATAAGGATGTTGCCAGGGTTGGAGGGTTTGAGCTTTAGGAAGAGGCTGAACAGACTGGGACTATTTTTCCTATAACGTCAGAGGCTGAGGGGTGACCTTAGAGGTTTATAAAATCATGAGGGGCATGGATAGGGTGAATAGCCAAGGTGTTTTCCCCCAAGTGGAGGAGACCAAAACTATGCGGCATTGGTCTAAGGTGAGAGGGGAAAGATTTAAAAGGGACTTAGGGGGCAACTTTTCCACGTAGAGGGTGGTGCGTGTATGGAATGAGTTGCCAGAGGAGGTGGTGGAGGCTGGTACAATTACAACATTTGAAAGGCATCTGGATTGGGTATATGAATAGGAAGGGTTTAGAGGGATATGGGCCAAATGCTGGCAAATGGGATTATATTTATCCAGGATATCTGGTCAGCATGGACGAATTGGACTAAAAGGGTCTGTTTCCGTTCTGTACATCTCTATGACTCTATGATTTTGTTATTCTGCTTGAGAACCTTCATAGATGTGTGCAAGGTTCACACTGATCGGAGTTACAAAGATGCTTTATTTTTAATATCGTTTTGAGGTTAAGTTTTGAAGATTGTGAAGAATACATTTATTTCAAGTTTTGTGGAAATATCTGGAGTTACAGATTTATAGAGTCATAGAGATATACACCATGGAAACGGTCCCTTTAGTCCAACTCGACCAGATATCCTGAATAAATCCAATCCCATTTGCCAGCATTTGGCCAATATCCCTCTAAACCCTTCCTATTCGTATACCCAATCCAGATGCCATTTAAAAGTTGTAATTGTACCAGCCTCCATCACTGCCTCTGGTATACATGCATCACCCTCTGTGTGGAAAAAATTACCCCTTGTGTCCCTTTTAAATCTTTCCCCTTTCACCCTAAACCTAGTTCCTCCAGTTTTGAACCCCCCTACCCTGGGAAGAAGACCTTAACTATTCACCCTATCATGTCCCACATGATTTTATAAAACTCTACAAGGTCACCCCTTAGCCTCCGATGGTCCAGGGAAAATAACCCCAGCCCATTCAGCTGCTCCCTATAGCTCAAAATCTCCAACTCCGGCAACATCTTTGTAAATCTTTTCTGAACTCATTCACATTTCACAACATCTTTCCTACAACAGGGAGACCAGAATTAAATGCAGTATTCCAAAAGTGGCCTAATCAATGTATGACATGACCTCCCAACTCCTATACTCAATGCACTTACCAATAGAACAAGCATACCAAATGCCCCCTTCACTACCCTGTCTACCTGCGACTCCACCTTCAAGGAACTATGAACCTGCACCCAAAGGTCTCTTTGTTCAGCAACTGTCTGCAGGACCTGACCATTAAGCGTATAAGTCCAGTCTTGCCTTTCCAAAATGCAGCACTTCACATTTATCTAAATTGAACTCCATTTGCCACTCCTTTGGCCCATTGGCCCATCTGATCAAGGTCCTGTTGTAGCCTGAGATAATGTTATTCACTGTCCATTATACCACCAATTTTGGTGTCATCTGCAAACTTACTAACATTCCTTCTGTATTCGCATCCAAATCATTACATAAATGAGAAAAAGTAGTGGACCCAGCACCGATCCTTGCAGTACATCACTGGTTACAGGCCTTCAGTCCGAAAGAAGACAATCCTCCACTACCACCCTCTCTCTCCTACCTTCAAGCCAATTTTGTATCCAGATGACTAGTTGTCCCTGGATTCCATGTGATCTAACCTCGCTAACCAGTCTACCATGCGGAACCTTGTCAAGCACCTTGCTGAAGTCCATATGGACAATATCCACTGTTCTGCCTTCATCCATCTTCTTCGTCACTTCAAAAAAACTCAATCAAATTAGTGAGACACAATTTCCCATGCACAAAACCATATTGACTATCAGTCCTTGCCTTTCCAAATACCTGTAAATCCGGTACCTCAGGATTCCCTTCCAACAACTTATCCACCACTGATGTCAGGCTCACTGGTCTATAGTTCCCTGGCTTTTCCTTACCACTTTTCTTAAATAGTGGCACCACATTCGCCACCCTGCAGTATTCTGACACCTTACCTGTGGCTATCGATGATACAAATATCTCAGCAAAGGGCCCAGCAATCCCTTCCCTAGCTTCCCATAAAGTTCTGGGATATACCTGATCAGGTCCCAGGGATATATCCACCTTTATGCGTTTTAAGAAGTCCAGCACCACCACCCATGTAATATAGACATTTTTCAAGATACCACTATTTATTCCTCATGTTCTCTAGATTCCATATCCTTCTCCACTGTAAATATTGCTGTGAAATACTTCAGTCTCACTCGTGCGTGTCCACACATAGACAGTCTTGTTGATCTTTAAGGAGCTCTATTCTCTCCCTATTTATTCTTTTTTTTTTGTCCCCAATGTATTTACAGAATTTCTTTGGATTCTCCTTAACTCTATTTGCCAAAGGTATCTCATGTCCCCTTTTTGCCCTCCTGATTTCCCTTTTATTCGATCCCAGCTGTATATGCTTGTCATATGTCTCCTTTTCTTGGCCAGAGCCTCAATTTCTCTAGTCACCTCCCCTTGCCCTTCAGCCCAAGAGGAACATATTGCCTCTGGACTCTCGTTATCTCATTTTTTGAAGGTTTTCCATTTCCCAACCGTCCCTTTACCTGCGAACAGTCTCTCCCAATCAACTCTTGAAAGTTCTTGCCTAATACTGTCAAGATCAGCCTTATTCCAATTTAGAACTTTAACTTTTAGATCAGGTCTATCCTTTTCCATAGGTATTTCAAAGCTAACAGAATTATGATTACTGGCCCCAAAGTGCTCCCCCACTGACACCTCAGCCACTTGCCATGCCTTGTGTATCAAGAGAACGTCAAGGTTTGCTCCTTCCCCAATAAGTATTTTCACATACTGAACAAAAAAAAATTATTTTACAGTTGAGATTGCCACTTGTGCTAACTCTGTGTGTGAACAAGTTTTTTTTATTGTTGTTTTGGAATTGCAGTTCAAGGGGAATATATTGAGCACTATAGCAGCAACAATTGATTTTGCTTTACAGAAGTGATATCATTAACCCTTTTCAGCTCTGCAGAAGAAACCTTTGTCCTTTATAAACGTTGATCTATCATTTAAAATTAAAGCAAAAGAAATGCTTACAATGAATTCCAACTTGCTTGTTTTCATTCTTGTTTAAATGCATATAAAATTATGTTGCTAGATTCAAAATGACACAGAATATTGATTTGAAGGAAGTTCTCGCTGGCCTAGGAATCTCTGAAATGTTTGGTGCTGAGGCTGACCTTTCAGTAATGACTGGTAAGTAAAGTTCTTCTCATTTAAATAAAAACCAAAAGAACTGCGGATGCTGTAAATCAGGAACAGAAATTGCCGGAATAGCTCAGCAGGTCTGGCAGCATCTGTAAAGAAAAACTCAGAGTTAACATTTTGGGTCCAGTGACCTGAAACATTAGCTCTGATGATTTTTTCTTCACAGATGCTGCCAGACCTGCTGAGCTTTTCCACAAACTTCTGTTTTTGTTTTTCTTCTCATTTAAAATTTGTCTTATTCGCTTGTTTCAATGCATGTAAAATTCTGTTTAAAACTAACTGCAGTAACAAATCTTTGAAACTTTCTTCTAATGCTGTAGACAGGCAGCCCTTCCCTTCAGCACTGGTTGTTAGGATGAATTAATAGCTGATGATATTGGAGGAATGAGAATTGTTTTTTAGAAACACGATCAGAAATTGCTGGAGAATCTCAGCAGGTCGGTCAGCATCTGCGGAGGGAAGGCAGAGTTAATGTTTCAGGTCCAGTGACCCTCCTTCTGAATGTAAATAGTGCAATGGTAACAAGTCTGAAAGGGTTGTGGCACTTTGGAAATAAAGACTGGTGTCTCTGAGAAGCTTTTTTTTTATAACTTGCCTGTTTACAAAGATGAATTTTAACATTATTACGGTGACTTTCAAATACCCTTGTAAAATGTATACCCCCTAATTGCTGGAATGTTTTTTTTGCTGTTTATAGTCAGCAAGAGCAACTCTCATTTTCAACTCTGGTTGTCTCGTCTAGTCGTTTACCTCCACTTTAAGTTTATCCCAATGTGCAGGATTTATATTTCAGGTGCTGTCAGGGTACGCTGATGATATTGAAGTGAAGGATGAACATGGCGCAGATACACAGGGGCGGTTGACCTAAGCAAGCAGCACAGTTACAACTTGGTCAAAAGGAGGCTGTAGAGAGAGAGAGAGACATGACCACAGTTGTTCAAAACCTACTTTTAAAATTGTCTATTTGTGAATTTTGGGTTAGAAAAAAATCACAAAGTGCTGTTAATTCGAAGTCTAGCACTCGAGCACAAAATTACAAGTTACAGATCATCGCAGCTAAATTTTAATGACAACTACTATGCATATTATTCTGTGTGAGTGATGTTATTAAACTATGCTGTCTATTCAGTCAGTTGAACTCTGACTGCTGCCCTACAGCAAATATGCACAGTCACACTTCTCTCATTCAAACACAGAAGGCACTTGCCACATTTCAGAAGAAATTGGAGTACCAAGTGATCAAGACCTATTTCACCTCCAGTGCACACATGGAATTTATTTATTCAATGTCTATTAACCTGAAAAGGGAGAGGCCCACTCTTTCTCTTAGTAATTGGGCTTCGGTATTGTAATAGCGTAGGCATGGTAATACACTGGTCTTAGGCCTTCTATTTGAATAAACCTCTGCAAGTAAATTGCCCAAATTGGTGTATGGCATTTTTGTAACATCAATGATATTGATATGAACACAAAACGCTGAATTTGACCAGAAATAAGTGGTGTCCATTTCAGTGAGTTTCATGAAAGGTTTTGCTTTGTGAACGCGAGCAGGTTTTCTCATGCTGTTCTCCACAGCTCACCTCATTAGCTATACACCATGACTCTGTGGCACCCTGCTTATGTTATCTTCCATTTAGTATTGATGGTAATTACTTACCGCAGGTGGGATATCCTAGGACCATCTGTGCTGGCACCATTTTTAAAGTCAGGCCATGCACCAAGTCGAGCATTGTGAGCCAAGAGCTGTGTATGGTGGGAGAGGAATGGTTAAGGAACCCTTCCAATGCACATGCATTTCAAATACAAGTGCACATCTGTAAATATAAACCTATTTTTCATCTATCTGATCAATAGTCATTGTGAATGCAACTATAAGAACCAGGCTACATAGGTTACCTGTCCTTGAGAGTTATCCCATCTTAAAGCCTGTCTGAAGGAGGGCTACTCTTCCAGTGTCATCCAGTGAAGCATAATGTCACCTCGTTGTTTGATGTGGGAGTGTCCACACAGGGAAGCACTCATACAGTTCAGAATATTCACTTTCATTCACTAATGGCAAACAAAAGTGGCTAAAGGTAAGCTGTGTTTGCTTCTAGGAACAGATTGCTTCTGCTTGCCTTTTACAATAGCAAGTTAACAGTTACTACATTTATCAGAACCAAGTCAGTTACCTCTTGCCTGGCCTGTACCTCACCCTAGGCGCTCTGTCATTTCAGAAGTCGATTGACCTCATTGTGCTCCTCAGAAAACTGCTGTCACTCTCCCAGGTCTTCACCATCCATCACGTCCCCTCATTATCTGCTCCAGTTTGGTAGAGCACAGCATGCTAGGATCATGTGGCACACTCTTTCTGGACTTTACTACAAGGCCCACCCCCAGACCTATCTGAGCATTAGAACATCCTCTTCAGGTGGCCTATTGTCTGCTCCATCATAGCCCTTGTGGAAGAATTGATTACATTGTATCTGTGTTCAGCCTCCATTATGGGGTTGTGTAACACTTGCCAGCCACAGTTGCAAAAGGTAGTCCTTATCTCCCAGTAAACATCCTTGTAAGACATTCAGCCGTGCTTCAAAGCACGAACATGGAAATTCTCAAGAATGTAGGCACCATATATATAGTGATTTCAATGCAACGTGTACAATCTATAGCTGGCTTTCCCCAGGAACAGGGCACTGTGCTGGCAAAGCCTACTCCCTGGGCTGCAGCACTGACCTCGTCACAGGTTGAAGGATGTGACCTGACACAGATTGCATTGTAACTGCCTTGATATGTTTGTTGGTCAAAGGTTGGGAGGTTGCACACAGGTGCTTAACGGAAGCAGCCAGTTGCATAAAAGACTATATTATCCCAACTAACCTGCCACTGCCCACGTGGTATTAGGCTTTGAACATTCCACCCCATAAGTTAGGCAGCTGTACTCCCTGGTTCTCCAGCAGTAAATCTTTACCACAATATGCTGGAGAACTGATCAGAATACACTGCAACAAGATTAGTGGTGTTTCAATGGTGGCAAAGACAACATCCTGTATAGATCCAAGGTGCCAGATCCAGAAACAAAATGCAAAGAGAAATTATTTAATATTTTCTTCAAATTTATTATTAGTTGTATTTCATCATCTGTAACTCCCAGATATTTACTTAAATTTTTTAAAAGATTATTTAGTAAAATAAACATTTTGACAGCAAAGCATTCACAACTGCTAATGTCATCTTCATGGTATCAGCCTGGAATTTGTAGTCAATAAGGAAGTAAGTGACTCTTTGCTGTTGACTTCAAAGGAAGCTGCCCACAAAAACAAAGCAATTTCTGAAGTATGGGTTTCACTTTTTTTTTAAACTGTTACTTCCATTTCAGCCTTAACATAGGGGGATGTCTGGTGTGCAGCAGTGGTGATATCATCAAGAAAACAAAGCAGCCAAGCAACATGAAGAATTCCCACATAGCTTATGAAGAAAAGTCATACTGGACTTGAACTATTAACTGTGTTTCTGTCTCCGCTGATGTTGCCAGACCTATTGAGTTTCTCCAGCATTTTCTGTTTTTATTTCAGATTTCTAGCATCCACCATAACATGCTTTTATATTAATTTATATATTAATTAATTTTATAAAAAGCACTGATTGCCCTTTACTTTTTAATTATGTTACAGTTAAATAAACATTAGTATTATCACCATGTAATCTAGTATCATTCAGTAATGGTTTAAGTGGTAACAATAATTACAATAATGTTAATTCACCAAATTTGCCATCAGGATACATTTTGATCGAGGATAGACCAATTGGAATTGTTCAGAAGATGTCTCTGTAGAGAGGAATCAAGGATAGCAAATAAGATGTGTGATCTGTATGCATTTGTCGACTGGCTCAAAATTTATTACATTTTCATCTTACTTCAATTATGATAAAAGGGCATTTTGATCAGAAATGTTAACTTTCCTTTTCTCCACTGATGCTACCTGACCTAAGCATTTGCAGTAGTTTTTGTTTTTATTTCAGTCACCCAGCATCTGCAGTATTTTACTTTAGTGTTGTAATTCAGTTTGACAGTTGTACTTCAAAGCTTACGGTTTCCTTGGCTTGTGAAATGTGTCATTTTCTCTCCCTTATTTACAGAAAA
>NC_063344.1:42549204-42560161 GCF_021869965.1 Rhincodon typus | reverse complement strand
AATCTAGGCCTGAAACGTCAGCCTTCCTGCTCCTCTGATGCTGCTTGGCCTGCTGTGTTCATCCAGCTCTATACCTTGTTATCTCAGATTCTCCAGCATCTGCAGTTCCTACTATCTCTGAGCTATTTTATTGTTGTTGATTGATGGGTAAGTGTTGGCCAGGACTTTAGAAAGTACCTCCTCCCCTTTGTCGACTTGAAAGAGCAGTAACAATATCATTTGAATGTCTGACTGAAAAGACAATACCTTTCACAGTGCAGGACTTCCTTCTGCTGCATTACAGTGATGTTGAATCCACAACACATACTCAGTGAAGAGTAATTCTAATGAGCCAAGACAGAATACCTATAATGATTCCATATTGAATAGATATATATGATGTCTCATGGTTTTCCATGATTTATTTCTTTTATTGCTTCCATGCTTAAGCATTATATTTTCTGGAAAGACAGGTGGGAAGACTACTGCTAATTTTTGTAAAATTATATCTATATAAAATAATTAAATTACTCACCCAAGTTTGACTTTGTGATTGATCATGATGCATCTTCCCATTGCTCCAGGGTTTGTTACTCCCTTTTAATTGCTGTGGCTGTTATCATGAGAATCCATGCTGATGCTGGAGAAGCAGTTCCAATCTCCTTTGCTTTGATCATTGGGTGGTGCAACACCATCTATTTTGCCAGAGGTTTTAAAACATTTGGGAAATTTTCTATTATTATACAAAAGGTAAGAAAACAGGCTGAAGTCATTTAGTAAAGTCTGTTAGGAGCTATAGCCTAATGGGCCAGAGTTTATGGTCAAAATTATGGTAACGTTAACAGCCCTCGCCATTAAGGATATTCAAAGTACACAACAACTTCAGACGAGAGAAGGTAAATGCTTAAAAGGCTTAAATGTTGTCTGAGATATATCACTTTGTTTTAGATTCTCAAAAACAGCACCTCAAATAGTGTGACATTCCTGCACTTCAGCGATAATTATGAATTAAATTTGCCTGAAAGTTAGGATTTGTCCATTTTAGTCTAAACAAGTCTTCTAATGGTGTAATAAGTCTTAATCATAGCTGAACAACCTGTCTGGTATTGTAAATTAATTATTAAAAGTGTGGACTCCCATTCACCATATTTTAATTACAGAAATTTATATTTACATTTTTCTCTCATGCTTGCTTAATCCATTCATTCTTTCTCTTTCATTGCTTTGATCCTTACTTCATTTGATATTGAATTCACTATTCTAAGTTATTCTTACTGGTTCAAACTCTACACTGTCAAATACTTAAAGATACATACAGCTGTCTATAAAGAGCTTGTATTTCTGTAACAGTTTTCACAATTTCAGTGTATCTAAATATTTCTGAAGTGTGGTCACTGTTGGAATATAAGAATCATGGCAGCCAGTTTGTGCATGGTTCCTACAAACAACAATGTGGTAGGGACCAGATAATCTGCTTTTTGATAATTGAGGACTAATATTGGCTGGGACAGTGCAGAAAACTCTTTTGCCCTACTTTGAAATAGGGCTACGGGAGTTTTTTTTAACATCCACCTAAAGACAGTTTAATAAAAATATATCCAACTGAGGAGATAATTAAATTGATCCAAAGGTTAGCATATTAGAGAATGTCACATGCCCTTATTAGCAAATACTATAGTTTGGCTTGAGCCCCCAACTGTGTTGTTCTTGAAAGATAAATTGTATGAATGGAAGCAAGCTGACAGCAATTATTTAGCACCTATGTTATTCCTGGAAAATGACTTTTTCCTTTAATTTATTGTGAAATCTCTTCTCTAAAAAAGAACCACGAGGTTGACTGAAGCAATCATTTTATTTATTTTATTTTATTTTATTTACCATTCTGGGAACTTTTCTCATCTGTCATGTGCCACTTGATAGAAACATGATGCTCAACCAAGCAGGAGGTAGGAATCAATTCTTGAAACTCATTGATTTGATTTTATCCAATGGCAATAAAGCCAATAAAAACTCAACTGAAGTTTTTCTTCTGCTGAGGACAGATGCACTTTGCATGACATGATAGGAAGCCTAAAGTGATCATGGTACTGAAATAAATATATGGCAGTGTCTAATGAAGAAAACAGGGCAATGTCTTCAAAGGAAATTTTCATTTGATCAGTTTCCTAAGCCCTCAAAATCATGCTTGACCACTGTTTCTTTGGGGCAAGAGGAGGAATGGGGTGAATCAGAAACATGGAGATAGAAACATGTCTGCCAATTTGAATCAAGGCTCACTGGTGGTGAGCAATGTTCCCTTTATCACCAGTAGTAAAATTAATTCCATAAATGTTGTGAGTGTTTTGAATTGTTGCAAATTCAAGCAAAGATCAAATTTATTTTTGTCTACTAGAAAAGTATTGACAAACTGCAATTAACAAACTTATTGTTGAAACAATATATTTCTAAGAATATGTGGTGAGACCTAAGAGTTCCATTCTGGGCATTGTGTTGGTGCACTTCAATTTTTGTAAATTTGTTTACCTAATACTTTCATTATTGGTGAGAATAGGTAAATATGCTCTTCTTTGGCGATGAAGAGAATTCATTTAGAGTATCAGTTTACGTATGTATCATTTATTCTTGCATTCTTAATGATTTAAATGCACTCAGCCATCTTAGATGCTGAGAGAAACACAGCAATTGTCCCCAAGTAATATATATTTGTATATCTTCATTTCCTTACAGCTAATATTTGGAGATTTTATGCATTGGTGCTGTCTGGTATTTATCTGTATTATTGGATTTACCTTTGGTATGTGTTTCATCTGAATAAATATCCATTTGTAACTTTTTCTAATAAAAATAGTATATCAGCTAGAAAACGTTTTGGCCTGGTTTTATAAGTTAAACTCTTGCTGCTGGTGAAGAAGTAGTTTAGAATAGGAGAACGAATGCTCCTCCCTACATCAAACTTCCGTATTTAAAAAGAATAGTCATTTTAGTTGCAGGTTTTGATGCACATCTCCAATGCTTGCTCATTATAATGCTCTAACTGCCACATTGTGGAGATGGGAGAACCAATTTTGATAATAAACCATTTTCCACTGTTTAATTTTAAGTTCCCACTATTTTTTTCTAGAATCTTTGCTCAAAATGTTAAAATATATATGATGTGATGTTAGTTAGTATCAACAGTACTTTGACTTTAGGTACATATATGACTATAGTAATCTGAATCTAGTTTAATTAATGCTGATCCTGGGTATATCTTACTGCAAATCAATAAATTGTTCTAAAAGAATAAATGAAATAACATTTAAGATACTGCAGTGCTTGTGGAAGTTTTAATTGATAAGCTCCATGTTTTCTCAAATGACTTTGTTTCATTTCTTTCCTCTAGCGTTTTACCTGATGTTTCAGACTCTGAATTTGGCAGATTATCCATATTTTAGGGATTTTTCAATGACATTGCGCACCATATTTGAGCTGATGATGGGATTGATGGATATTCCTCTTCCTTATAACAAGCCCACTCCCAACAATATCTATATTGCCTATGTCATGTTTATGTTGTTTGTATATCTCCTGCTGCTAAATCTGTTGATTGCAATGATGGATGATACATACTGGAGAATTGCACCAGAGACAGAGGAGTTATGGAAAATACAGGTAAACTCTGCTTTCTTTTAACATAGTTTATTAGCCACAACAATTTAAATGAAGGACAAGCAGATAATGTGATCAGGATGGAGATAATATAATTCATACTGAGACATTGTGCCACTTGCTTCTGGAATATACTACCTTTGCATTAAGTGCTATCATTTTGTGGCTGTATAGGATGATATGATGAAACACATTTCTTCAAGATTGCAGTAACTTGGCACACTAAATCAGAATTATTTAAACAGTAGGAGAAACGCTAGCTCATATTTTCTGCAAGGTTAATCAGAAGTATTTTTTCCCCAATCTCTGTGCTAGTATACTATAAAAATCTCTACAAAACATTTGGATTAACTTGCAGCACAATGCTTTTTCTTGGTTATTACTTATCAGTTTTCCTTCCCAGATTGCAGCCACCATACTGCTTCTAGAGCAACGAATGCCAGCATTTCTGAAGATCCGCTCAGGAGTTCCAGGAAGATCTCTGGGTTTTGATGATGACAAGTGGTATATTGGGTAGTTAGAAAATTATATTTCAAGATTTTTCATATTCATACCTAAGTCATAAATGTGTTTTCTTTATCTAAACTGTGTTTTTATATAGGGTTGAAGAAATTCTTCCTGAGACAGAAGGAGGAGCTGGAATAAGCACACAGAGATATTCACAAAACATAAGATGGGACGTGGTTAGAAGAAATCTTGGAAAAATCATAAACATGAAAGATTCTTCTGAATCTACCATTTTATAGGAAACAACAATAGTGAATTAATGATCTGTTTCTCAAATGAACTATGTTTGATCAAAATTGCTAAACCTTTGATGTAAGTTATTTCCCATATAAAGGGTAAAAAAAATTGAAACCAGTTATTTCCCCTAAAAATATCATATAGCTCCTCAACTATGAATAATCTTAGTGGAGTTATCTTTCACATTTTATAATTCAAAGAGTAAGGCCTGTTTTCCTGAGAATATTAAACTTTTAGCAAACTATCTGTTGGAACCATTGGTCCTGAAGACAATGCAGTTGGACCTGAAAGCTGTAAGTGGCAATTTACTTTGTTTTGCCATGAAGCCATTTTACATAGGAAGTGTTCTGAACATCTGAACAAATTAGACATTAGTATCTGGAATCTCCACAGAAATGATCAGATAGCTGTAGAGAAAGCTTTTATTGTAATATTAAACAGTCTCTTGGGAAATCTAGGCCAAAAGGAGCAAAGGAGATAAGTTAAACTAGGAAACTGATTTCAAGTTGGACTTCCATGGAATCTCTCTGGTTTTCAAAGACAGACAGGATCCAATTTCAGTATGTCAACCCCTATTCCCAATGCCCTCAATTTTTGTCCAAATTGTATAAAGGTGTGGGTTGTTGCAGATTGCAAATTGACACACTACACTCCCATCCTGGCTGGCTCCACTTAGAGTCCTAGTCCTCCACAATTTTCGTGGAGTCAGGCGTATTTTCAAGGAGTTCTGAATCGTTGAACCTTCAAGATGTTGTGAACCACATTCTGGATATTGTAACTTTTTGCAAGGTAAGTTCAAATGGTCTCACCCATGACACTCCCCACCCCTCTACCAATGTATGTCCGTTCATCCACCCACCATAGTCCCTCAGCAGCTCCCAGTGTACCTATAGGCCCTTATTCACATGCCCATAACCCTGCATAACCTCTAGACCAAGCAGTGATCAAGACCCCAATCAACAGTGTACATTCTGTGCAAAACCAATGAAACCTATAGTACCAATGTCATGTGTGAAAAAAACCCTAAAAGTATCAGTTATTAATTCATTACTTTCTGGAAATACTGTTTTTACCACTACCTGTAAAGATGCCAATCACTCAGAATTTCAAAGTATGAATTGTGGAAACTGCAAACACTTGACACGTTCTCTCACATAAATAAACATTGAACAATTGAATAAAAAACTATGAGAGAAGTCTACCAACCAAGCAATGACTTTTTTCTGGGTAGTGTTGTTTTGCAAAGTTAGTAGAAGATGTCTGGACTCTCAGCTAAATCTTACCAGGCAGTCCTCTATTTCTCCTGACGAATGCAAGATTCAAAAGCTTTAGCATGCCCATCTTTTCTGAAATATTCAAATATTTTATTAATTCATAGGATATAGCTATTGCTGGCAAGGCCAATACTTATTGCCCATCCCTAATTGCCCTTGAGAAGTGAACCAAACTTGCAAACCACTATAGTCCATCTGATGTAGGTACATCCATGGTGCTGTTAGGAAAGCAATTCTAGGATCTTCACCAGCTACTGTGAAGGAACAGTGATTTGGTCACATGTTACAATGGTGTACAGATTGGAGGGGAACTTGCAAGTGATAATGTTCCCATATATCTGCTATGCTTATTCTTCCAGGCAGTAGAGGTCTCAGGTTTTGAAGGTGTTTTTGGGAGAGCCTTGGGTAAATTGCTGAAGTATACTTTGTACATGGTACAGTCACTAGAGGCGGAGGACATGAATAGTTAAGATGAAGTGTGGGGTGCCCATCAAATTGGCTGCTTTGACCTAGATGGTGTCAAGCATTTTGAGTGCATTTGGAGTTGCATACATTCAGGACATTGGAGAATATTTCATCACACTCTTTTTACAGATAATAGGCTATATGAGTATGTTATTGCAAAATTTCCAGCCTTTAACCTGCTCTTGTCACCATACTATTTACAAGGCTGGTAAAGTTAAGCCCCAAAAGTTTCATAATAAGTTTTCAGAGATAGCAATGCAATTGAATATTAAGTGAGATGGTTAAATTCATTGCTTAGCACTTGTATGGTGTTAATATTACTTGTCACTCATCATATGAAACCTGAATGTTGTTTAGATCAATTGGCAAAAAGGCAGTTGTTATCTATTCATACCTGTGCAGCAGAGCAATGTTATTATGAATACCAAGTATCATCCTTCTCTTTTCCAAAAAAAAAGTTGTGCCCTTTTCATTACTATTACAATCAACAAACAAAATGTTAGATAAATGTAATTTTATGCTGGAAATGTTTTTTAATATGAATGATATTAATTATTATTGATCAAAATATGGACATAGTATAATGTATGACACATCATTTATTCTCTTGTACTGTAGCAAATTTCAGAGCATCTGTTGTCAGCAAGATATGTTTAAGTTTGCTGTGTCAAAGTAATGGACTATTTATAGAGCATTAAGGATCAAAATAAAAGCGGAAATGAAATAAATTTTCAGTTAATCTCTTTTTCCTTGCTTATAATCTGCTTTCTTTGACTATATGGATTCCTGATACTGCTAAATCTGACTATGTATGTCTGATCAAATATAAATGAAATTCAATGAAAGTTCCTGGTCCCCATCTCTCTGATTTACCATTAATTCTTTGTCTCTAAATTTACACTGGGGTGTTGTGAATAGGTACTGACTTCTGACTCCTCCCACAAAATGGTATTGACTTTAATTCTTTGCAAGTGGAATTTTTTGAATTGGTTACAATCTTGGCCAGTATCTTTACATCAGTGTGATGCAACCAATTGTAGTGTGCGGTACCAGAAGTATATTTTGCACTTTTTAAACATCAGAATGGACACTCTCAAACATATGTGTGTGTGTGTATGTAAGTAAAGTCACTGTTACTTATATTTTTGCTTCAGGACACTGGTTGATAACTAACTTCAAGCTTCACACAGTGTATGTAGTGAATAGAATCATACTCAAATCTATAAATTAATATGAAGACTGTGAAGGTCAAGTAAATTAAAAAAGTAAGAATGAAAATATTAATCAACATAATACATCATTTATATCCCCATCTTGATTATAAATATAATTGCATTAACCAGTTCAATACTTCTGTTCAATTTTTAAAAATAAATTACAGACAAACCATCATTACATCTTTTTCACTGATGTTTTGACGTTGCCCCTTCTGTCCTTGCACCTTCAGCCCCTCTGTCTTGTCTTACTATCCCATGACTAACCTTCCTTTCCTGGCCAAAGTCCTTCAAAGTCCGTCTCTGAGCTCACTTTATATTTGAATTCCTTTAATTGGATTTCCACCCAATTGTATTGGAGTCTAAGTTGATGAAATTAAATTTTGGTTGGTTGTAAAATATCTGTAATGTATAAACTGCCCATTTTACATGGATTTCAATAGAGAGGAAAATCAGCAGGATGTATAATGCTGACTAATCCACTAGAATGACATTTCTATACAATGGTAAAGGTTAAATGTTACCTTTTTTATTCTAGAAATGCCAGTTATAAAATACAGTTGTTCTGGGTTGCATAACTTTGGTCAACTTCAATTCAGTTTCCTTTGCATGCCATAGGCAGTTTCAGAATCCTCTCTGCATTCAACCGCTGTCTTTTCCACTAAGAAATATGTTAAACATAATCCAATACAGGTCAAATTCTATATGGTTAGTGGAAAGATGACTTAAAGTCAACTTATGTTACTAAAAATATGGAGCAAGAAAAGGTTAACAATTGGATCCATACTTGATGTTTAACACTTTCATTGTGCAGTGATAAAAACCATTTGTCATGGAATATTAATGAAAATTGGTTTCACCATGAATTTATTGACATATTGTGATGAGGAGTCATAATACGTTATTGTTATTGTGGATAAAAAATGGATTTAGCCTCCCATTTTATGAAGTTGTTTTCTTTGAAAGGTCAGAAAGTCACTTTGAACAGTGAGTTCAAAAAGCATTATGAAGAAATGGTTTAATGTAAGATAAATAACTACCGAACCATCTGGAGAGTTAATTGCTAAATGTTTGCTTGCATGTGTTTTACAACCTAGAGAGAGCTTGTGGGGACAGAATTAAGTTCACAGAAATAGAAGAGGTCAATAATAGTAGATGTGCTGTTCGTTGCACACTCTAATCAGTCAAAGCTAACAAGTCTTGAGTTGATTAGGAGTCAGTGAAAGGAAGGCTCCAGAACCATTAGGTTGTGGAGGTGTGAGATAGAAAAATAAAACAAAAATCCTTTAAATCCATTAATCAGTAATAAACAAAGTCAGTAGCTTGTTTTAAGGCTGTTTGGGTGAGACATTAACTGAAGAAAATAGTATCGAGTGAATGCACAGAATTTGCTGAAAGGAAGCCAATTACAACTGTGCCAACAAAACAAGCTTTAACGTGGAGATTGGAATGGCTCTTCATTGAGATTTAAGTACATGCAAGGATATTTATGTCTTCTCTGATATTTGTTGTGAAATTATTCCAATAGTTCTTGTATCATGTAATATTTTTATTGGTAACAAACTTATATTCTTTCATTGAAAGTACATTATCATTCTCTTGTGAATTATATTCAGTATCAGATCTCCATAGTAAACAAAGAAGAAAAATTCAACTTATAATCTATCAAGGCAAATTTCAATCTAGGACCTTAAAAGACAATTTAGAAGAACCCGAGGTAATCAGGAAGAGTGGTTTTGTGAAGGGCAATTTGTGTTTAACCAATTTATTAGACTTTTTTGAATGAGTAACAAATGCTGTGGATAAAGGAGATCAAGTAGACTAACTGGAATTTGATTTCCAAAAGGCATTTGATAAGATAGTTCATCGGAAGTTATTGAAGAAAATAATAGTTCATGGTGTAGCGGGTAATATATGAACATGGATAGAAGATTGGCTGGCTGACAGGAAACAGAAAAAAGGTATAAATGGATCTTTGTCTGATTGTCAGAATGTGGCAAGTGGAGTTCTGCAGGAATCTCTGCCGGGATCTCAAATTTTACAATATTCATCAAAGACCTAGATGAGGGGCGTGAAGACACAATACAGAGGACACAAAGATAGGTAGGAAAGTTTGTTATGAAGAGTTTGTAGATGGATAGGTTGCATGAGTGGCCAAAACCCTGGCAGATGGAGAATTTACTTTGGTACAAAGAATGAAAAAACATTGTATTACTTAAATGGAGGACAACTGCAGAAATCTGTGATGCGGAATGACCTAGGTGTTTTGAAGCATGAGTCACAACAAGTTAGTGCATAGACATTACATGTTATCAGAAAGACTAATGGGATGCTATCCTTTATTATGAAAATTGAACATAACAATAAGGACTTTTTTGTAATACTTTAGTTGTACATGGCATTAGTGAGATCACAACTCAAAAACAGTGTCCTTATTTAAGGAAGGAGATAAATGTGTTGGAAACTGTTCAGAAGAGATTAATACCCAGAATGAGCAGGTTTTCTAATGACAATAGGTTGGGCAAACTAGTGTTTCCATTGGAATGTAGCAAAGTGGTACACTTAGTTGAAAGATATAAAATTTTGCATGGTCTTGACAAGGTGATGTGGAAAGGATCTGTCCTTTTGTAGGTGAGTCCAGAACTAGATGACATTTTTAAAATTAGGATTTGGTCTTTTAGGACAGAGATGAAGATAATCTTTTTTTTCCCCCTCAGAGTTGTGCAACTTTGGAACTTTCTTCCTCAGAATGCAGTGAAAGCAGGGTCATTGAATGTTCTTGAGTCAGGGATGGATTGATCCCTTTTATGCAAAAGAAGATTATTGGAGTAAACAAGAGTATAGAATTCAGAACACAAATAGATCAGCCATTATCTTATTGCATGGCGAAGCCGGTTCAAGGGGTCAAATGGTACACTTCTGCTCTTAGTTCATATGTTTGTATCTGCTTGACAAGTACCACCATCAGCTGGGATCATAACAATATGTATTGGTCTTAAATGCAACAGCAAAGTAGCATTATTCAATTTCTATTGCTTTTATAATAATTAAATCAGAGGAGGAAGTTCAAAACCTGCAATAATTTGGGCAATTTATGTGGGCAGAAAATGGGCTGATTTAATTGTGTATTAATGCAATACTGGTATGATTACATGAAAAATAATGACATCAATTCAATAAATGTTTCTAAAAATGCTTGGAATCAAGTTGAAAGAGATCCATAAGTCTAAGTGGGCTTCACAATTCACTTTGAATTGCTGTTAAGGCTGGTCCTATATTATTCCCACCCATAGCTGGCCAAAGAATGTAATGTTGGAATCTTCATTTATTTTAACCCAATTTCAAAATCTCAAATGAATTTGAAATGACATTATGTTGTTAGTTGAGACCTCTGGATGACTATTCCAATAACATATCCATTACTATCCTCTGTTTAATGAACCCACATGCTTAATCAATGCAGAATGCAATTAAATAAACCAGTAAATTGTGTGAACTGCACACCCTGAAGGCAACACAACTAATCAGAAGAAGTGGGGTTAAAATTGAATCAGAGATAGTAGGAACTGCAGATGCTGGAGAATCCGAGACAACAAGGTGCAGGGCTGGATGAACACAGCAGGCCAAGCAGCA
>NC_063344.1:42548633-42548704 GCF_021869965.1 Rhincodon typus | reverse complement strand
CACAGCAGGCCAAGCAGCATCATAGAAGCAGAGAGGCTGACGTTTTGGGCCTAGACCCTTCATCAGAAAAG
>NC_063344.1:42482723-42548233 GCF_021869965.1 Rhincodon typus | reverse complement strand
CTCTCTGCTTCTATGATGCTGCTTGGCCTGCTGTGTTCATCCAGCCCTGCACCTTGTTGTCTTAGATCCAGTGTTGGACTGTTTAATCATATCAGGACCCACCATTCTGCAGTGGAAGAAAGTCATCCTCTGTCCTGAAGGATGGTCTTAGAAGAAGAGACACTCAAATTTTCTTAATTATTTGTGACGCTTTGAACAAATCTCCTGAAACTTTTTGCTGCACATTCACAAAGGTCCATACTCCATTCAAAAAACAACCTTGTGCAAATTTCCTTACTTTATACAAATTATGCACTCATTCAAATTTATGCACAAAATGTGCAGCACAACCTGAACTGAACCGAAAGCTAGATACTGTGGATCTTGGAAACCTGAAACAAACAGTGAATGCTAGAGAAAGTCAGTAGCTCTGACTGAATCTGTGGAGAGAGAAACAGAGTTAATGTTTCGACTCATACTAGACTCAAAACGTTAACTGTTTCTCTCTCCACAGATGTTGCCACACTTGCTGAGTTTTTCCAGTATTTTCTGCTTGCTTCTGAAGTGAGTTGACATTGGTGTATTCAGATAATCAGACTTTGATAGGCGTATAGAGGTTTAGTTTTGTTCATTTTTTTTAAACTGAGACCTGCACTGTACTTACACTTCTCCAATGGTCTATCAGTGTTGGTATACTCAAAAAATTTCAGACCTTCAATCACCTACCCCACCACGTTTTCAAAAGCACTAAAAAGTTGTATTGGCTTGTTCTGTGTTAAAATGAAAAGAAAAACAACTCATTGAAATACAGAGATAGTAAGAACGGCTGACGCTGGAGTCAGAGATAACACATGTGGAGCTGGAGGAACACAGCAGGCTAGGCAGCAGCAGAGAAGCAGGAAAGTTGATGTTTTGGGTTGGGACCGTTCTTCAGAAAATACAGCTGGTTTAAAACTATTTTACCTTATTAACTGTAGGTTGTAAGAAACAATTCAACTAAATGTAAATTTATTAAAATTGTTTCAGGGATTACAGTGGATACACTGAAGATCTTATGTATAGAACAGGTAAGCCTAAGTGGACATTTGCAGAGTTTAAATTGGGTATGTAAAGAGGAACTGTTTCCAGTGGCTAAAGGCTGATATACCAGAGGACACAAATATAAAGTGTTTTATGAAGCCAGAGGGTATATGAGGAAAGAACCTTTTTGATGACAGTGGTTAGAATTTTGAATGCACTGTTTGATAACGTGATGGATACAGTTTCAATAGCCATCTTCAAAAGGGAATCAAAAACATACTTGAAAGAAAAAAAAATGCCAGGCTATGGAGAAAGAAAGGTGGAATAGGATTGAGTTGACTGCTCAATGAAAAACATTACTTCATATACACTGAGCTGAATTCTCCTGTGGTGTAGCATGCTCTGATTAACTCCAGGGCTAAAGGTTTTCAGAAAAAGGCACCATAGCAGAAGACATTACTCATACTGGTGGACCCACATTACAGCTGAATGTTTTTAAAAAATTCTCAATATTAGCAAATATGTGTGATACGAAATGTAGCTCTCTAAGCAAGACTGTTGCATAAAACAATATAACTTCCGGCATAACTTCTGTGAAAGTACGACCCAGGAAATCCTGGATTATTACCTTAAGATATTTAACATTTTATATCCATCTTTTCTGGCTATCTTTCCTGTTCATATTCTACTTTGTCCCATCTGTTTTCAATTTATTTTACCTAACTTTTGTTTCCTACATGTTTTGACTGATTTATATTATCCAGCGAATTGCTAACGCATCAGTTTTTGAATATATTTCAGAATGCTGCATATTCATTGGGCCACAATTCAAAAATTGCACCCAACCCTCTTGATATTATGCTTGTTCAGTTCAAATTATCACTAAAATTCATTTGCATAATCACAAATCTTCCTTGAAATGTGGTCATCTGAGGAGGAAAACATCAATGCGAATGCAAAATGAAAACAAAAGGCCCCTTGAAGTTTGGGATCATGTTTATAGACAGGACAGAGGTGTTCTGCAAATCACTCGGTCTGTGTTTTGTCTCCCCAGTAGAGTGGAGACTACATTGAGTGCAGAGTAAACTACATTGAAAGTAGTACAAATACGTCTCTGCTTCACCTGGAAGGAGTGTTTTGTGTCTTTCCAAATGAGGAGGTAAAAAGCAAGAATTACATCTCTTACATTTGCATGGAAAGATGGGAAGGGAAAGGATTGTTGGAAGTAACAGAGGAGTGAACAAAGATGAAAGGGGAGGGAAGAGGCAGATGTATTTGGTGGGGGATCATGCTGGAGGTGCAGGAAATGCCAGAAACTGTCCCATTAAATATGGATGTTCATGGGATGGAAGGTGAGAACATGGAAAACCTGATCATGGTTCTGGGGCAAAGAGGAAGGGATAGCAGCAGAACTGTGGGAAATGTTGCAGAAACAGTCAACAATGCAGTGGGGGCTGGCTGGGTATGGTGTGGAATCCTCGCTTGATAAAAAAAAAAGATGCAACAGAAACAGTGGAAATGAAGAAGTGGAATGAATGCCTTCGAGGGTGAAGGGCATCAGCAAGTGTAGGCAAGGTAGCTTTGGAAGTCAAAGGGTTATAGCTGATGTTAGTTGATGGCTACTGGTTATGTGTATTCAGCTTGTTTGGACACATGACATTGTCATTACATGACAAGTATTATGGTTTATAACACCAGAACCTTAATTTTCAACCAGGGGTTGTGAATTGGGGAAATGTGGGCTAGTTTAACACACACCCTCTGTTTGAGGAAGCTTCAGCCACAGAGCAATGAGCCATCCTCGGGCTCTGGGTGATGACCAGCCTTCCAACTCTTGGAAATAGGCAAGCCCACAAGGCCAGAGTGGGAGCTGCCAATGTGAGGGCACAGAAAGTGAGGGACTAGGGGAAGTGAGCTGTTTGCCATGATCTTGGAGGAGATCTAACACCAGAGCAGGTCAGTGGCCACAGCTCTGGGATCAATCCCACTTTGGGTCTAAATGGGGCAGGGAGTGGTTCCTCATTTGACCTGCCATGCCCTCCCTTCCCACCCTGAGCCCATTATAGTGACCTGGACTTGATGAAAATCCCAGTCAGTACATGAGTCACAGCATTGTAGTAGGTCTGTGTTGAGGCTGTCATGGGCAAAAAGCATAGATCCAATATCAGCACCAAATTGTACACCCACCTAGTTTTAGTCCAGATCCCACCCTATTAAAAACTCAGTCCCTGAAGTCTGGTGTGATGTCTAGATTTGTCTTTGACTTCTACTACAATCCTAGCCTATTTGAGCCTACTCACCTTTGCAAAGTTATCATGCTTCCTGCCCCTACCCCACTGCGATCCAATGTTACAAACCCGTTTCTGAAATGTGCATACATCTTTTATTTTTTGGTTTTCCCTCATCATGGCATTATTGCAGCAAAATTACCAGTTCTGAAAAACAACCACCTCCGGATTTCCATCCGAACAGTTGAACAGCTCGTTCTTTGTCTTTACACATATAGGTGGTTTCCCCTGCTATTTGGTCCTTATAAGCAGTTTATATGTAACATCTCCATGTTGTGAAGAAGGCCAGCTAATGCTTACTATGGTGGTTGTCTTTTTTTTTTACAAATGGCAGCTGACTTGCATTTTGTTTCCAGCATTTTCTGTTCATGTTTATTGTTGCCAGCTGTCTCAAGCTGGTGGGAAACTGTTGGCGTTCCTACTCAAAAGAGATTTCCCAGTCACCTGATGAGGTGGAATCAGCTGTGTGGAGGTGCCAGGCTGTGGTCACGAAAACAAGACAATTGTGACTGTATGGCAGGGTGCCACTAAATAGGGATTGGGACCCCTGTAGGCGCGAACTGATACTTTGGAGTCACAAGCTCTGAGGCAGCAATGGCTACCAAGGAGCTATAAGCAAATTCTAACAGCTTGCTCCTTCTCTAAAAGCATCTGTACTCAGTGTCCATCCCATCCTGCCCCTTCAGTTTCACATTTCTCAGTGAGGCGTCATGATAAGTTTCAAAGTGAAAATGGGGTCACAGTAGGAGAACGTTTGGGAAGCAATGCTGTAAAGCTGCAGATAGCATGGAGGTAGATGAGGTGGTTGGGGACAGTGGGGAGACGGAAGTGATGGGGAGAACAGGTCAGAAGTCAAAGGTTAGAGGTGTGAACTAAGTGCAATTCTCTTGCCTGCCTAACAGTATAAATCCTTGTATTTCTGAATAATCTGTTTGAGCTAAAAGCCATAATTATTGCTAAATAGAAAATCACAATTGCTGACCGATCTATAGATCCCGCCAAAGAGATTACCTCCATCGTTGAGCAAAATACTCTGGATGCTGGCAATTTGAAACAAAAGCAAAAAGCAGAGAATTTTGGAAATATTGAGCTGCATGTTAGATGACCCCCATGAAGACAGAAAGAGTTCATGCTCCAATTGATGAACTTCGATCAGAAGTGGAAAATGTTAGACTGACTTTAAGCTGGTACTGTGGCAGGGAAAGAGGCAGTGGCAGAAGTCTGTGGTCATGTGGTAGGCAGGAGGGATTAAGTGATATTGCCACTTTGGAATGACAAACATCATGATTTAATAATCATGAAAGTAGCTTTATTCCTACATTGCTGACATATATTTTTGTATTACCTCACTATATTTTAAATATTTATAGACTGTAAATGAACAAAGAATTGCAGAAGGTTACATCAGTTAAGCATTATTTAAGACTATTCAACTATTCCTACACACCCATAACACTCCTGACTATCTATGCCCTTCCAAATCTGTGGTATCTTGAGCAACCCTAATTTCAGTCTACCTCTGATTCTGGAATTCCATCCTTAAACTCCTCTGTGTCTCAGTTCACTTTTAAGCTGTTCCTTAAAACCTACCTTTTTGTTGGAGCTGTTCATCACTTGTTCTAATTTCTTCTTATGTGGCTCAGTTTTGTTTAACAGCATTCCTTTGAAGTGCCTTGGGAGTGTTTTTCTACGTTAAACATGCCGTGTAAATGCAAGTTGCTGTTGGCAATTCTGCAATGCGAAAGAACACTTACCAAGAGGATTCCTTAGACTTCTATCACCTCACTGTGTAATTTACTGTTTATGTTCACCTGACAGTTGCATACTGCTGGCAGAAAGACAGAACTTTGAAATTTTCAGAAAACAGAATGAGGAATTTTACTGTTTCATGTGCATTACTTTCACCAAAAGTGCAGCAAACTGCATTTCAGATAAGTGTTATGGTGATAGGGTGGGATCTACTGAGGGAATTTAAGACTGCTTTTTAACATGATAAGCAGGTAGGCTGGTGAAGGCAGGAATTGCAAAGATAGATAGTGGGGGCATGCAGTTGCAACCTGCAATGCACTGTATTTCTCTCCCAGGCTGCTATACCAATGTCCAGATAATGCCCAGTCAATTTGGGTGTGTTGGCAATTCTAATTGAAATGCGACCAGAAGCCAGGACTGAAAATGAACCATTTTGTAGCTATTAGAACAAAGAACAAAGAAAATTAGAGCACAGGAACAGGCCCTTTGGCCCTCTAAGCCTGTGCTGATCCAGATCCTCTATCTAAACCTGTCGCCTATTTTCCAAGGATCTGTATCCCTCTGCTCCTTGCCCATTCATGTATCTGTCTAGATGCATCTTGAATGACACTATTGTGCCCGCCTCTACCACCTCCGCTGGCAACGCGTTCCAGTCACCCACCACCCTCTGCATAAAGAACTTTCTATGCATATCTTCCTTAAACTTTTCCTCTCTCACCTTGAAATCGTAACCCCTAGTAATTGAGTCCCCCACTCTGGGAAAAAGCTTCTTGCTATCCACCCTGTCTATACCTCTCATGATTTTGTAGACCTCAGTCAGGTTCCCCCTCAACCTCCATCTTTCTAATGTAAATAATCCTAATCTACTCAACCTCTCTTCATAGCTAGCGCCCTCCATACCAGGCAACATCCTGGTGAACCTCCTCTGCACCCTCTCCAAAGCATCCACATCCTTTTGGTAATGTGGTGACCAGAAATGTACGCAGTATCCCAAATGTGGTTGAACCAAAGTCCTATACAACTGTAACATGACCTGCCAACTCTTGTACTCAATACCGTGTCCGATGAATGAAAGCATGTTGTATGCCTTCTTGACCACTCTATCGACCTGCGTTGCCACGTTCAGGGTACAATAGACCTGAACACCCAGAGCTCTCTGTGCATCAATTTTCCCCAGGGCTTTTCCATTTACTGTATTGTTCGCTCTTGAATTGGATCTTCCAAAATGCATCTCTTCGCATTTGCCTGGATTGAACTCCATGTGCCATTTCTCCGCCCAACTCTCCAATCTGTCTATATTCTGCTGCATTCTCCGACAGTCCCCTTCACTATCTGCGACTCCACCAATCTTAGTGTCATCTGCAAACTTGCTAATCAGACCATCTATATCTTCCTCCAGATCATTTACGTATAGCACAAACAACAGTGGTCCCAACACGGATCCCTGTGGAACACCACTGGTCACATTTTGAGAAACTCCCTTCCACTACAACTCTCTGTCTCCTGTTGCCCAGCCAGTTCTCTATCCATCTAGCTAGTACACCCTGGACCCCATGCGACTTCACTTTCTCCATCAGCCTACCATGGGGAACCTGATCAAACACCTTACTGAAGTCCATGTATATGACATCTACAGCCCTTCCCTCATCTATCAACTTTGTCACTTCTTCAAAGAATTCTATCAAGTTGGTAAGACATGACCTTCCCTGCACAAAACCTTGCTACCTATCACTAATAAGCCCATTTTCTTCCAAATGTAAATAGATCCTATCCCTCAGTATCTTCTCCAGCAGTTTCCCCACCACTGACATCAGGCTCACCCGTCTATAATTACCTGGATTATCCTTGCTACCCTTCTTAAACAAGGGAACAACATTAGCAATTCTCCAGTCCTCCAGGACCTCACCCGTGCTCAAGGATGCCGCAGATATCTGTTAAGGCCCCAGCTATTTCCTCTCTCGCTTCCCTCAGTAACCTGGGATAGATCCCATCCGGACCTGGGGACTTGTCCACCCTAATGCCTTTTAGAATACCCAACACTTCCCCCCTCCTTATGCCAACTTGACCGAGAGTAATCAAATATCTATCCCTAACCTCAACATGTCATGTCCCTCTCCTCGGTGAATACCGACGCAAAGTACTCATTAAGAATCTCACTCATTTTCTCTGACTCCTTGCATAACTTCCCTCCTTTGTCCTTGAGTGAGCCAACCTTTTCTCGAGTTACCCTCTTGCTCCTTATGTACAAATAAAAGGCTTTGGGATTTCCCTTAACCCTGTTTGCTAAAGATATTTCATGACCCCTTTTAGCCCTCTTAATTCCTCGTTTCAGATTGGTCCTACTTTCCCGATATTCTTCCAAAGCTTTGTCTGTTTTCAGTCACCTAGACCTTATGTATGCTTCCTCTTACTTCTTTGCTAGTTTCACAATTTCACCTGTCATCCATGGTTCTCTAATCTTGCCCTTTCTATCCCTCATTTTCACAGGGACATGTCTGTCCTGCACTCTAATCAACCTCTCTTTAAAAGCCTCCCACATATCAAATGTGGATTTACCCTCAAACAGCTGCTCCCAATCCATATTCCCCAGCTCCTGCCGAATGTTGCTATAGTTGGCCTTCCCCCAATTTAGCACTCTTCCTTTAGGACCACTCTCGTCTTTGTCCATGAGTATTCTAAAACTTACGGAGTTGTGATCACTATTCCTAAAGTAATCCCCTACTGAAACTTCAACCACCTGGCCAGGCTCATTCCCCAACACCAGGTCCAATATGGCCCCTTCCCGAGTTGGACTATTTCCATACTGCTCTATAAAACCCTCCTGGATGCTCCTTACAAATTCTGCTCCATCTAAACCCCTAACACTAAGTGACTCCCGGTCAATGTTGGGAAAATTAAAATCTCCCATCACCACCACTGTGTTGCTGCTACACCTTTCCATAATCTGTCTACATATTTGTACCTCTATCTCACGCTCGCTCACAGACAACATTCAATTGGCTTTTCATAGAGAGTGGCAACAAAAATAAATGTGAAGTTGCACTGAGTGTACAAAATTAAATAAAATTTCTAGGATCTCATCTGATAAGCAATCATCATGTGGAAAGAAATATGTCAAAAAAATCATTTTATCATTAAATAAATACCGAGTATTCAACTTGTGTTATTATATATGTAATCATAATTGTAAATACAAGGCAAAAATTGGTGCCTGTCTTCCTGGTTACAATGTATTTTCTACTATTTTTAAAGCTAAGAAATAACACTTGGTCTGTGCCAGTGTTTTGAAGATTATTTTCAAGTATTTTTCTATGCTCTGTAGACAAATTATGAACTTACTTAATGTTGACCAAGCAGAGTGAGAAATTCAAAGAGTTAAAGATCACGCTAATACCCCTGCATCCTATGGAGCCTATTACCTCCTTTTATGTAAAATATAAAACTACTGGATTTTATATGTGGAATTAACCCGTGCACAGTGAAACTTCTGTTCATGCTGTTGAGAATATAGATCTTGCTTACAATTGCTCCCTATGGTTATCTTCTATTCTATTTCTATAAGGCTATTTTCCTTTATAGGAACAACTCAAAATACCAATTTAGAGATGCACTTTTTTTAATATATAGAATCCCTACACTGTGGAAACAGGCCATTCAAGTCCACACCAACCCTCTGAAGAACATCCCACCCAGACCCATTCCCCTACCCTAACCCTAACCCTGTAACCCATGGCCAATCCACCTAACCCACACATCCTTGGACTGTGGGAGGAAACCAGAGCACCCAATTGTGCCCATGCAGACACACAGAGAATGCACAAACTTCACACAGACTCTCACCGAAGGCTGGGATTGAACCTATGTCCCTGGTACTGTCAGGCAGCAGTGCTAACCGCTGCACTACCCCTTGTCAGGTAAAATGCAAGTTTTACTGCATAGTATGTTATGGAGCAGATTTGAAATTTTCACATAAATTTGCTGAAGCTTTGAATGTCACCTTTGACTAAGCTTTTGGTCACCATTTCCTTATAAAACCTGGTGTGAAATTTTGATTGATAATGTTTTTAAAGCGCCTTAAAATATATTACTATCTCAAAGGTGCTAAGAAACGTCAAGTCGTCGTTATGGCCTTATTGTGTTGCACTTTGTTGAAAAAATGAAATAGCACATTTAAAGGCTTTGGATCACTTGTCAGAAATGTGATGATGTTAGCAAGTGAATGTTTGTCCAGTGTGATAAAGAAGCCTACGTGCATACAATGTACTGGGATTGACTTTGGTGAGGTTTGATGTGTTACACATCAGTTATTGGTAGTTAGGACTTGCTTTAAATGGAGAGCATTGTAATAAATGCCAGAGTTCTGTTTTTTATATCTCCAGATTATGATGATAATCACTATTCAAAGCAGCATTATAATCGTCAAGTACATTTACCATGGTTGTCCTTAAATATACATCCCAATGCTTGGGATAATCATTCTCATTGAATTGCTGTATATGCAGCTAATACTACTAATGGTAAAGAAATGGATAGTTATTAGACTTGTATCCAGCAGCTGTTGGTTAATGGCACTAAGGTTCACAAAGTGTATTTTTTGCAAACTTCTAACACATGTTCTTGTGGCAAATTACACTGTGGAATATAGTTTCTCATTTGACTATGTGGCAGCCTGATTAACAACTTAACAATATGGTTAAGATTTCTAACATTTATTCATCTTGAATCTGTTTTTACATGAGTTCTTCTACATGCAAGAGAACAAATTTAAATATACACAGAAACAGAAGGATGTGGGACAGATTTCTAAAAAAAGGAGTTGATGATTTGTCCTGTTGGTTAATATGTCTAATAAAAAAAATGGAGTGATGATCCAGTAGTTTAAAAACTATACAGATGGAGAGATATAATTAAATGCTGAAAAAAATGCATGAATCTAAGGCCACTGAGACGATGATCCCAGGGAACAGTTATTATCTCAGGTGCAAATGTTAAAGGCATGGAGATCATTTTATTATGTCTCTGCTTCTTTCACATTGCTTTGAATTTCTAACATTTGAGGAGTGTGTTGGAGATAGGCAGATAATGGGATTGCGACTGCAGTTTTGTGAATGGTTGAAGAAGGCATCCTTAACTCCCAGGCTGACTGTCACTTATGCATGTAGGATTGAGAGTCTATCACAGCATATTTATGAATTGCTTCCAGACCCCTAGATGACAGGAGGGATTAGGGGCAGCATCTGTCAAGTGTATTTTAGTTCATTTTCACTCCTACCTAGGCAGCCAGAAGGTTCTGTTTTCAGAGACCTGCAAAAAGCTGCAAAATCCTTGTATCTCTCTCAACCCCACCATCATCTTACTATCCCTAGATACTGCTAGAAGGTAGGATGCATCCACATCACAGTAACAGCCTGAGACAGGAAATCCCAATACTCTTGGATCTGTACTTCACTGTCTCTATTCTGCAATGTTTGGGGAAAGAATATCAGCTCTCACATATCCAAGAAAATAGACAGATTGTTAATGGAATGACATAGGGTGTGAGGCTGGATGAACCGTCTAGTTTTACTGAATCTGAAGTTTGGCGGCTGGGGGTGTGGTGTGGACTGCAGAGATGCTTGTCCTTTCTGGATAGAGCATTCTACATGTCCTGCAGAGATGGTAGTGCCAGGTAATGCAAAGGCAGTACAGAGTATGCTGATCCATGCTGCCGAGGGATTGTGCTCTAAGGCTATCGTGGGATTAATTAAATTCTTCAGCATTGAAAGGAGGCACCTGAGGGAGGCCTCAAAATGTATGTAAGCTGGAAAATGATAAAGAAAAGCTAAATCTGGTGCAACTGGGTGCTGCATCATTTTTAATTTCTGGGACCTGGGTGAAATCCAACCCAGATTGATGGGATTAAAGTCTTCTCACTGAAGATTCTTGGATGATATTATTTGATGTAGCCTCTGCAGCTGCTAATTAACTTGGACATTTAAAAATAGCCCCCAATTTAACTTAATGTGATAAAGTCAATTAAGGATCTAATGGTAATTGTGGGGTGTAATGGGAAAAAGTTACATTGCACAGTGGAGTGTGCTATTTTAAGGACTGGATTTGAAGCATGGTGTTGCCTTTACTCTGTATCATAGAAGTAGAGCATTGAGCCTGTTAGATGTATTTTAAATTCACAAACCAGTTGCAACTTTATGGAGCAATTCCACAGGCACTTATTTTCATGAGCTACAAAATCAATATCCATTCTTTGACAACTAAAGTGACAAAAGTGTCATTGGATGAGAGAAGGAAACTAATTTGAATTGCCTATTTTTTAATTGTGAGTTTGCATCAAAATTTGCCACACTTCATACTACTGACCTCGGCAAAGAAAGCACTGTTCAGAAAAGCAGCCATAGAATTTCAATATATTTAGAATGGTCATAGCCTACCTGAATTACTCCCAATTCCCATTGCTCAGTTGTGCAAGTCATACTGTAGGTTTAATCAGATTGAAGAACATTTTAGCACTTAGAATGAAGCAGATGTATAATAACTGTCTTATTCTTGAATTGCGTCAATGCTTACTGTATTCAAACATCTGAATCGTTGAACATATCATTTTACTTTGCAGCTTTCAAACTGTAGGTACATTTTCTGTTTGGATTTTCTGCAACTTATTAATACAGAGTCACTGTATGTTTCTCAATTCTTTCGGTAAAATCTTGTTTGAGGTTTATTTTGGTACATAGTGTTACAATACAGTCAGCAGCAGTGTTACCCCTTCAAATACAGTAGCATTTGTACCTTATGTTAAATACTGTATAAGATTATAATTTTCTATTTACTTACATTTTATATATAAAAAAACTTTCATTCTTGTTCTGTGTTCAGTAACATCCTGTATTACATTTCACAGATCATTTAGAAACTGTGTGATAGTAACTTCATACTGAAAGCTGTTTTATCATCCTAGTTTTAAGATGTGATCTAAAAACTGTTACAACAAAACTGCTATAATTTATAAATGCACAAAGGCCCCCATGGTCTCATTTAAAATCTGACTCTTTGTATTATTGTAGTCTTATTTCTTTGAAATATTTCTACTGCAGTCACTTAATATTAGGTTCCACTTTGCAATACTATACTTTGCAAATGACAATAGATTTTCTAGTTACATTTGTGAATATTGATTCTGGGTATCTATTAAAGCGGCTATCCAATCTTAATGTACAAACAATATAATATCTAAGAACATCCATCTTGAGTTGTCTAAGTTGTAGCATTGGTTAAATCACGTTCAAAAACATTTAGAATTTTAATGGATCTGTTGAAATTCAGCTTCACTAAAATTTTAAATATCTTTTTGAATGCGAGTGATTACACCTGAGGAAGAATTGCCCATTGTCTAACAGGACATTGGTCTTGCCTGGTTTCATTATGTTCAGAAAAGTAATTATGTGGTCCTGAAAACCAATACCTGTAGTGTTACACTGATCAAAATTTACAAAGTAGTCATATCACATGCTTCGTCATTCTTTTTAAGACTTTTTGAAATGTTTTTATGGATGAGTTTCCAACGGTAGGCGCTTCTGTTTTTCCTCGGATGGGTTACATTTTCTTTCTCCTCATTTTCAGACCTCTTCCTTGCCTTTTGGTAGTCACTTCTTTCTTCGACTCTTTAAAATAAAATTGAGTAATCCACATTAAGGTACAGGTTATGAAAGAGAAATACATAATGCAACTTTATTATTATTAAAGTAGCCATAATTTTTCAGATCCTGTCCACATGCCACTTTTGGAATTCAACAATTCAGAATATGTGAGAAGGCTTAAGCATATTTATTAGAATGCTTATATCTCAAGTAGCTTTTTCCATTCACAACAAATATTAATTACTTAAGACCTAGTTGAGAAACTTACTTTTTTAAGACAAGTGTGATACTTGAGGAACGGGTAATAAATCCTTCAGTGTTACTTCCGATAAGTCATAGAGTCAGAGTCATAGACCGGTACAGCTTGGAAACAGACCCTTTGGTCCAAATCGTCCACGCCTACCAGATATCCCAAATTAATCTAGTCCTATTTGCCAGCATTTGGGCCATATCCCTCTAAACCCTTCCCATTCATGTACCCATCCAGATACCTTCCAAATGTTTTATTTTGTACCAGCCTCCATCACTTCCTCTGGCAGCTCATTCTATACACGCACTACCCTCTGCATGAAAATGTTGCCCCTTAGGTCCCTTTTAAATCTTTCCCCTCTCACCTTAAACTCTAGTTTTGGACTCCCCTATCTTGGGGAAAAGTCCTTGGCTATTCACCTTAACCATGTCCCTTACGATTTTACAAACTTTGTATAGCATGTCAAGTTTGCTCCACCATTTATCATATTTATGGCTGATCTTCAGATTCAACATCAGTTTCCTGCCCACTTATGTGATTTATCCCTATATCCCTTGATTCTTTGACAGGCCAAAGATCTGTGTATCATAGGCTTAAATATATTCAATTACGGCATATTGAAAACTCCTTAGAATGGAAAATTCTAAAGATTCTAAGGAATTTCTCCTCATCTAAATCCTAAATGATTGGGCCCTGAGTTGTCAGGTTTTCCTGTTGTATTTGTAAAGTCTACCAGTTTAAGACATGAAGGGGAGTATTTTCATGTGGTTATGGTCCAATGGTTTTAACTCAAATTTACAGCGAAATGTGCAATTTCTTTAAATATACCAGAAACTGTAATGTGCGAGTTTGGTGAGGGGTGAAGAGGTGCTCCTTTCTTTCTCCATAGTTTTTAGCCTTAGTGTAGTTGGCTCTTACCACGGTACAGGGAAAGAAGCTGATTGGTGGGTATTAATAGGTTGTTGTACCTTTCATATTATTAAAAAGTTTTAAAGTTACGGGATCGCAGGTTCGCTTGGCCATGTGGTTTAAACTGTGCTTTGTGTGAAGTCATGGACACATTATATGTCCCAGATGAACACATTTATAGGAAGGGTCACTAGCTGCTGGAACTCCAGGTTTCAGAACTTCAGCGGCAGCTGGAGTCACTGTTATACATTCGTGAAGCAGAGGACTACATGGAGAACATGTTAGGGAGGTGTGTACAGCACAAGTTAGAAATGTACAAACAATGGAATGGGTACTAATCAGACAGTCCAAGGGAATCATGCAGGTAGTACAAGACTCCCCAGAGTCTATCTTGCTTGCTAACCCTTGATGCTTTTTGGAATTGATGAGTGCTGCAGGGGCGGAGGTGATTCATTTCCTCCTCCCAACATTATTCAGATTTTGTACTCTCTTAGTTTCTCCCTTTCATTTTTTTTTGTTCTGGGTATTGTTTTAGGGGCAGTTTTTGTCATTTGTTTCTTTTATTTAAAATAAAGCGGAGTTCTTTCTCAGTAGAGTTTGGCTTCTGAACAGGGAAAGAATCCAGAAGAGAAAGGTGGAAACTGATATTTGTAATAAACTATAAATTTACAACAAATACCTTGTAAATCTCAGATTTTTTTGCTGCTTAGTTCAACGTATGGGTGACAGTCCAGGAAACATGGGTTGAGCTCAAATAAAAAAAAGTAAATTTCTGAGTGCAAAAACAATAGGGCAATAATAGTTAGGAACATCACCTAGCCAAATATCAACCAGCACACTAACCGTGTGAAGGACACAGAGGGCACACATTCTTGAGCCACATTCAGAAGAAATTTTTTAAACCAGCATGTAATAAGCATAGTGAGTGAGGGAGCAATTCTAGAATTAGTCTTGGGCAATGAGGCTGGGCAGGTGGATGCAGTAGAAGTCAATCACTATTTTGGGTAGTGATCGTAATAAAGTCATATTTAACATTATTGTGGAAAGGAACAAAGTTAGAACAGAAGTAAAAGTTTTAAGTTGTAGAAAGGTAGACTTTACAAAGTTGAGAGATGATCTGACAAAGGTGGACAGGTTGTAGTTAATGAAAGTCAGTGGGAGGCTTTCAAAAGCGAGATTCTACAGGCTTTGTGTAAACATGTGCTCACAAGTAATAACAGTGTTACTGCCAAATCTTGAATCAGGGAAGCACTGTTACTTGTAAGGTTTACAGAGTGGGACTGCAAAGAGGAATTGGAATGGATAGCTAGTCATTTAGCTGGCATTGACACAATGGGCTGCATGGTCTCATTCTCTGCCGTAGCACTTTTTGTTTTATGGTTTCATGTAACAGACTAATAATTACTCTTTCACCTTGTTGATAACACTCCGGAAACTTGAGAGATTCCTGCCTACAGCAAAAACAGTGAAAACTATACTGTCAAATCATTATGTTAAAAACAACACTATGGTTAATAAGTGAATAGTTTCCAACTGCTTCAGGATAACTCAACACATGTTCTCATTACCCCTTTCTTTCTTACCTTCTTCCTCCTTTTCGCTCTCTGCTTGTTTCTCAGAATCTCCCAAAATATTTTCTTACTCCATTTCCCTCACATTCATTTTTCACTCTCCTTTCATCTATCCATCTCTCATTTCATCTGACCTTTCTTTCATTCACTCTCTTGTTGATGCTGGTTCACTTGATTTTTTTCTCTCTCTTTATATCAGTTAACCTTTACTGCTCCTTTATCATTCATTTCCTCTTTCTCTATTGTTCTAACTGTCTCTCTGTCCTTTTCTCAATCTCTTGCCTCCTTCATCACATTCACTTTCTAGTCACATCTCTCAATCATCATACTGTTACCAGCAGGAGTTCTTTATTTCTCAACATCCGAGCAATGCCTACGTCCCTTGTAGCTTGTTCTCTTGTCAGAAAGTAATAACATGCTGAAAGTTTGTATTTGCAGTAGCAACAATGTTGCTCTGGCCTCATTTTCTTCACTACCATTTTCTAGGATCGACAACTATTTAAGAGCCAAGTCTGTGAATCATGTTCAATGCTGAATATTGCTGTCTGCCAACACTAAATTTAGAAAAATTGATATGATTCCACAAACTATTATATGCATGTTGGCACACAAAAACAGGCCAACAGGTTCATGGAGATAGCCATGATATGGAGGTGCCAATGTTGGACTGGGGTGGACAAAGTCAAAAGTCACATGACACCAGGCGAGACGCCGACAGGTTTATTTGAAATCGCAAGCTTTCGGAGTGTAGCCCCTTCATCATTATGATATCTCCACATTAATAATTTGTACAGTTTTGAATTACTTATTACTTTGGTTAGACCTTTGGCATGCGACTCTTATGCCTATCATGTTATTCCAGTCTTTAGGTTTGTCTCCAGCACCATCTTATTTTAAATTTTTTGTAATTATCTCTCTGCCTCATTTAATCGGATTATAGGTCATCCCTTTGCTTGTTATTCAGCTGTTGACACTTTACTCACACCTTTTGACACTTTTGATCACCTATAGAGACTTATTATTCGACACTCCACTCACACCATTTGTATGAACTTTTCATCTCTCTGCCCTTAATCTCTCTGCCCACAAATTCTGTGTTCTGTGTGCTTCTCTCTCACTTCACATGATGAAGGGGCTATGCTCTAAAAACTTGTGATTTCAAATAAACTTGTTGGACTATAACCTGGTGTCATGTGACTTTTGTCACTGAGATAAGTTATCCTTCACATCAGCAAATGGTTTAACTCACATTTATCCACACCATTCTCACATCCTTTCTTGCCTAGTCTTATACATTTAAGATAATCCTGCCTTAGACATCAACTCAAATTAAATTCCACAGCTTGACAACTCCATTTCACCCGTCCTCTGTTCTAAATCAAATATTTAAGCCAACATTTTTACCACAATGAAGAGGATTCCCAACATAGACAAAATGGCACCAAAGACATGAATGTGGAAGTGTCACTCCCAAACCCACCATTGTTAAGGGAAGGCATGAGTGTGTGTACAACATGAATAAACCCATTGGAACTGTCAAGTTGTAAACGCATCTGCCAATCTAACAAGCTAACTGTCAGTTTATCAAAGGAACTGTCAAGCTGTCATGGCCCGAAACGTCAGCCTTCCTGCTCCTCTGATGCTGCTTGGCCTGCTGTGTTCATCCAGCTCTACACCTTGTTATGGCATTTCAATGTCCTGGCACTTAATGTTTTGAAAGAGCCATTTGCAGTGTATAAAAACAATTTGTTTGCTGTTTCACCCTGTCTGTTGACCTAAGCCTCAGGGCTATCATTAAATGACTTCTACTGCACCACTATGGCACAACCTATCTTTATCACAGTAGAGTGCATTTCTGCTCACTGTGTGATAATCACCAAGTGCTTTTAAAGGCTTTAAAGTGGGGCAATGAATTCAAGTGTTTGTTTTTATTGAGGATTAAGTAGTGGGAGTACATTAATTGAAGTGAAATAATTTTTACAATGAGTGTATTTTTAACTGGTAAATTCCTCAATAGACAATTAAAACTTTATAGTAGATCATCTCAGCATGTGTTCTGATGCATTCAGGGTGTAAGGACAAAGGGTTTGTCCCCGGGATAAATTGCCAAGATGCCTTTTCCCACAGTCTGCCTCTGCAGCCAACAGCCCCTCTGTCGCCTTGGTATTCTCCTTAGCAGTGGTGGACACCACCTTGCTATCCATCACCATCCGCCTCCCATCAACACCCCCCTGTACCTACCAGCAAACCCACCACTGCCACCTCAAATAATGAAAATCCAGAGCACCTTCTCCTGTGTTGGGTTTGTAGAGTCAGAAACTTGTCCTACTTTGTGCTCCTAACTTGGGAGTCAAGCTTCAGTCCTTAACCTTGCGTCTATGACCCTTCAATTGCTAAGAACAGTCTTATGCCAAATACTGGATCACATAAATTTATAATTATAAACACTTCCATTACATCTGCAACTGCACTTTTCTAATGGAAGGTGTTTTATGCTTATATTTACTCATTTTGGACAGTTTTATAATGAATCTGTATTTTACCCTCTAAGGAATCCTTCTCATAGTCCAAAATAGGACACAATACTTTAACTAAGGATTTATTAAGCTTTCATAGAGCTCATTATTATATTCCATACTTTAAAATTGTAAACCTTGCAATAAAACAAAAGTCTAGCAGCTTTTTTGTAATGATGTTAACATTCTGTAAGCCTTCACTTGCAAGTCCCTCTCCTCTTCCACACTACTGCATCTACTTCCATTCAGAGTGTCATTACCGCTGTCAGGTTTATCAAAATGCATCATTTCACATTTACTGATATTGGATTCCATCTTTCACTTTTTATACACATTACTTCCATTTTATTTAAATACCTTTGCAATATCCTTTGATTTTCTAAAAGGCATGATACCATTTTGGTGTTGTCTGCAAATGTCAGTCTTACTCACTCAGAGCCCATAGATCCCTTATATACATGGTGAACAGAACTGACCCAAAAAAACCCCTGCAAAACACTACCATTCACTTAGCTAAACTGTAAGGCTGTTCTTAACTCTTAGCCTCTGAATGGGACATTAAATAAAAGGCAGACTTGCTTTTATATGTCTTTTTCATTACTTCAGGACATCATAAAAAGGTTGACCGGATTTCATCACAGCTCAAATGTGGGGAACACAACAGCTAATTTACACATAGCAAGCTCCCCAAAACAGCAATGCAATGGTTAATAAATAATCTGCTTTTAGTGATGTTGATTAAAGGATTCATTTCGGCCAATGCACTGTGGATAAGTCTTCTGTTCCTTTGTGAAATAGCACCATGAGATACTTTACATCCAACAAGAGTGCAGATTGTGCATCTATTAGATCATCTGGGAAACAGTCAGTGCAGCATTCCTTCAATAATGCACTGGGGTATGAGCCTGAATTATTGTGTTCAAGCCTCTGAAGTGGGACTTGAACACACAACTTTCTGACTCAGAAGCAGTGTGTTACCACTGACATGGTTACCACGACTGATATAAACTCTGAGCTAGAAACACGCCTCCTCCACCAAAGTACAGATCTGAAGTATTTTAACTCAAGATCATTGTTCTAACCTTCATTTCCTCTCAATTTGTTGCAGCATAAACATGTTATATCTTAGTAATCAAACTTGCTTGTCATTGCAGATGGAGGATCAAAACTAATTGTAGCTTTCAGGTGAAGCAGGTTTAAGGAGTTGGGACATATTTTCACCCCGTAGCAATTACAACTATTCAAACATTCAGGGTGCTGAAGAGAACAGACTACAAACTGGGCTGAAATTTGAAGCTACTGTATTTCTCTTTGTCCAGGAAAGAGTTAAAAAGTCAACAGGAAGAGGCCCAGCAGTGTTTTTTTAATGGTTCCCCTTTGAGTGTGTGCCTGAGGTTTCTTGAGCAATCTTCTAAATTTCACACTGCTTGCTCCACTGGAGTTCTGGGCTGCACTTACTCTGGTTCTCTAAAAGAAACACAAATGTTATGGACTTTATTCCAACCAGACTGATTGTGGTTAGAACACTTTGCCAGACTATTGTGTTGTGACTGATTGTAATCTCACACAATACGTCTGCTTTCAAATAGGCACCTTGGTATTTTGATATTTTGATATAACTTTGATATTTTGGGAGAGGTGGAGACCTGGATTAGTTACGTATGCGCATCCTGTCTGATTTTCCGTCCTACTGTCCCTTGGTTAGAAATTCAAAAGATATAATTAATCCAGATCATTTTAAATTGGACTAAGATATCAAAAGCCATGCAGATGAGAGTAAAACAAATTTCCTCATACAGTTTATGATTAAACTCTGATTCCAACACTAGAGTTTTTTTTTGGTTATACAGTGAAATGTCTGAAAATTAAAGGCAAGACTGAAGCACTACAATGCTAGCCTTGAGAACTAACGCAGGTAGACAGGGCAGTGAAAAAGGAGTTTGGTGTGCTTGCCTTTATTGATCACTGCATTGAGTTTCAGAGTTGGACTATCATGTTGCAGCTGTCTAGGACTTTGGTTAAGCCACTTTTGGAATACTGCATTCAATTCTGGTCTCCTTGTTGTAGGAAGGATGTTTAGAAAAGATTTACAAGGATATTGCCAGTTTTGGAGGGTTTGAACTATAGCGAGAGGCTGAATAGGCCAGAACTGTTTTCTCTGGGGTGTCAGAGGCTGAATGGGTGACATTATTGAGGTTTATAAAATCATGAGGGGCATGGATAGTGTGAATAGATAAGGTCTTTTCCTCAGGGTAGGGGAGTCCAAAACTAGAGGGCATGGGTTTAAGGTGAAAGGGCCAATATTTAAAAGGGACCTAAGGGGCAACTTCTTCAAGCAGATGGGGTACATGTATGGAATGAGCTGCCAGAGGAAGTGGTGGAGACTGGTACAGTTACAACATTTAAAAGGCATCTGGATGGGTATATGAATAGGAAGGGTTTGGAAGGATATGGGCCAAATGCTGGCAAGTGCGACTGCATTAATTTAGGATATTTGGTCAGCATGGATGAGTTGGACTGAAGGGTTTGTTTACGTGCTGTACATCTTGATGACTCTATGACTCTATAACTAGTTATCATGATGATTAGAAAGCTTGTCATAGATTAATGCTTTTCAGAATAGTACCGAGTAAATTAAAATTCTACAACAAATTCCGCGTGTAAAGTAAGCAAGCAATCTGAAACAGTATTAATCTTTTCAGTAATTACTTAACTCAATGACATCTTTAAAAAAGATTTTGGAATGTGGAAGGAATGAATAGAAATATATGAAAATGTGGAAGGAATGAATGGAAACATCAAATCATGAGCTCAAAAAATAATTGGAAATTGAAAGATGAGACTGGGTAAGTTAAATGAGAGCATTTCAGGTATTTGGAGCTAAATTTAATTGCAAATAACTGAGTATCTACAGCCACAATTGACAGACACTGGAGTTTAAAGGTCAGTTAGAATCCATGAATATATATTTTTCTCGTCAGAGTTTCATTCCAACTTACATATCATAAAGCTCTAACGTACTGATGATTTGTTCTCCATATTTACACACCCCATTCTCACCCAATTATCCCTTAATTACAACATAACCATTCCCTGTTCGTTTGTTCTATTTGGCCTCAGGTATCCCTGCCAGACCCTACTAGAAGATAACAAGAAAAGTTCAATTGCCATCAGTCACAAACCACTACTGCCTTTAACAAACATAACTGAGCTGCCCTCCACATCTGCACTGTGATAGGTTTTCACTCAGACCTGTAAACTATGATTTGTTTCTGGGTATTGCCTCATTACCTAGAAGTTCCCTTATCCAGGCAACAGCAATAAAAATAAACTTTAAAGTAATGTAGTTGAATAAATGATAAAATGCCATGTTATTTAACTTCCTATAATAATTTGGTTTTTCTTAGTATTATAAAATAGTTTGGGTCAAAATGACACGTTATAAATTTTGAAATACCTTTGCAAAAATATAACAAAGACCTGCATTATTTTGTTAAAAAGAAACTCTTTGTTTAAATGCCTCAAGATATCAAATAAGTTACACCTACTGACACGACTGCATTTTATTGTTGTTTAACGGTAGGAAAAGTACTATATTAAAGAGGCACATTCATGATTAATCGGTACTGGTTTAATATGTCAACTTGTTAAACATTGGACAGAGAAATGATAACAAAACAAAATGAGAGCTTCCAAAAGCATATCCTTACATGCGATGGCTGACATATTTATTTCAAATTTTAAGTAAGTTTAATGAATAGTTCTTCACAAGCAGCAAATATCTGGAAAACATTTCTTTTCACAGCTGTACATTTTTACCTTAAATACCACTTATCTACGTTTAGACCCAACAGATCTCCTGGTATTCCTGCTCTTGGCCAGAGCCAAGCTGGTAGTCTCCGCTCAAGTAGAAGAGTTGTTGCAGCAATCTGAAAAATATTAATCTTATCAGTAATTGCATTAGTTTAAATTTAAACTATAAAGGAGAAAGAGAATCCAAATAATTTTAATAATCCAATCACTCACAACATTGAGCCTGCCTTGAAACAAGCATCAACAAATCAAAATACTCTTTTGTGTTTCAATTCTTGTGTAATCCAAAAGGCAACGTGCAGGAGGTATGGTCAGAAGTATTAAATGCAATGAAATGGTCAATTCCTGGTGGATGAGGACAGGAGCAGTAGAGAAGTTTATTCCTGGTTACTAGAGCTGTGAGATCCTGGCCTCACCCAAAAAGTAGGTTCAAATGATCAACATATCTTCATGAAAACTCTGTGATCAGTATCTAAGAACAATCTGCAACCAGGCAGCAAGATTTCTGTCTATCGCTTTCATGAATCTGGAAAACCTGGAGGTTTTTCTCCGTACAAGACATTAACAGAACATGTGGTACATTCAGCTGGAATTGGAGTCTCTCATTATGTAGGTGACGCAGGACCAGCCTGTTTATCTTGGGAAATATATGAACTGTTGCTCTGTTGGCAATTGGAGACAAAGGAAACACCATATTGGGTGTTTTTTTGGGTACCAGCTATCAATTGTCATTAAAGGTCTAGAGGAAGTGATAATAGCTATCAGGCCATCCATCTCATCTAATAGTGGACAAACAGACCCAGAAGCCAAGTGAAATGTTTAGGACTGTTGTTTGACAAGTGGTATCAGTGCTCAAACTCTCTGCATTAATGCACAGAAATTCTTAATCTTAAGATTTCTTCTCAAACAGAGCCATTAAAATCTGTAGGGTGTCAATATCTGAGTGAGACTGATAAAGTGATTGAGCATTTTTATAGGAACACCGTGTTCTGTTGGCTGAGGGATGGTGACAATCTCAGCATTTAAAATGAAAGGAAGGGTCTAGGATTTCTTGTGGTGTGAGAGAAGGTAAGAGAAAGAAGGTGTGCCGAAATCATCCGTAGTTTTTCAAGCAGCATGCATTTGTGATGGAGAAGTTGATGAAAATGATTAGGTATAAATAAATCACACATGGTATCTCCTCCAGTGTCACCAGTGGCCATGAACTCTGGTCTGCTGCTTCCATGACCAGATTGCACTCTTCCAGTAGGAAAGTGGTGTGCAAATTGGCTATTCCCATGTTGGAGACAACTTGTTGCCTTGAATTGTGCATGAACTCCATCTGGAAGGGAGAGGGAGCTAGGGAGGTACTTGTGAGGTGTTTGGAGGATACAGCTGCCACAGTGGAATTGCTGGCCATTTCTGTGTGTGCTTGTATACATGTGTGCAGTAATGGGTAAGTGTAGGTAGCAATAATAGTAAGAGTATTAATTCTCTCCACTGGGTTTAAAACCTGTTATCATGGTTAAATGGGGGAGTCAGATGACCATACTTTATGGAAAAGAGCCATTCCGCTGTGAGTTTCTCCAAATTGTCATATTAATGGCCAAAGGGTAAGCTTGCCCTCTAATATGGATGGCAGGTGGATTCATGAAGCTAGAGAAGTAATAGGAGACCATCCAGCTCAGAAGCAATAGGGTACTGTTCAACTGTGAGAGATGGCGGCCCAAGAAGGAAGCACCTTCTTTTCAACTTTTTAACCTTAAATTTAAAGATTTCTGTGGAAGTTCAGTCACCAGAACCCTACTGCAGACTGAACTGCTTTCAGATAAGCTGCCTCCAATTTCGAGGACCTGTAGGCTTCCTGGAAGATTCCAGAACAACCATTAACAGGCTAAATTGGCTACCTGCTGCCCCGCCACACTGCCTCCAGGGAAGTGACTCAGGGATGAGACAGGCACAATGGCTGGCAATGCAAATTCGAGTACCAACTGTACTCTCCTCCACTAGGGTGTAAAGATCCAGCATAAGGAAAATGATGCTCAGTGAGGTATGGTGCAGTGAATGCAAGATAGAGTAAAATTGGGTGTGGGGTTAGGGACAGGAGAGTGCAGTGTCTCAAGTTTTGTTGTTTAGTAAGGCAGGGAGTGACGCTGGGCAGATCAGTTAATATTTTATCAGATTCTACCTTAGCAATTCAATTTAACACATTTTTTGCTGCATTGCAGGCTTTTTCTTGGGCAAAGCTTCTACAATCTCTATCTAGCTCCTCAGTAGAAATCTGAAGAGTTTCCTATTTAATGGAGGAAAAAGGATGTCTTAACCCTCTCTACTACTTGCTCCAGTATGTCCAGAGCAGCATCACAGAAAACCTTGCTGCTCATTCTTCCTGACCTTCAACAAGTTGTTTAGTAATTTTTTGCATCTCTGCATTCAGAATGCTCCTACCCATTTAATAGACATTGAACCAGACATTAATAGCGTGGATCCACACACAAATCATTGCATGTAGCAGGCAGCACAAATGGTGCATAAATGGGGCACAAGTGGAGTAATAACTGCTGTGGTAACTAGTGCCCTGAATGTCTGATTTGAGGGAACAATATGCCAGAGAGATGCTGCAGGCAGTTGTTTCAAATTTTTTCATGAATGGCTTGGCTTTTGCTCCACACCTTTCAGCAGTCAGGCAACAATGAACCTAATGTATATATATTTGTGCAGAGCTGTTGCAGGAATTTGGAACTGAAGTGACAATATCAATATTAACAGAATCACATTATTTGTACTATAGCTAGGAAACTTTAAAGAAGTAACATATTAATGCATTGGGTCCAGCCATTATTTCACTTGAAGTATTAGAAAATGTCATTGAAGACAGAGCCAAATTTACCCCTCCAGTCGATTTGCAGACAGGGATCCATAATCTTTCCTGGGTGGCCTTCCCACTGTCCTCCCAACCTGCCTCTGAATTGCCTAAAATATTACTTGGGAGCCAATGCCTAGGGTGCCCTGCCAACCCTCACATTCATTAATTAAATTCATTCGTGGGATGTACATATCGCTCTCTAGTCCAACATTTATTACCCATTCCTAAGTACCCCTGAGAAAGTGGTGGTGAGCTACCTTCTGTAACCACTGCAATCCTAGGATATAGGGTTATCCATAGTGCTGTTAGTAAGCAAATTCAAATATTTTGACCTAGTGAAAAAGTAGGAATGGTAATAAAATTCCAACTCAGGATGCTGTATCACTTTGAGGGTAATTAGTATGTGGTGCTGTGCCCATGCATCTGCTGCCCTTGTCTTTCTAGGCAGTTGGGGTTGAAAGGTTGGAAGGTGCTGTCCAAGATGTTTTGGCAAGTTAATGCAATGTAGATGGTATACATTGCTGCCATTGTGTATCGGTGGTGAAGGGAATGAATGTTGAAGGTGGGGATAAGGTATCAATCGAGTAGGTTGCTTAGTCCTAGATGGTGTCCTGGCTATTGCTGCCACAGGGGTTGATGGAACAAAATAACTGCCAACCAGTCTGTTTGGCCAACAGGGTTTTCATCCAAATGATGGTATGGTATAGGAGCAGATGAGGGGAGGTGATGGCCCAGTGGTATTATTGCTGGGCTGTTAATCCAAAGACCCAAGTAATGTTCTGGGAACCTGGATTCAAATCTCACCACAGCAGAATGAGTTCATAAAAATCTGGAATTAAGAGTCTCATGATGACCATGAAACCAATGCTGATTGTCAGGGAAAAACCCAACTAGTTCAGTGATGTCCTTTAGGGAAGGAAACTGCCATCCTTACCTGGTCTGGCTGACATGTAACCCCAGACCCACAACAATGCAGTTGACTTTTAACTGCTCTCTGGGCAATAAGGGATGGGCAATAAATGCTGCCTATCCAGTAATGTCCTCATCCCTTGAATGACTGTAAAAAAAGTAGGCCATTCATCCCCTTGAACTTGTTCTACTATTCATTAAGATAGTGGCTGATCTATTTGTTTTTCAATTCCACATTCTCATTTGCCCCAGTAACCTTTGATTCACACATCTAACAAGACTGTGTCCACCATATCCAGTTATGTAAATTTAATCTCTTTGAGGTTGATGTACTTCAATTGGTTCTTAGGAGGCGCGGCAGGGGGTAGAGATAATATCCCACCATCTGAAAAAATCTTGCCTGGAGAGTCAATGTATTCATTTCACATGTGTGTGGTTGTATTTCTGTCTTAATAGGGAGGTTTGACGAAATCCTGATGGTAATTTACATGAAACTAGTAACACTTATTTTAAAGGTATTGTCAATTTTTTAGGTAATTGGATTGATAAGCTCATATAATATTTATGGTGAGCATACATTCAGCAGATCCAGCTTTTACTTTACCAATTGCAGCATTCAATTCTTTCTTAAAAGGAAACAGATTGTTTCCTCCTTGCTTGAAGTCTATTCCATACATTGATCATTCGTTTTGAGAAGAATTTTCTGACAGTAATCCTAAATGTAGTTGAACGTATTCCCAACAAATATTATTACAAACATTGATAAAAACTAATAGAAAAATAAAATCATTTATAAAGATGATTAAAGTATTCACTACCTGAGCTTTCCACAGTGACTTTCGTTCACTGACGACTCGATAATGAGTATCACCCATTAAAGCAATGAAAAGATTCAGGAGAAGAACAAAGCCAAAACACATGTACACCATATAAAGGACAATGATAATGTCAGGGATTTTGATGTCAGGTGGACCTGGAAGTTCAGTGAGACCCATCATCAGCTGAAACAATGTGAAAATAGTGATGGTAAAATCCCTGAAGTACAAATAAGTATTTGGATCCAAGGCTTGAAAGTGAACATCGAAACCTATGGTGTTTAAAGATAAACAAATCATTAAGATATTATAACAGCACCAAAATTAATGAAGTAAAAACAGAAAATGCTAGAAATACACAGCAGAGCAGAAAATCTATGAATCTGTCACTGAGTGTTGTGACATGCCCATTGGGAAGCTTTGCATCTGGACTTGCCAGGTTAAGGGAAGGGTTTTCGTCATGTGTACTTTTATAGCAGGTACTGACTTGACCCAATGATTAGAACGTTTCTGACTGAAAGACACTTTGATGGTTGCCAGAAAATCTCATCCTCATCCTTCTGTGCAAGGAAACTAAGAGAAAGACAACAGTTGAAGGAGACTTCAGGCAACTTCATTCAGGTGGTTTCACCACCCACTGGATATGGGAGGCAAATTGTGCCGGGCATCCAATTACTACCGTCTCTACTACCATTATTCTTGTCTTGGAACCATACTTACCTAGATTAAACTATTTCCAGTTGCTACATAGTGTACCTCACTATTTTCTGTTCCACACTGTTTTGTCCGATCTACTTCAAACTTGGGTTTGAATTTATATGTGTGCATAAAAGGTCTTCAACTGATCCAAAATGATACCAAAAACCTATTACCAGAGGTCACCTTCCTCAAACCTGGCACACACCATTTTCTCTGGGAGGTAAATGGAAGCGAGTTGAAGGTTCATGGAAGCCATACTACCATTTTACAGTGTGCCTGCCTTAAAAACTAATTTTTGTTGCCGTGTGAACATACAGCACAGATGATTCAAGCCCTCAAGCCTATTCAATAATGTTATGGCTGATCTGATGGTGTTTTGAATTCAGCCATCCCATCTACCTCCAATAACACTTGACTTCCCTACCTAGCAAAAGTCTTTTCCATCTCTGTCTTAAAACAGTCAATGACCCTGTCTGAAAAGCCTTCTGAGTTCCAAGGTCACACAACCCTTAGGTTGGCATAGGGGTTTCAATGGTTGTGGGGGGGCAGGGCAGTGGCTGAGTGGAGGGCATGTGATGGGATGGGATCAGGGCTAGAGGGTCTCTTGTTTTCTGTTGTTACAAGTCCTAGGTTACTAGGTGTAATCTCTTCCACAGTCTCCCTGTGCAAGCAGCAGTTCATGCCTGCTTCTGCACTGTACTGTGGGCAGTAAGTTTTCCTCCCACAAATACCCAAGCACTTATTTAGACAAAAAAAAGAAGAAATGAATTGAATAGCTAATCCTGGCAATCTGGGAGGGGTCAAACATCGAGACATGAATTGTAAAAATGACTTACAGGGAATAGGTTCCAGATTGGAGGGGAAATAAAATGGACACAGTTTCAGTTCATGTTTTTTACCCATCAGATACCCAACAAATTAATTATTTTCTCACTTTTTGTTCTCTGTCTTTTCCTTCTGTCACTAAAATGATCATTCTGCCTATATTAGTTTTCAGCATTACAATAAAATCTATTCAATCCAAGATTTCTCTCCCTCCACTCTGGATTTATTTTGATAGGCATGATTTCTACTTTTCTATTTTAATGAAGGATTGGCTTCCAAAATGTTACTGTAACATTTCATGTTATAAACATTGATGAGCCTGCTGTATATTCCCAGCATTTTCTTTGAATTACAATTTGCAGTGTGCTATTTGTAACACTGCATACTTTACCTACCTGCACCAAATCCTATAATGACAATTATCAGAACGTAACAAAACCTCATGAGATCACCAAAAATCATCTAACAAAGAGAAAAGAGAAAATAATTTATTAGCTACACAACAGACAATTGGATTATGATAACACTGAGATGATTACAGTAAGTAGCACAAAAGTGAAATCAATTATACTGCAAAGAAGCTCTGAGAAAATCAACTCCATTTTTTTTGTTTAAGGAAAGACTGATCTTACCATAGATTTTGACTCCATTTTACTTATATCAACTATTTGCCTTTTGCATTTAAAATATCATGCATTGTTAAACCTACTGGCCTGTCCCTCATGTTCTGCAGGATTGTTAACTACAGACTCCACAACTTGAGTTTGGGTCCAAAAACAAGATGAAATCAGTCAAATTCATTTCATGTGGGGACCTTAGGCCCAACAGAGAGAATTTTTCATTCCATCAGGTGAGTCTTTGTTGAGACTAGTGCCTAACGGAACCCCAGCTTTTGTTTTAGAATACATGTTTCCTTCATGCACCATTATTTTAAGGAGGAAGAGGAACAAAGATGAAAGTAGGAATGTCGTGGTATAAAAATGTTTAGATAAAAACATTAGTTTTTGGCCTTACACTAAGCTTCCCCAGCCCCCAAACCCCGTCACCCCGAATAAGATTGGTGTACAGTGTGAATTTGTAAAAACAGATTATGAAATCACTACATTGCTGAAAAAAAGTTAAGAAAATTGGGCACATAACAAATGTCAAAGCCAAAAAACTAACTTGTAAATGAGTAAGTCAGTATTTCCTTCTGGAGTGACAGATGATCAACCACACGAATATTCATGCAATCTTCAAACAAAAAGAAACACAGGACCCTTAAAAAGGGACACCATGCTTATAATTAGAATCTTCAAGATGATTTTTTGGTTGAATGACATATTAAGAAAATAAGCTACCAACCTTTTGTATCATGATACAGAGGGGACCAAGCAACTTGAATCCACGTGCAAAGTAAAGGACATTACACCAGGCACTTATCAGAGCATAGGCCATTATAACGGTTTCCCATTCATGGTTCAAAACTCTTAGTATCATGGTGATTAGAACAAAGCAAGCATAAACAATCCTAAAAACAAAATTAGAAAAGAGGTTTTTAGGTTGCGGGAGATAGAGAAACAATCCAATGTTGTGAAGTTGTTGATACGTGAAGGGAAATTTTGCTATTTTCAGCATTTTTTTAAACCAGAGGTATTAAGTCAAGTAAGGTAGCAGTGCAGTGAATTGACTGCATCAACCTAAATTTCCATGATCTGCTCACTTAAGTTAAGGGCCTGGCCTGTGCATTGGGTTTGGAAAGACAGCAGAAAAAGCCTGATGGGAGTTACAGAAAATTCAGCAGCAATTCTAAATTTAGCAGACTTTTCAAAGTTAAGGTAGGGAAGAGATGATGTTAAGTGTTAATTGAGTGAACTGAATGTCAACAGGTAGGCAGCAAAAAAGTTATTTGCACAAGCGATAGAGCATACAACACTGGATTTTCTGGATTGTTGGCTAGAAAAATATAATTTGGAGCTGTATGAAGTGGCTGCCCTGCTTTTCTTCAAAATGACCCTCCCTGGAAGACAATACATTCTTAATGTAGATGAAGAACAGCCTCAGCTCTGTTAACATTACATGTCGGATATGTAAAAAGACACACCAAACATCAATATGTTTTAATGGAATTTCATATGGAAAGTCTACCTAGTCATTACAAATACTGGGGATAAAATATCCCACAAATACATTTCAGTGAACACTCTCTTATTGCCATCATAAACATAAATCTTTCACTGTATCTCATGCAATTTTAAATTCAGGAAGATACAGTCTTCACCTCACAATTTACAATACAAAGTCTTGCCATAGTCGTGTCTTTCAAGGGCATCATATCCCCTTATTGTGAGGAGAAAATGGCAAAGTGGTAATGTCACTGGGCTAGGCTAGAACCCTAGGTTCATCTTCTGGAGATGTGTGTTCAAATCCCGCCATGGTAAACAGTGAAATCTGAATTCAGTAAAAATCTGGAATAATAAAATTAGCCTAATGGCAACCACTGTTGATTTTTGTATTTTAAAAAAAGCCCAACTGGTTCACTAATGCTCTTTAAAGGAAGGAAACCTGCTGTCCTCACCTAGTCTGGTCTGTCTATGATTTCAGACCCACAGCAACGTAGTGGAATCCTAACTGTCCTCTGGGTAACTAGGAATGGGTAATAAATGACGGCCTTGTGAGCAACGTCCACATTAAAAGTTGCACCTAAACTGGAGGGGTACCAATATCCTTGTAAGAGGTTTACTAATGCCACAAGGGAGGTTTTAAACTGGTGTGGTGCAGTGTGGGAAACAGAGCAGTAGGTCAGTATATGGAGTGATTGAGGAAAAGGTCAACATTAAGGCAAGTAAGTCTAATAGGAAGAACAGGCAGGGCCAGGTTAATGAACACTGAAGTAGTGGTCTGAAGTGTATTTGCTTTAATGTGAGGAGTATAACAGGTAAAGCTGATAACCTTAGAGCCTGGATTAGTATGTGGAACCATGATGTGGTAGCCATGAGAGAAACTTGGTTGAGAGAAGGGCAGGACTAGCAGTTCACTATTCCAGAGTTTAGATGTTTCAGGCGTGATACAGAGGGAGGTAAAAGGTGTGAGGGAGTTGCATTAATGATTAAGGAGAAAGTCACAGCTGTACTGACAGAGGACATCTTCGAGGGCTTACCCAGCAAGGCCATATGGTGTAGAGCTTAAGAATAAGAAAGATGCAGTCACTATGATCGGGTTTGAAATGGGTCATTGATTAACATGGTTGCCTTCGCACACAGTAGTGAGCAGGTATTATGCACCAGTCCCTTCCTGCCAGTCACTAAATATGGGCAGTTTTCACACCACTTAGAATCAGATGGTAATCTCTTGCATGGTTTTTCTGGACTGCCTCTGCCGGCTCCAATGGGTATCACTAAATTTTGCCAGGTGTATCTCTGCAAATGACATCAGATACAAGCAGACTTTCTTCTAATTTTTCTGTGCATTTCTCTTTATCACTCAGTTTTCCAAGAAATGACCATAGCAATAGCCATCCCATTCAACATCGATTTTCCTATTCAGAGACCGATTCCCTTAAATGCTGGGAAAGTGGAGAAAAAAGCAAGCAAAATTGTGCCTATTTGCAAAACGCCAAAAAGAAAGTATGTTAAAAAGGCTGGGGTTTGGAAGTTCATCTGTCCTCAAAAGTCACACAACAAGGACAGCACACTGTGTGTGTAGCCATTACAAAAATGCAGTGTGTGTTCAAACCTATATCCTTTTCAGAATATTAATGAGCAACTGCACCCAGTAGCAAGTATCTGACAGCCCAGCTCTGACCTCTCATTGAATCTGCACTCCTGACACATATTCACTCTGCATCAAACCTTCCATATTCCCAAAGGCCTGTGCACAAATGAGCTGCTGGCCACATCAGAGCAGAAAATCTCCCCTCATCTTTCTTTTCACATGGTTTTATATGGTAAAGAGAAAGTGTGTACAGTCTAACTGAGAAATTTCAGGAGACTTTGTTGACAGAACAAACAATGAGAACTTTTTTTTCTTTTGGAATTCACCTCTCTAAGCACAAAATACATTGGCATAATTATGATTGTATTATTGTAACCTCCGTTCTGTAAAAGGCAATACCACCCTTCAAAACATTATGAAACATGCATATTACATATATTCTCTATCAGCAATGAACATCGTACCATCATAGTATTATATATTAATGAATATAATGCTTAATGGACTATTACAATTGCAGATTTAAAAACTTCCATTTTATTACTATTCTGCAATTTGATCATTATAAAGCCTCTCAGATCTCACATACACACAATTTGTGGGAGCGGAAGAGGTTTACAAGTCTCGTGTAATATCTGGATCAATTCCTTCCTATCCTCTATCAAATTTCCTTTACACTCAGCTTATTTCTTTTGGTTGGAGCTGACTGCTTACCCTTGCACAATGCATTCTGTAGCAGAATAATGAACAATAGACCACAATTTCAGGAATTTTGATGCTAAATCCACTAAATCCCGAACTTGCAACAGATTCAAGAAAGCTGCAAGTTCTGAGCCATCCTGTAGGAATGTATGGCAGCCATTCAACATGATAAACCCCTCCACCAGTCATTGTCAAATACAGTAACCACTTCATTTGGGGACATTTTTTGGTGATTTTTATCAATGGAATAATGTTGACTAGAACACTTTCATTTCTTTGAAGGGATCTTTAATGGTTACCCGAATCCTGAGAATAATCAATTGAGAAGTTGATTCCTAAACAATTAAATAAGTGGTCCCTCCAATAATGCAGCACCTCTTCAGTATTACACTATGCAGTTCACCAAAGGTAAGAACATGAATAATTCAGTCATTCTAATTCACCTTAGCCCATAGAAATTTACCTTTCCCTTCCTCCAGCACTAGAAAGAAACTCAGCATCCCTGAAAAATACTTTGGGCTATATGTTCCTGTCCCAACACAGGGTCAATCCCTTCAGGTGGGCTCTGAGAAAGGGAGATGTACTCAATTCCAGGATTCCGGTGTCTAATTACATCACCAGTAATTTTCAATGTTGTGGGAAAAAGATGCAGGTCATGTGCACACATCCAGCTGTCCCAAATTACCAGCAGAGGTAGGTATTGCAGACACCCCACAACTTTCATGCAGTCAGGCTGGCTTTTGAAAGGAATGTGGTTTGCACTAGCTCAGAGATCTCATGGACCATACATATCTCTGTCCTGGAGTCAAGAATAATTTGACAGCAGGTTTAAAGGTTATTGTCAGCTTCACACATCATAATTAAACACTAATCATTTAAATGTGCCTTTAAGGCAATGACTTTATTGAATATTATTTGTTATTAAAAAGGAAATTTATCATTAAATTGACTAGTTTGGTGAAAATGGCAAATATCTGGCTATACAGAAGAATATTGAAATTCAGATTAGACTATGTCAATTGTTACACCATGATTGTTTTTCTCTCTGAATAAGAGGTCAGACATCTTTAGCCATGCTTCAAGGCTTGAACAAATGGCTAAGTTCTTTGAATGTCCTTGAAGATTTTAATGACACAACGTGTAATGGAATCTCATTATCAATGCTTGACTGAAGCCCAAACTTCACTGATTCAGCTAGATGGATTGTTGCCACAGCTGTGAAAGAGACTGAAATTTATTTACGTTAACTGTTCTATGAGCCTGCAAGTTGATTTTGAATTACAGATTGTATTGATAGTTTCATGATTTTAAATAGGATAATGATTTTTAAAATTATTTTCTTTATTTTAATAATTTCCAAAGTCTTCCCATTGTTGTTTCTGAGTTCTGCATCTAGTGGATACTGGCTGCATGGGCATGGTGTTTGAGTAGGAAAGGGGTGGGGTTTATAGGGAGGGCAGGTGACGAGAGCTGGGACTATGGGTGGGAAGTAAGAATCAAGGTCCTCACTATTACCCATAAAGTGAGCCAATGCCCTAGTGAATGGAAACTCCTTGCCACAGCATCCATTCTGTCTCAAATTTGCTTCTGGAACTAGTAGGCCTGACTTCAGCTAACCCTACTGCAAAAATAGCATAATCAAGCATTGTTGGGAAGGAGATCATGATGTCGGCAAATTCTCTGGACTTATGCTTCTCACCTCAATGGGGGTATCTGGACCTTTCTCAAAGGGAAAATCTTCTGTTTTCCCTCCAAAACTTTTTAAAATGGTAAACAAGTGGACTATTCTCTACACATGCTACAAACATTATTAATTTCAATTATTACTAATAGTAATTAGTAATTATTAATCATTATTAAAATTCCCATGTTCATTATGTTGCTGAGATGGAATTGACAATAGAATTTATTCAGTTTCAACTCATTTAATACATATTAAGTCTTTTTTCAAAGAACATAATGTTTTTTGTTTAAGCAAATCAATATTTTAGTTTTTTAATTCAACTTAATAAACAATAACAGATTCAACTACACAGGTCTGGCTCCATTTTAAGATAACACAACGAAAATGGAACTTTGCAATCACTTTGTTACTTGGAGGAAGACACTGTGAATAGGAAAATCTTAATTAAATTAGCACAGACTTTGATTAGCACAAGTCAAGTATTCTCAGATTTAGTACTGCTTTCATGTATAAAATTCTTAAAATATTACTGTTAAATTATAACATAAATTATTGTAATAGCAAAGTAATCATAATGCAATAAAACCATTGTGAACTGAATCAGAACAGAAAAGAATAAATATTCAATTTAAATATCTTACATTGTAATGTGAAAAGGACCTCCAGTTACAGTGTTCCCAAAATATTTTGCTGGCCCTATGTGAATCAGTCGTGGAATCTGAAAAGATAATGAGTTGATATATCATGATAAATTTTGTGAACTACTTTTATGTAGATAACTGCATTCTAAACAATGCAGATCAAATAAGACAGAGGAATTATTCTTGGATGGAAAAAAGACCTTAATTCCAAGGAAGTGAACTAATCAATTTTACGTTAGTTTTCCCGAAAGTGTACACATCCATCTATCTAAAATGTATTGAACGTCCAATATGAAGTGCACAAATCCTGTTTGTCAGTTTTGTTACCATATTTGCTGATCAGGTCAAAGTAAAATGGTAGCAAATCAGAACTGACTGGTCATTAATGTATGAAATAAAATCAATGTAAGTGGCCAAATAAGACAGAAAGAAATTCCTAAGTACTAATGACCACTCAAAAAAAACTGTGATTAAAGAGGAGCCAACACCAAAACAAGCAAATTGAAAGGAGAGAAAAAAATACTGTTCACATGTTTGCACTGACAAATTTTGTAATATCCAAAATAGAGTTCAAAATTAAAAGAGAGAAATCATATATACTTCACAAAAATATGGTTATAATTACCATAATCTCTGGTGTTTTTTTAGTTAAAGGGCTCAACTTTTCTCAGAAGCAGGAACTTAGCTTTAATATTTTTCCTCAGTGCTGTGAATTTGAATATACCCTTAAGTACACTGCAATGCTGTCGTTGGGATCTAAGCTGGTATCATCTTTGCCTGTTAAGGTGGATTGGAAAGCTCCCATGATACTACTTCAAAATGAATAATGAATTCTCTGGTAAGTACTTTGGGACTGCAGACAGGGGTCTGGGATTAAGGGAGGTGGAGCAAGGGACTAAATTGGGAGGATGGAGTTTCTCAGCATCCACTCCCACCGGCCTAGTCCAGTTCCTCAATCGTGCACAAACAAGTGAATTGATCATTAAATGACCTCTTAGGGGCGTTCATTGGGGCCAGGACAGGAAACTGGAGCTTGGGCCTTCCTATCTGGAAGTAAACTCAGGTTGGGACAGGACAGTGACAAAGTTCTGACAAGCTGCCCCCACATCATTAAGTTACCATCCCATCTCAAGATTCACCATCTCTGGGACTGGGTCATTTCGTTATATCCTAAATAATGGACAAGAAAAATGAAAATAAATTAGTTAACTGGCAATGGTGCAAAAATTCAGCGGGTCTTGATGCAACTGTGGAAAGAGAAACAGATTTAATAGAGTTGATTTTCCAAGGGTAATCAGGGCCTTGACATCAAGGTCATATTAGGATCCTGAAACTGCCCATGGTGCCAGTGTGTCCACCAGCACCACCTTTATGCAGGCAGCCTCTTAATTGGCCACTGCCACACTGGCCATCCTATTAAGGATGGGGAGTGGATGTTCAAGGCTGCCATGCCCATTCAGATGCTGCAGTAATGTAAGACTGGCAGCTTCACCAGGATACAATCCCCATGTCTGAGAGCATGTCGTCTGAGTAGAATCCTTGAAGTCATGACAACATCCTTCAGCATGAGGCATATCACTCACTCAGTCTGACAAACCTACTAGAATTTTAATGACAATATAACTGGTAGAACAAATGACAGAAAGCTAGTGAATGAGATATCTTTGGATTTTCAGAAATTTTTTGATAAGCTCCCACAAAACAGGTCAGTGTGCAAACTTAAAACACATGGGATTGTGGGTAATATGCTGATATGGACTGAGAATTGGTTATCAGACAGAGAGAGAGTCGGGACGAGAGTAGTGAAGTTTGATTGAAAGGCAGTGACTAGTGGGGTACTGAAGCAGTCAGTGCTTAAGCTCCAGCCATTCACTATATGCATCAATGATTTGGATAAGAGAATCAAATGTAATATTTCTATGTTTGCTGATGACACAAAACTAGGTGGGATTGTGAGTTGTGCATAGAATTTAAAGAAGCTTCAAGATAATTTTGATAGGCTGAGTATGTAAATGCATGGTAACATTAGTTAAATAGTGATAGATTAGGGATAAGTTGATTTACAAAGGGCTATGGGTGTCCATGTACACCAGTCATTGAAAGAAGGCATGTAGTTAGGAAGCGCACAGCACGTAGTTAGGAAGGCAACGGATACGTTGACCTTAATCGCAAGAGGATTTGAGTTTAGGAACAAGAAAGTCTCACTGCAACAGTACAAGGCCTTGGTGACACCATACCTGGAATCCAGTTTTGGTCTCCTTACCTAACAGATATATTTACCAGAGAGGGAGTACAGTGAGGTTCACCAGACTAATTCCTGGAAAAAGCAGGATTGTCATCCGTAGAAAGGTTGAGTCAACTAGATCTGTATTCAATGGGGTTTAGAAGAATGAGGGGAAGTCTCGGTGAAATATATTAAATTCTGACAGAGCTTGATGCAGGGATGATGTTTCCCCTGTCAGGCACTTTTGGAACAAACGGCCGTGGTTGCAGAATTCGGGACAGGCCATTTAGGACTGAGAGGAGTAGAGATTCCTGCAGTTAGAAAGTGGTGAACATTTAGAATTCTCCACCCCAGATGCCTATGGATGCCAAGTCACTGAATACATCTAAGAAAGAAATAGATAAATTTCCAGACAATAAGAGAGCTAGAGTGTAGCATTGAGTTGGAGAATCAGCCATGATCATATTGAATTTCTTCATGCTACTGACTCTATATTTAGCTGTGCAAGTTTAAGGAAAATTTTCAGTTGGAATGCTGAGCTCCAAAATGGCAATGTTGGCATAAAATTGACATAATGCACTGACTGTCATCACTGTCTGTCTACTCTGCATACATTAGGAGTGGACATCGTGTGGCCATACTAACACTCTGACCAGGATGTTATTCAGTGCAACTCTCACCAGAAATGTATGAATCCAAAGTGGTAACTATTATACCACAAGTAAGGTTGCTACATAACTAAATTTTGCAGCCCTTATTGTTTGGGGGAGAGAAGGCAAACCAGGACATACAGCAGTAGTCATTGTATACTCTGTGAAGCAGTCAGAATTTGAAATTGTGGTTAACAATCCATTCAAAAGCTTCAGCTGATGCAGTGCAAGCATTCTAATTCCACCAGTAATGGGCTGAGTAGCAGGGGTTCAGTATATAGACAATGGTCTGACGTGGATGACCACAGTCACAATTTAATTGTTCCTCATGTTCACATGGCCTGTGCTTAAGCAGTTGAGGCCTATCCAGACTTTCCACAGAACATTGAAATTTGAGACTGCACCAATCAGCTCAGTTAGCTGGTTGTGGTTGGTGATGTTGCAATTAAACCAGAAGTGTGTCATCAAGAGGTAAGGCTATTGTCAGTTTTAAAGGTACGGAATATTTTTAAAAAATTATTCATGACATGTGGGTGTTGCTGGCTGAGCATCATTTTTACACCATCTCAAGTTGTGCAAGAGACAGTAGTGGTGAACTGGCTTCTTGAACTGCTGCAGTCCATTTGGTATAGGTAGACATACAATGATGTTGGAGAGGGAGTTCCAGGATTTTGACCCAGCAACACTGAAGGAACAGCAATACTATTCAAGTCAGATTGGTGAGTGGCTTGGAAGGCAACCAGTAGGTGGTGGTGTTCCCATGTATCTTAAATCCCTGTCCTTCTAGATGGTAGTGGTCGTGGGTTTAGAAGGTACTGCTTATGAAGCCTTTGTAAATTTCTGCAGTGCATCTTGCAGATGGTACATACTGCTGCCACTGAGTTTTGGTGGTGGAAGGAGTAGATGCTTGTGGATGTGGTGCAATTAAGCGGGCTGCTTTGTCCTGAATGGTGTCAAGCTTCTTGAGTGATGCTGGAGCTGCACCCATCCAGGCAAGTGGGGAGTATTCAATCACACTCATGACTTACGTTTTGTAGATAGCAGACAGGCAGGCTTTGGGGATTTAGGAGGTGATTTACTCATTGTGGGATTCCTAGCCTCTGACCTGCTGTTACAGCCACTGTATTTTTATGGCTCGTCCAGTGTGTTACAGTGGGGTCCATGGATTTCAGGCAGTGTATGGAGTTTTGTTTAAGTTCCTATCCTAAGGGTGGTGCTTCATTACCCTGAAAGAACACTCCTGTCCGACAACTAACATATATCCTGTGGCCATCAGGAGATTCAATATGATGCTCTCACAGAAAGCCACTTGAGCCGTATTGGTCTCAACATCCCAGAAATAACCCTCATGACTTCCCAGTGGTTGTCTACCACTAGAAAGGGAGACAGCAACCTGCATACAGTCCTGCATTTAAAGTAATTTTCCCAACCTGAAATCTTGTGATCTAATCCTGTGAAGAAGGCAATTGAATCCTGGCCAGCAAGTTCCCAGTCCAAACAGAAGTCAGTGACAATTCCATAATAAGTATATCAGATTCATCTCCTCTGCACTATATTTCTGTAGAATTTACACACAAAACAATGAAGTGTGGGGATAATCATCAATGTATGTCTTTAAGCCAGCACGGTGATTTACATACCTCAGTAACTAGGATCAGAACAGCACCCACAACAGTCAGAATTTCCCCTGCTAATCGAGCAAAATCTTCAGCAGAAGCATAAGCTTCCTGCAATAATAAGAGTCCACAATCAGAATTAGAATCTTTAATGCTTCATCAGTAATAATTGTTCATAGTTTATTTAGTCCAGTAATATTCAAAGGAAGAGCTGTCCTTATTCCATTTTCACTTCTTCTAGCCCAGAAATTTCAAGCAATTAATAAAGATGGAAACCAAAAGCAGGAGGAATAGATAATTAAAAGTAACACTTTAAATATAGAGAATTCTACATGTGAGATCAAAAAATGGTAACACCATAGACTTTTCCCATAAATTTGTTTCTATAGTGCTTGACAATAATGGTGGTGGGAATGCAAGGGTGGGAGGTTAAGTTCTTGATCTTTGATAGTTTTGGTTAATATTGAATAAAAGGTTGCTGGTATACAGCTGGAGTTAGATTTGTGAATTCTTAACTGTTTAATCCTATCTCATCCACTTTCTCCATTTAAAATCTGTTAATGACATTATCAAAAAGACAGGAGAGAGGCCATTTTTGTCTGTTAAGATCATTAATAAACAGCTTGCTGTGGGTGATAGGAAAGTGAGTAGATAATTGAGGTCAATGAAAATTAGTGAGCTTATTGAGGAAAGATTAGCGATAATAGTGACTAATAGACAATTCAGTGTATTTTACCCTTCACAGTTGGTATTAGCAGTCAATGCTGAGAATCTCATAACGAAAAAGGAGAGGATAGTTTTAAAGTACGGGATAACATTTCAGGAAGTATTAACTACAGATAGTGGATTCATTGCAGCACCCTAGCAAAGCAGAGAACAAGATGATCAGGCATGGATGGGTGAGCAGTATAACCCACTGGAAAGACTTAACCTTCAGCATTCTGCTCCCCTCCCGCAGTCATCAATTATAACTGGTTATTCTGAGCAGATGGCAAAAACACCTGTCAGAATCCAGTGAAGTTCTTCTTTAAATATGTAGATTAGCCAAACTTGAAATATTACTCTGTTTCTCACTCCACAGATGCTGTCTAACCTTTTTGAGTATCTCTAGCATTTTCTGTTTGTACTTCAAATTTCCAGCCTTGCAGTATTTGGCTTTAGATTGTGAGAATTAGCTGAACATAAAATTGCCTTGTAACCCACTGAGTTATATTCGAGAAGGCAGCTCATCACTACCTTCTCATGGGCAATTAAGTTGAACAAGAAATGCTGACTTTACTTGGGACATGGACATCCCATGAAGAAAAAAAGTGACAGAACAGGTTTCAAATTGGAGCTACAAGTTTAGAATACACTATAAAAGTTGTGGCGTAGTCGCAGTGTCCCTACTTCTGCAATGGGAGGCCCAGGTTCAAGTGTCACCTGTTCCAGAGGAGTATAATAACATCTCTGAACAGGCTGATTAGAAAAGTAGGTTAATAAAATAAAATAAAAATTAAAAGTTCACTGAGATTTTCAAAAATGCAATGTTACAATGAACTACAAGCAATGTTTAATATAATTATACATGGTGCATTTCCACCTCGGATTACACAAAATAACATCATGCTGGAGGAGATTACCAAATTCTGCTATCTCACAGCCACAATGCCAGACAACTTTCCCTTGATACAGAACTTGACATACTGACAAAAAGCAACTACTACCTTTGATCGACTCATGAAATGCACATGGAATAACATCAAACTGATCCTTGGGACAGAGCTGCTTATTTATAAGACCTGTGTTCTCAGCACCTTGTTATCAAGCTGTGAAACACAGAAATCCACAACTGTCAAAGAAAGAAACTGAAGGATTTTCACCTTTGCTGTTAATCTGAAGGACAAAATCGTAAATGTGACAGTTATGTCAAAGGCAGAACTCCCGAATTTGCTAGCACTCATCAAACACAGGAGGCTTTGTTGGCTTGGGCATGTCCACAGATTAGAAGAGATAAATCTTACACCTGAGATCTCCTTTATAGTGAGATAGGCCAAGTCAGCTGACCAGTGGGACGCCCAAATCTCCACTTCAAGGATTCTTGCATATACGACACAAAGGCCCTAAATATTGACTATCAAACTTGGGAGTCAATAGCTGACGAAAGAGGTGAAAAGTGAGACCTGTGGGTTGGTGTGCACCACCACACCCATTGCCTTGGCAACTGATCCAAATACCATCTCACAATGATATTTGGAAACTTTACGTACAGCTTGTGCCTGCCCCTCAAGGATTAACTTCAGCCACCAGCAACTGTGCTAAATATGAAGACTCCCATCCAAAATGGATTATTTGCTGCATGTCCATCATCATTCCTAGATGAACAATGCAAGAATCATAGGCAACTACAGCAGAATTCTAGTAAATATTTTCAGCTGAAGATGCAGAGCCAAATCGCTGATTGCAGTGAAACATAGTCGACATAGCTTAGACAGAGGGATACAAAATAACAATGAAGAATGAAATGCTATAAACAAGAGAGGAAAGCAAATTCCAGGACATAAACATCAAATAAGAAAAGCCCTGAGAAAAATAAATCAAAAGTAATGGCTAAAAAAAAATTGAAAGCAATATTATCAAAAGAGCAAAGAAAAGGAGCACCAAGAAGCAAAGTTATATATGGATGATAGTGAATTAAATTAGCGATTGTAAATCAGCAGCCCCTTTTATATCTTTCTTGATCTCTATTTCAGAAGAGATGTAAAATAGGTGACCAGTATATCAACATTTATTTTCCTCTTTGCACAATCAAAATCTACCTCAAGACATAGAAAGACAATAAAAAAGGAAATACAAAAGAACAAAATGTGGAGGGGTATGTTTGACTGGCATAACCTCTAACTGCTGATCATGATTCCAGAGCAGCAACACTGGAGAAATGTTTTTGCCTGGATGGATGCATTTAGAAAAGAAAACACTGAAAATGGAATACATCAGTTGGGAACCTGACATGAGTAATATCTATAAAAGTTATTTTAGGAGCTTGCTCTATCTATTTCCTCTTTTTCTATGGAATCCTTGAGGTGTCCTGTATCCTTCCTTTCCACAGTGGCTTCCATTCTCTGAATAAAATATCTAGCAATAATCTCATAAAACTGTGTCTGCAGAAAAAACAGTTACAAGCATAATTTTGTAAAATTAACGACCTTGCCATCTAAATTTTACAAGATCTTCAACGAATCCAACTGTAACATTTTAAATGTTTATTTGCTCTGGTATCTCCAATTTCTGAACTGTATGATATTTAACTTTGATAATCCAATCCATTACAATTGTTCTTTCTGTATCAACTGTATTCGGCTGTTTAATTTTATTAATAGTGGAAGTTGAAAAACTGTCATTTACACAGGAATCCTAATATTTGTGCTTACACTGAGTGGTTTTGGAACCATGATAGTGATGTTGTCCCCATCAGGGCCTGCTGGCGTAAGAGGACGGTACACACAGCAAACTGTAAAAATGATCGTGTATAAAAAGTAAAGTGCAGTCCACAGCAAGAAATACTTGAAGCCATAATTAGTCCACTTGTGATGAAGCACTTCTTTCACTGGAGTAATCTTTAATAGTTTCCGAGCCTATAAGAACAAAAATAATGTTACTGTTACCACTTGCAATTTTACAAGGATCATTTGTATTTTCATATTGAACACCTGAAATATCAAAATATGCAATAACATTTTTGCTTTTACATAGGACTTAGAATGTAAAAAAACATGACAATGTATTTCACAGAGGAGAAAAATAAGTACTGAAGTAGAGGAGTTTGGCAAGGGATGGAATGCCAATCATTAGGTCATAGAACACCATATGGAGCTAAGCAGCTGAATGTATACACGATAAGAACATTATTAAAATTAACACCTTGAGAATGGGAAGCCAGTGTTGGTCAGCAGGGATTGAAGTGAGGGCAGGTGGAATAAATAGGACTTTGACAACAAATTTCAAGTGCTTTGTGTAAAGGAAGGACCTTAGTAGGCTAGCAAGAAGGACATTTGAAAATCAAGTCTGCTGGAGATAAGGAAGGGTGATTTGGTGTTGGTAAGAGTGAGAGCAGTATGTGAGGAGGGAGAAATTCCATGTTGTGGAAATGCACATAATGATAGTGTAATTGTGGTGCTTATTAATATACAAGGTTTGGAACTCAGCATGAATGAACAAGTGAGAATTTGCTTTGTTAGTGCCCTGCTGTGTTCCACTTAGATTTTTACAATTCAGATCTTAAAAAGGACATTTTACACTTAAAAGCAGGTATGGCAGAATCCGTGGAGAGGAATCAGAGTTAACATTTTGGGTCCAGTGACCCTTCCTCAGAACTCGACCTGAAACGTTAACTCTGATTTCTCTCCACAGGTGCTGCCAGACCTGCTGAGCTTTTCCAGGAATTTCTATTTTTTCTTTGATTTACAGCATTCACATTCCTTTCGGTTTTCATTTTACACTGCAAGTACTTGCACAAGAGAAGGATGCAATGGATTAATGTGAAATACATGGATATCACATCAGTAATTGCCTTTCAAGGTACAAATTTATTATTTTTAATTTTAACAAATAAGATAAAGTTGCAGAAATAAAAGATTTCACATGCAGCATGTGTCAGGCAAAGCTTCCATGACAAGCTACATTGTTTTCATTAGCCACACATCTCTGTTTCATGTTAAAAGTTCATCTTTGTTCAGGCAACTATGTCACTTCAGAAAGTAGAACACTGTAAGCCCCAGCTCAGAGATTGACACCACATGTGCTTAGTAGGAGTGATTCACCAATGTAAATCACCAAACGTAAATGTGTACGAATGAAGGAAGGAGGAAGCAATGTTGCAAATGCCAGCTAGCTGGTGGGGGAAATCATGTATCAACACTGTTGTAATCAATTTACATTCATACACTGAAGGCCCAGGCTACCAAAGAGGGTTGTTAAACCTTACCAGTCCTGTTAGTTGCAAAGAGCAGTAAGAATGTGCTCTATGTGTTAGAACATGAACGAGTCCATTTCTCATCAGCCAGGACTGCAGAAACTATTCTAACCAGCGTGGGACAAGTATTCAGTCACATAAACAGGTCTTTGGCACCCACCATTATGAAGCTTCTGTTGACAGTTTCCTTAGAAGCACACATTATTATGGAAGTCAGGCGGTGGAGGGACTGGAGGATGGTAGGGGACAGCAGTGACAGGAGTATTCAGATTGCCACTAACCTTTTGCATATTATGCCCTTACAGACACATTGAAATATAACCTTTCAAATTGACTACACTGGAGAAACCATTGGTGCTCACTCTCAAGTAGCAGCATAGCACCACTTACCACCACATCATGTGAGACTGGCTTTAGATCTGGGAAGACAAAATTCCATTCTGGTTTGTTAGGCTCTGAGATGGCTGATAGGTCCAATCCAATTTGCAGTTCTGCCACATGCGGGGCAGGTTTCTGTAGGTGAGGTGTTTGGAGCTTTGTGCATTCTTTCTAAAACCTTAAATTCACCTCTGTATGATTTCAAAAAGCATCTCAAGGTGATTGGTGCCTTCCCAAATGAACCATTTCTATTCTGGTTTATCACAAACCCAGGCCTCAGTGCAGAGGTCTGATGGTTTCCCATCCGCCTCAGATCCTCCATGTCCCCAAGCCACAGAGGCCAAAATCTCCCTCAAATAGCTCAACGGCAGATTTAAGTATGAGGTGAAAGTTCACTGTCCAGATATCTTATCTGGAATTTCTGGACAATACCCTCAGCAGGTCTGCGTTGTATTTGAACAGCTTAAGTAAATTATTAAATAATATCTTTTAATATATGCTGCATAAATCCATGCCAATCCTCTCTCACTGTCAAAATGTTTTTTTATATATATGTATATATATCAATGCATTTCATTCAATTGCCTGATTAAAATTACTGGTGAATCTGCTTCCAACAGCATTTCAGATCATAACGACTTGCTCTGTAAAAATGTTCCTTGTAATTTCCCTGCTGGTTCTTTTGCCTGTTGCCAGAAGTCTGAATTCTGTCTTCATCAACCTGCTTGCTAATGAAAACAATTGCTCCTTATTAAAACTCATATTTCCTGTTTCCTTACCTGTAATGGACATTATGCTCCCTGGTTTGTAAATGATTTCTTTTAAAAAACAATCTGTACTGCTTTAAATTCTCAGACAGTACTCTGATTTATAGTTTCAAGTACTCTGTTATGAAGTCCAGGAAATTGAACTGAGACTTACTCTAAGTTCAGAGAGAAATTATTTACAAGCATCCCTTATAAAGTGAAAGCTAGGTGTGAGGCCTGGTGATATCACTCCTGTGTTCTGGACAAAGAACTCCACACACTCTCAGGGGAAACCCTGCAATTCATCAGCACTGCTCCAAGCAACTTTTTTATGATAGTGAGTATTCGACCTCTCTTCCTCTCCTTAAGAACTAAGTGTTTCCAGGCCTAAAGTGTGGACATTAGCCCTCATGGTTTCCCACTTCAGCGCGGACCTTCAGATCTTATAATTTATTCCTGAAAATCATAACGTGCATACAGAAGTTAGAGAGATTTGTGTCTCGTGTTCTCTGGAGTCATGTTTTGTTTTCATTTACTTCATTATTCCTCTGTATGGTCATATTCTTATAGTCCACACACTTACCTGTTGTATCAGCGTTAACGTTCAAACCATTAACCATCAATCGTTGTTGTATATCATGACATAAAGTTTCCGTATTTTCAAGAAGAAACTGTCAATCACATTTTATTTTCCCTGTTTCTGGGACTGCTCACGTTGCTTCATCCTCTATTCTAATTCATTTCTGGTTACCCATTATATTATTTTCTCTCACGATAAGCACATTGTTATCTGGTTGATTCACTTGATGCCAATTCTGTCTATTTAGTTATATTACATATATTGCTATTTCTACCAGAAAGTTAGTACTTCAAAGTAACTGACCTCCTTCTTCTTGCTAGAGCATAAGATGTCAAGGACAGAGAGTTCATCACCCCATGTATCAATTCCTGTCAGATCATACAAGGTAGACGATACAGGTCCAAAGGCCCAATAGATCTGTTTTCTCTTCTTCATGAAATGACTGAACATCTGCAACAAAAGCACACAAAATGTATCTTGAGTCAGGTAAATATCAAAATATGCTACAGTTCTAATGCACAAAATCTTTTAAAAAGAAAACAAAGGAATTATTCGACTTGGAACGAATTACCAATTCAAATTGACATTAACAGACATATTAGCATTTTGTTTTATACCCTATTATTAATAGTTCGTGACTTGAAATTTGTGACCAAATCTAACAAAAATGTCAATTTTAACTAGAAGTGTGATTTGAGTAGATAAAAGAATGGGGTAAGCATTAAAGATCCCATATGCTTTAATTTGATGCGAAGGTTTTTTGAATATTTACTGAGTTCTCATGGTTTGAAAAGTGGTTATGCTTACGGCAGCAAAAGACCTGACATTTCAACTCTTCCAATACCTACAAAGGGGTGGCACAGTGACTCAGTGGTTAGCACTGCTGCCTCACAGTACCTGGAACCTGGGTTCAATTCCACCCTTGGGCGACTGTCTGTATGGAACTTGCACATTCTCCCTGTGTCTGTGTGGGTTTTCACTGGGTGCTCCAGTTTCCCCCCACAGTGCAGGCTAGGTGGATTGGCCATGCTAAATTTCCCATGGTGTTCAGGGATGTGTAGATTAGGCGGGTTAAAGGGGGATGGGTCTGGGTGGGATGCTCTGCGGGTCAATGTGGACTTGTTGCACCAAAGGGCCTGTTTCCACACTGCAGGGATCCTATGCAAAAAAAGGACAGTTTTAAACTTATGTTTTAGAGACTCTGCTTCTTTTTTGCCCAGTCTTATGGTGTGGGCCAGCTTTTGCTTGTTGTGTCCTGCTTAAGCCAGTGGTTAATATGCCTATGGGATGCCATTGACAACATGGATGCCTAATTTACAAGGATTAGTGTGGCTACTGGCTAAGCCAGCTTGAATCCAGCTGGACATGGGTCCATTTAAAGTAGCAGCGTTTGGAGACCATTTTAAACGCATGGCCAGCCTATTCCTACCAGTCCAAGTGAGTAAACTCAGACTCCTGGAGCATAAACTAGGGTTCAAAATTAATCTTGATGTTTAAATAGAATTAAATCACAGAATTCTCTGGTGCAGAAGGAGGACTTTCAGCTCACTGTGCTTCCACCAGCTCCTCAAATAAGCATCATTACCTCTTGTCAATCTCTTGCTTTCTCCCCATACATTTGTGCAATATTTTTTATCCAACTAATCATCCATTGCTCTCCTGAATACCTCAATTTGTCTAAACAAAAGTGTCAAGATACAGAAATCTGTAAGTCAGCAGCATCTTTGAAATTCAGTCAACTGTTCAACATAAGCTTCTCTTCTGTAACAGACAGATTGCTATTACACACATGTACAAGCAGGAAGTTTATAGTACAATGAAGGGGATCAAAGATTTGTTGTGAAGTACTTAATTCATAAATACTATCTGCAACAAAACAAAATTTAAACATTGCAGATGCTGGAAATTTGAAAGAAGAACAGAAGATGCAGCAAAGACTCACCAGAGTGGTAACACCTCTGAAGAGAGAGAAGCAGAATTAATGTTTCATGTTGCTAACCTTTCAGGAGTACTTCTGATCAAAAGCCATCAACCTGAAACTTCAACTTGCTTTCTCTCTCTACAGCTGTCGTCTCACGCACTGAAGTCAATCTGTAACACTGAAGTGAACATCATGCTGACTCCAAGGTGTACTTACTAAATTCTGTAAGCATAACTCAACAGTTGAAAACTTATGAGGGTGCAATTCAATCTGTCAGGATTCCACTACAAAATGAGTTGACTGATCCAGCCTCAAATCTGATGTAACTTGGCAGTTGGGTCCCTGGGCAACTTTTACTGGCTGTGATGCTAAGATGCCCACAAATAGGATTGGGGGAGGGGGGTGGGTAGGGGTGTATAGGTGGGGGCAAAGTAAAGGGAACTGAGCACAGGCTGGTGAATGCCTATGGTATTTTGGTGTAGCCAGAAAGGCAAAGATCTGGAATAGCTCTGAAACATGTGTTAAACAAGTTCCATCTGTTTGTTAATCAATTACAATTAGGGTCCAACAACTCAAATTTGTCGGATGCTGCATATACCAGGAACATCAGGAGTACAGATTGTGGCCCAAAATTCTCTGCATGTCCCTACAACAATGATGATTTACACCGAAAATAAACCATTGCAGCAAATGTTCAATTTCTCTCCTTAGAACCGGACTATAACAAGACGAACCTGTAATTTATAAATCAGTACATGTATACACAGTTCCTATCACATTGGTACAGGAAACATATACACTTATCTCAGTTAACTTAGACAAATACATTTCTTTCAACATATTGGCTCACATACAAATAATTTGTTTGAATAAACTTTAAAAGAGGAAATTCTAGAATTCTGAAATGTACTGGCAAATACTTTACAAATATAAAATACCTTATTCACAGCAGAATCAAAATATTAATAGCCTAGGAATCAAGAAATAATGTTAACAATCTCATTTTAAAAAGCAATTAAACATTAATTGATTAAGTTCTGTTCACTTAACCACAATTAGATTTTGAAACCTTAAAGAGAGACCATCATCTTAAACACAAAATATTTTATTTTGAAAAATCTGCATCCTTCAAGGCATTTCTAGCTTGTCCGCTGGATATTTTGCACTCAGAACTGAAAATAAATCTGGATCTGGATCTGATCTGCCAATTTCTGACAGATTGACTTTGAAATCAAACCAGTGCACACCACAAATAAACCAGTTAAACCAGGGAGGGTTTATTTCTGCTAGGAACTTTCTCTTCCCCAGCCTGCCTATGCTAGTTTACACCTGAAATTAACTAAGGGTGTTACACTGAAGTGCATAAGTGTCATTCAGCTTCCAGGCTACAATACCTGCAATACAATACCCAGAAAAGGATTCTGGGTAATCTAAGATGGAGGACAGGAAAAAACGTGGCTGTAAGAGCTGCTCCTTTCTCGAGGTATTTGCAGTCTTGGAGCTGATTTCCTCCAATTCTAGGAGCAACAATTGCTATCTTATAATCTGTTGTATTGTTTTGGAACTTTGGGGAAAGAAAAGTTCAAAACAACGGCACTTTAAAAAGGAGGAAGACAGACAAAGGCAGTGACTCTATGATCTGTAGATCAGCCCTCTTAAAAAGGGAGTCAATGAGGGCAAATCTTAGTCATGGGGTAATACTGCTAATAACTGTTGGGCAGGGTCTAATTTTCCGGCTTGCATTGCTACTACTTGCTGTACAAGATGTGTTCATAGTTTCTTATTTTTCTTTTAACTAGGTGACACACATCTGGCAGTTTGGTAGGGTCTTAAGAAGACTGGTATGTGCAATTCAGTATTTACAGCTGTGGAGTAATCCCAGAGATCTTTGAAACTATTTTGAGTAATTACAATAGCGTTTCCTTCAAAAAGGAGAATATCCATCTAACCAATTGAACAGTGCCACAAAAGATTCAGCAATATACACTGCATCTAACTTTCCACTGTCCATCAGGTTGCACCTCTATTCATCACACATCAGCATCACTCCTGTTCAGATGCAAATTTCTTGCAACTGATTAGCTCAGACTTCATAGAAAGGAGCAAGAAATCAGAACTAATGAGTTATTGAACATGTTTATCAAACTTATGTAATGTAGCTATAAAATATCATTTAAGTTTTAACAAGAAGATACAAATGCAATGAATCAACAATACTCCTTTCATAAAACAAAAAAAAATCAACTTTGTCCAAACTTCTATGCCGTTATAGAAATTTTTGTTGAAAGCAAGTTTCTAATAGAAATATTGCATTAAAATGATATATTCCACAATACTCCAACTAATCCTATCTGTAAGCTATTTTTGTACCCTTGAAACTTATTTATACTGTTGGAGAAAGAGTCTATATATTTCAATTCATTGCATCAATTTTCTTGTTTGAGTTTCTGTTTTTATATACATGACACAATCATGTATGCACAGACCATATGATGCAGTGAGGTTTGATTTTGTTTATGATCCAAATTAACCTTCGTGCAGGTATTTTTGAGGGCAATACATGATCATTTTCTTTTCCAACCTATGTTCAACATTTTTTATTTGCGAACATCCATGTTGCATGTGCATATTTGGCATCTGTTTGCAGCCTAATGTGATCAAGACATTGCTGCCCATGCAAGATTACACAACTTCTATGAGGGTCCTTTCAAATAAAAGCTTTTTAAATTAGTTTGATACTATAGATCTTCAGTATTGCTGAAAATAGGCACATTCTATCGACGATTTTCAACACATTCATTACAATTATTGACAACACATTTGAATATGAATGGAAAACAATATTTAATGAGAAGAGAGTGCTGATTGTTTGAAAAGTTGACTTTGATTTGCAGAGGCATTTCCAGGGAGAATGCACCAGATAGATGATGACTGACAGTCAACTGCCAAGTTTGTTTAAATTTTAAATCTCTGAATTTAATTAGTCCTGACGAGTACAAGATAGTAAGGTTTCAACAAAATATGTCTTCTTTCCGCAATTTGAAGACTTTTTAGTTTACTCCAATGGTTCTTAACGTTTGTGTTTTTTCTTCTGGTGGTTGAAGACTGGTTAATTTTTATGTAGCAAGTCATTACACATCCAAAGATCAGTGAGCCTAATGCGTGTGCATGACCACAATGATGGGCCTGAGCTAGGGAAGGTTGGAGTTGCAGGAGACTACCATATTCTGGTCTAACACATTTTAAAGTTTATATTTCACCCAAGACAAAAAACCCTCCAGTGGCCATGCAAATGGAGAAAATTATTACCTATTTTAGATATTATACGTTTTCTAGGATCACCACTGAGGGACAGTCTTTCTATTATACTAAACAATGGACAGAATTTAAAATCTGCTGCAACACCACCCTGTCTCTGTTTCCTGCACTCACTCCACCTACTCTGTGCACATCACACACCTACTACCCTGTTCTTCACCATAAATGCCAATCAGAGGGCTTTTCCCCACACTCTCCCAGGTATATGACAAGTACATTTTATCTCAGGACTCCTTCCAGCGTCGCTATATCTAAATTTCCTTACATACGCTTTTGAGATCCGATCTCAATTATTTTGAATAATGTGACTTTTTCTCCCCTAGCTCCCACATCAACAACCACCCTCTGTTTTTCTTCAACCTGTCTCCAGCACTGCCTTGCTTACTCTAACAAGCTATCCGGTTACCTTTCCCTACTGTACAAAATTCCTTCGTCCATTAGATTACACTTCCATTTGTCATTCTTTAACATCTCTCCTGTTTAGATGGATGGAAACACACAGTGGCTGACCTTAGAAGTTAAGACGGGAGATGGAGAAAGACAACAATACAGCGATCTAAAAATGTACATACAGCATTCTACTCCACATTTTTCATAATACACATACAGAGAAGGCTTGCTTCAGGCTCATTTCCAATAAACTCCATTGTAGGCTGAATGACTTAGCCCTGCCCCTATGTTGCTACCCTTCCTTGCTAGTGTTCTTAAATCACTGGACACCAGCACCAATCAGGCAGCTTTTAAATTGGACATTTCATTACAGCAGCATCCTGGGAAAATGATACTTTTATGGTTTCCTCACTGGCATTCAAACACTCACATTGGCCAAAGTACCAAGCCTACCAACCAAGGTAGGAAGAATGGACATTTCATTACAGCAGCCTCCTGGGAAAATGATACTTTTATGGTTTCCTCACTGGCATTCAAACACTCACATTGGCCAAAGTACCAAGCCTACCAACCAGGGTAGGAAGAAGGGTCTCGACCCAAAACGTCAGCTTTCCAGCTCCTCTGATGCTGCTTGGCCTGCTGTGTTCATCTAGCTCTACACCTTGTTATCTCAGATTCTCCAGCATCAGCAGTTCCCACTATCTCTCTACCAACCACAAAAGTGGGTGAGGGTTGGAAATCAGAGATAAAGGCAAGGGGATGTGCATCTCTAAGTAATTTTCCACACCAGTTATCCAAATCTGCCATAAACCAATGGGAGGATTTGTTGAATGAATTCATTTTTTTAAAGAAAGAAATGTTATTTGGATTGTACAGTAATACATTTGCCAGAACAAAACTTAAGTAGGCATTTACAGTCCTCAAAACAAAGTGTAAACATGCAAACTTTCTCAGATTTTCCATATGTTGAACAGATTTGAGATCTGTCTCACAATGCCAGTGTTCTAAACTCATAAATGTTCATTGTAAATCTTTCACTCCCTACTATCTCTTTCCAGCTGCATTGTGCACCTAATACATGAAGTATTGTATGGAGTGATTAAAGTGGGGTTCTTCATGTGATGCGGGAAGGTTGACAATTGGCAGCCAACTGAGTTGTAGAATTGCCTGACAACTAGTGTAGTGTTAGCAGTGTTTTTACTTATGGCATGATCTAGTGGCAAGAGCTACTTCCTATTTTATAACATAACCTATACACAAGCAAGCATTGACTTTCTTTGTTTCGACTTAAAAGGTAACAGCAGAAAATTAACAGAATTCAACAACGAAGAAATATTTTAAAAGAAAGTTAGCAATCTATTTTGTGACAAGATTCCTTCTTGGAATACTTCTTGGAACACTTGGAATATTGTGTTCAGTTCTGGTTGCCTCATTATAGGAAGGATGAGGAAGCTTTAGAGAGGGTGCAGAGGAGATTTACCAGGATGCCGCCTGGACTGGAGGGCAGGTCTTATGAGGAAAGGTTGAGGGAGTGAGGGCTTTTCTCATTGGAGCGAAGAATGGTGAAAGGTGACTTGATAGAGGTGTACAAGATGATGAGAGGCATAGATAGAGTGGATAGCCAGAGACTTTTTCCCAGGGTGGAAATGACTATCACAAGGGGACATAATTTTAAGGTAATTGGAGGAAGGTATAGGGGAGATGTCAGAGGTAGGATCTTTACACAGAGAATGATGGGTGCATGGAATGCACTGCCAGCGGTCGTAGAAGAGTCAGATACATTAGGGACATTTAAGCAACTCTTGGATAGGCACATGGATGATAGTAAAACGAAGGGTATGCAGGGTATCTTTGATCTTAACAGTAGGATAATAGGTCGGTACAACATCGTGGGCCAAAGGGCCTGTACTGTGCTGTACTGTTCTATGTTCTTTGTTAAATGTTGCAGATCCCATTGCCCAGCAGGTTTTGAAATGATTATTACTGCCCCGGTGACAATACCTAAAGGTCGACAGTTCTGAATAAGACTGATTCTGAGCTTCATAAATGGATCGGACCTTGCATAGTTAATGGCTCCGTGGGTGATGAAAGTGAAAATATAGGCTATAGTTACATCTTGACTTATTGTTGTCAGTGCCAGTGGTCCAGGGACACTCCTGTGGGTCCCATAAACAATATCTGGCCTACTGACACCTTGGATCCCTCCCTCCACAATCGCAATGTTACCCCGTCCGCAACCTACCTTGCTGGCAGCAACTCCGGCTCAATTTTCAGACTTCAATCAGGTGGTTTGCGTCCAAATCCAGAACAAAAGGACTCAATCTTAAACATAGAGCTAGTCCATTCAGAAGTGAAATGAGGAAGCATGTTTTCACGCAAAGGGTAGTGGAAATCTGGAACTTGCTCCTCCAAAAGGCTGTGGATTCTGAGTCAATTGAAATTTTCAAGATTTAGATTGATAAGATTTGTTTTTGTAAGCTAAGGGTATCAAGGGATATGGAACAAAGGTGGATAAATGGAGTTCACACACAGATCAAACATGATCTGATTGAACTGCAGAACAAGGGGCTGAATGGCCCACTCCTGTTCCTATGTTCTTGCATTCTGTTTTCTCAACAGAAACTTGATTTTGTTGCCTTAAAAAGATGCAGATCCACTTTAGCAGTAAAGTATTACATTATCACATAAAATGCACAATGTTTCTGCCTTTCTCAATTAGTCCAAACAGTGTTATATCTGATGTACTTAGAGGAAACTGAGGGATTCTGTTATCTATCAAATATAGACCTTCATAAAAGTCCATTTGATGCTGAGTTAACTAATCATGCATGGAATATGCAATTCACCAACTAAAACTAAATACAAAGTTGTTGAGTATAGAACAAGTCAAAATTTGGGCACCAGCTGGACTATCTTTTGCTTTATGTATAAAGTTGAAGAAAAATAATTTTAGTCAAATTAACGATGTTTATAAACACAAAATAATGTGTTTTCTTTAACTCTGACACAGAGAAAGAAAATCCAAACTGGTAACGTAGTGTGGCCTGTATTGTACAAGACAGAATAGATGTATTGGATTATTATTTGTATTTTTCCATGTTACCAAACTATTCCCATTTACAAAATAGTTTCCACCTGCTATGAAGCTTTATGAGGACTAGTTGCCAAACCAAATTATAAGGTCTATTATTTTTCCAATACCTTCTGTATAAAAATTGTGACAAAAGCTTACAGTTTATGGCACCTATAATTATGCTAAACGTTCTGTCAAAAAACTATCGCCATCTGGAATTAAATGAAGTAGAGCTGTGTTATCTTACTGCTACATCTCCTTCAAATGCTGACAGTTTCATGGGAGTGAGTCCATCTTTGTTGGTGATATTCTCCAAGTACTCAATCTTTTCCTTGGATATAAGTGATGAAATAAAATTGTACATTCTGCAAGCCATGCTCTTATTTGGATGCAGCACAAGCATGTGGAAAACGGTGTTACCTATAAAACAGAATGTTAAACAAATTTAGAAACACAGCATTAAAACCTATATTGAAAACACAATGTATATCTACAGGTTCAATATTGCAGAAACAGTTTGTATGCATTCAGGCCCAATACTGTATGGAACATAACAGTATTTCACTGTTAGGATCATGTTCTTTTATAGACCATGTACTGGTCTTCAATTTTGTATTATGCTTATTTCAACAATTATGACTTATGAAATAAGTTTTCAAATTATTTTGTTCATTTACTGACAACTTTAGGCACACTTACCAACTAGGTGTGGAGAGTTGTGTATCCATTGCAGACCTGGAACTGGGAAAGCAATATTACGGAGCAGAGAGAAGATCAGAATTTTGTGGTTGGGATTTTTTGTATCAAATGTCAGGTTGTTTTTTTAATGACATTTAGGTATAAGAAGAGGGTTTAATGGACTGAATATTTTACTACCTTTAAGTAGTTCACATCTTGGTTTGTCATCTTTGGATATTCTGGTTTTAAGGTTATGGTTTTCTCCAGAACAACCAAACTTAACATTCTGGGCAGATACACTCAATTAAAGGAACAACATAGTCCAGTGATTTTGTGTTGGTTCTATAGTGACTAAATTTTGTTTCTTTCAGTTTCTGACAGTTTTGGTTCAGCTGCATATGTATGCCCATTTTATTCTGTCCTTATGTTCTTCTTCCATATAGATCAATATACTTTCATGATAATTTGCATATTTGAGTATAACATGGTGTTAAGCCACACTAGGCCACAAATTTTCAGGTACTAACCAAAGTGTCAATAACATGCAAACATGTAAAATACAGCAGTTTTAGCTGAATAGGATCATGATATCTGCCATTTTGAAGTTTATCCATGTAATTATCAATCTTTAGCAATATAAAATATGGCTTTCAAATTAAATGTAAAAATGTTCTAGCCCAGATTAGAAGCCTAAGAATTACAGTTCAAGTATTGCAAAAGGTGCATATCAGGAACATTGTGCGGAACTTTGTATACCAGCATCATGCTGGAGGGTTCAAGTTATCAAGATAAGCTGGGACTTTTTCCCCTGGAGCATTGGAGTCTGGCAGGGTGGGTAAGTTCAAAATTAGGGGACATATTTTTAAGGCGAGAGGAGAAAAATTTACAAGGGACCTGAGGGGCCACTTTTTCACATGGTGATGGTTCATATGTGGAATGAATTGCCAGAGGAAGTAGTAGGTGTAGGTACAGTTACAACATTTAAAATACATTTGGATAGGTACATGAACAGGAAAGGTTTGGAGGGATCTGGGCCAAATGCAGGCAAGTGGGATTAATTTAGTTTGGGAAAATGGTTGGCATGGACGAGTTGGACCGAGGGGTCTGTTTCTGTGCTGTATGACTCGATGACTCTATAACTCCATGACTCTATAACTGAGTTGCTTTTGGAAGCTTCTTAAGATCAGATTGCAGTACAAAATACCAGATGCCTATGCGCTCATTCCAGCTGGTGTGCCAAATATACACACCACATTGAGACAGTTACAATTGAACTGAGCTGGTCATGCAGCCAGAAAGTCTAACATTCACTTACCGAAGTGAATCTGCTAAGGAGAGCTTGAGTCTGGGGTGCACTCTCATGGCAGTCAATGCAAACACCACAAGGGCACTCTGAAGGCTTCAGCTAGGAATTGTGATATCGACTTCAGTCCTGGAACAATCTCACCCAGGATCAGCGCCTAGCGCAACCAAATTAAAAACAGTTCGGCCTCCTTTGAAAGCAAGCAAATATCAGAGGCAGAGAGAAAACCCTGAGCCGGCAACTCATCTAAAACTCAACCCAATGCTGTCCTATTTGGAGGAGCATTTGCAGTACTGAAATCCAACCAAATACCCCAGATGATGATCAATTTACCCTCACTTTGAAGGATGAACAAGGTGACTAAACTTCCATACCTCATTTTAAATGTGATAGCCAGAAGGTAATACTATTTGCTTTAATTGCATATTACATAATTAATATACCATGAAGAAGACTCAGGTGAAGACCACAGAAGTGGTAATGAGCTGATTCCTAACCATGTATCAGAAACACTCTTATGAGATCGCAGAAAGTCTCATTTTCCAACCATATGTTGAATGGTGAAATATTCTTGCTAATGGAGGGCCAGAGGCCTATTTATTTGCCTTAGCGTGCATTAGCATCCTCAATATGATGGCATTTTGCCTCATTGACGTGCAGTTTGCTATTCTATCACCCATTGGATAGAAACTAGATGGTAACACTTTTCAGCATGGAAGTTGGAGCAGTAACCTGGCGATTCTAGTCACCAACACCTCAAAGCCTGCTCTATGGGCTTCTAGGGAGGGTGAAATTAAATAAATGCATTTTGGTATATTTTAAAATAACAAATACTAATTGTAATTTTCTTCATTCAGAGAAAGGAAGGATGAGTGTTGCTTTAAAATGAAATTCAAGAACAAACTTATACTATTTAGAGTCATATAGGTCCACAGCGCAGAAAAAGGCCCTTTGGCCCATTGGGTCAGTACTAGTCAAAAACAAACACCTAGCTATCCTAAACCCATTTTCCAGCACTTGGTCTTGTACGTCTTAGCATTGCAAGCGTACATCTAAATACTTCTTAAATGTGATGAGGGTTTCTACCTCTACCACCCTTACAGGCAGGTAGTTCCAGATTCCCACCATGCTCTGAATTAAAAAATCTTTCCTCATATCCCTTTCTCACAATGGACAACACAGTGGTTCAGTGGTTAACACTGCTAATTCAAAGTGCCAGGGACCTGAGTTCAATTCCAGCCTTGGGTGACTGTCTGTGTGGAGTTTGCATGTTCTCCCCGTGTCTGTGTGGGTTTCCTACGGGTGCTCTGATTTTCTCCCACAGTCCAAACACATGCAGGTTAGGTAGCTTGGCCATGATAAATTGCCCATACTGTCCAAGGATGTGTGGGCTAGGTGGATTAGCTACAGTAAATTGTGGGTTATGGGATAGGGTGGGAGTTGGGGGATCTGAAACGGGGGAGAAATGAGAATAGGGTGGGGGTTGGGGGGTCTGGGTCTGGTCTTCAAAGAGTTGGTGCAGACCTGATGGGCCAAATGGCCTTTTTCTGTACTCTAGGGATTCTATGACTTTATCCCCTCTAAACCTCCTGTCCCTTATCTTAGATCTATTCCCCTAGTCATTTTATACATCTTAATCTTGTCCCTCCTTAGTCTCCTCTATGCCAAAAAAAACAACTCCAGTCTGCCCAGTCCCTCTTCTTGACTAAAACTCTCCAGCCCAGTCAACATCCCAGTAAATCTCCTCTGCACCTTCTCTAGTGCAATCACATCCCTCCTGTAACTTGGATTTCAGAAATGCACACAGTACTCTAACTATAGCCTAACTAATGTTTTATACAGTTCCAGCATAACATCATTCCCCTTAAATTCTATACCTTTTTCAGCATTTTGTCTATCTGTCCACTACCTGAAGAGACCGATAAATGTGCACACCAAGGTCCTTCTGATCCTATGTGCTTTTCACAGTCCTACCATTCATCATGTATTCATCCTTGCCTTGTCTGTCCTGCCCAACTGCATCACCTCACACGTATCCAGATTGAATTTTATTTGCCACTGATCAGCCCGTCTGACCAACCTGTCTATATCTTCCTGAAATCTAAGGCTATCCTCCTTACTGGTTACCAACCCATCAATTTTCGTGTCATCAACAAAATTACTGATGAAGCCCCCTACATTCAAATCTAAACTGTTTATATACACCACAAACTGCAAGGACAGTAGAACCCCACTGGATAGAGACTTCCAGCTACAAAACACTCCTCGACCATCACTCTCTATTTCCTGTCACTAAGATAATTCTGGATCCAATTAATCAAATTTCCTTGGATCCCACAGGCTGTTACCTTTGCTAGCAGTCTCCCTTACTGAAATCCAAGTAGACTACGTCAAATGCACTGCCTCATCTCCACACCTGGCTACATCTTTGAAAACTTCAATGAAGTTGGACAGACATGACCATCCCTTAACAAAACCACCTTGACTGTTCTTGATTAATCCCTTCTTCTCCAGATGCAGATTAATTCTGTTTCTCAGAATTGCCTCCAATAGTTTCTCTACTACTGAGGATAGACTGATTGGCCTGTAGTAGCCTGATTTATCCCTTGCTCCCTCCTTGAGTAACGATACTACATTGTCGGTCCTCAGTTCTCTGGCACCTCTACTGTGGCCACAGATGAATTGACAATTATTGCCAGCACTCCTGCTATGTCATCCCTTGTCTCACTCAACAACCTGGGATACATTTCATTCCAGCCCTGAAGATTTATGTATTTTAAGCCTGCAGCCCACTCAGAATCTGCAAACCCCCTCTCTCTTTCTCTCGTTATGCTAATTTCTTCACATATATCACAGGGGCCTTCTCCCTGATTTCTATGTCCACATTATCCCTCGCACTAATGAACACTGACACAAAGTATTTTTTTGCAACCTACCTAGCTCCTCTTGCTTCATAGACAAGTTACTCACTGTGGACCTAAAAGGGCACTCTGCTTTCCTTAGTTATCCTTTTACCTTTAATGTACTTGTAAAATAGTTGAGGATTTTCCTTTTCTTTACCTGCCAATATTCTTTCATACCCCCTCATTGCTCTCTTAATTTCCTTCTTAAGTTTCCCCTTGCACATTTTGTACTCTGGAGCTTCTGCTGTTTTGATCGTTGCATATTTGCCATAAGTCTCACTTTTTCTCTGTTATTTCTGTTGTGTTAGAAAAGTTTGCAATTGCATTTAAGAAAAAATGTTTTCTTGTAACACTGTATGCAGAAATAATGAATAGCATAAAACAGGAAAACAACTTGAACAAGAATTAAATGATATATAAATAAAGATCCTACCTTGTTTATCTTGTGCATTTAAAGGTGCCCCATGTGCCACAATCATTTTAACTATTTGTTCATTTCCTATGCATGCTGCAAAGGATAAAACATATTCCCCTGACATATAAAAAGAAAATAAAAAGTACTAGTTACCACAATTTTTAAGAAAGAATGGAAGTGATTTTTCAAAGACCTCCTGTTTTAGAGAAAAACACCTCATTATTATTCTTCACACTGCTCATTGTAGAATAAGAATTCAAAAAGAACAAAAATACTGATACAAATCATATACGTGTATGGAATTTGTTGTTTCTCAGAAGGATCTGTTAAACATAGCATAAGGTGGGATTATAACAAAGACAAATTTAAAGACAGGTTATATGAGCACTACTGAAGCTGTCTGTTGCCATTGTGGAATCCACCATGCAATTGCTCTGAAATGTATACACACCATGATGAAACCAGTTCTGAAACCAGGTGAATAACCTGTTTTCTGTGTGTTCATATAAACTATTTTTGTTTGTACCACAAATGCATTCTTTACTCTATCGAAACTTAGAGAATTTGACAAAGGAGTTGGTTATAGCGAACACAATGCCAATATTCACAGAAAACTTGCTCTGTTGATCAGAAGGAGTTTCCACCAACTCAAGGTGCTTCTCATTCAATTGTTAAAACATAGCATTAAAAATCCAAGACAAATTTGAACTGAAAAGGGGGCTGATGTAAAGAAACATTGTATGAATTGTGTAGCAATTGAGTAATTATGTTGTAATAATTTTCTGAGGAGCTGACATGTGGGACATTGCAGAGCATACACACCACAACGTGATAATTGCTAGTGACGCATGCTTTTGATAGTGTAATCATCTTTTATCTGAAGAAGAAACATTAATTATGACTCATTGTATCATGCCATCTGAATTGGTAATCCACTTTGCAAAAGGAAGAGGACATCCAGATGTTATGGTCCATGTAAGAATCAATGATACAGTCAACCAATGTTGAGATCCTGTAGTATTTCAGGAGCTATAAAGGAAATTAAAAAGCAGGATCTCAAGTGCAGTAGCCTCTACTTGCTAGTGAATGTAGGAGCAAGAGGATACGTGTAATTGAAAGCCAGATTTGTCTCCGACAAAGAGAAGAAACGGGCACTGTGATCAATGTATCCTGGAAAGATAGAGAAGGAAAAATAAAGAGTGGTTGGGTAATGACAGTTTTGATTTAAGATAGTTTTACATCACTAGAAAGGAATGTTGTACGTGAGAGTTTAAAGACAGAATTGGAATGGAGAAACATTAAGGGAACTGTTAAGCTGCTGGGTGTTTACTATGAGCTACCAAACTGTGGAGAGGAAACAGATCAGCAAATTTGTAGGCAGATCATAGAAAGATGGAAGAAAATTAGTGATAATTGGAACATTATCCTTACAGACTAAAGACAGTTGTTAAAATGTGTGTGTTTCCTGTTCAGTTTGTATTCAGCCCTATGAGGAAGGGAGCAGTCCTAGATCTAGTTCTGGGAATGAAGTTGTCACATGGAATATGTTTCATTTGGGAACCATATGGGTAACAGTATTTCCAAATTAATTAAGTTCAAAGCTAGCAGTCCCAACTACCTGCATTTGGCCTATATCCCTCTAAACCTTTCCTATTTATGGACTTATACAAATGTCTTATAAATATTGTAACTGTACCTCAATCCACCAATTCCTCTGGCAGTTCATTCCACACACAAACCACCCCCTTTGCAAAAAGATTGCCCCTGATGTCGTTTTATAATTTTTCTCCTCTCACCTTAATAATATGCCCACTAGTTCTGAATTCCCTCACCCGAGGGAAAAGACCCTTGCTATTCACCTTATTTATGTCCTCATGATTTTATAAACCTCTGTAAGGTCACCCTTCAACCTCATATGCTCCAGTGAAAAAAGGCCCAACATATCCAGCCTATTTTTATAACTCAAACCTTCCATTCATGGCAACATCCTGGTAAATCTTTTCTTTAATATTCATTCATTTGTGGGATGTGGGCATTACTGGCCAGGGCAGCATTTATTGCCCATCCCTAATTACCCCAGAGGGCAGTCAAGGGTCAACCACATTGCTGTGGGTCTGGAGTCACATGTAAGCCAGACTAGATAGGGACAGCAGATTGCCTTTCCTAATGGGCGTTAGTGAACCAGATAGGTTTTTCTGACAATGGACAATGGATTCATGGTCATCATTTGACCCTTAATTCCAGACATTTATTAGATTCAATTTCTGCCATCTGCTGTGGCGGGATTCAAACCTTTGTCCCCAGAACATTACCTGGGTCTCTTGATTAATAGTCCAGTGACAATACAACTAGGCCATCACCTCCCCAGGTGAACCCTCTGAACCCTCTCCAATTTAATAATATTCTTCCTATAGCAAGGCAACCAGAACTACACAGGTACTCCAGAAGAGACCTCACCAATGTCACGTACAACCTCAACATGACATCCCAACTCCTGTACTCAAAGGTCTGAGCAATAAAAGCATATGTGCTAAACATCATCTTAATCACCCTGTCTACCTGTGACTCAAATTTCAAAGAATTATGTACCTGAACCCTTAGGTCTCTCTGTTCTACAACACTACCCAAGGTCCTACCATTAACTGTATAAGTCCTGCCCTTGTTTGTTTTACCAAAATGCAATACCTCTCATTTATCCAATTTAAACTCCATCTGCCACTCCTCAGCCCATTGACCCAATTGATCAAGATCTGTTTATATATCTTAAATAATCTTCTTCACTGTTCACTATTCCACCAATTTTGGTGTCATCTGCAAACTTACTAACCGTGCCTCCTATGTTCCTATGTTCTCATCCAAATCATTTATATAAATGACTAACAAAAGTGGACCCACCGGTTTCTATAGAACACTGCTGGTCACAGGCCTCCAGTCTGAAAAACAACCCTCTGCTACCACCCTGTGTCTCCTACCATCAAACCAATTTTGTATCCAATTGGCAAGCTCATCCTGAATCTTGTGTGATCTAACTTTATTAGTTAATCTACCATGCAGAACTTTGTCAAAGGCTTTACTAAAGTCCATATAAACAACAGGTCAGGCAGCATCTGAGGAGCAGGAAAGTTGACATTTCTGTTCTGGGCCCTTCATCAGGACCCCTGACTCTTGTTGAAGGGTCTAGACCTCCTCTCCTAAGATGCTGTCTGACCTGCTGTGCCCCTCCAGCTCTATATTTTATAAACTCTGACTTCCAGCATCTGCAGTCCTTTCTATCTCCATGTAAACAACATCTGCCCTTATCACTTTTTTGGTTACTTCCTCAAAAAAGTCAATCAAGTTTGTGAGACATGACTTCCCTCACACAAAATCATACTGACCATCCCTGATCAGTCCTTGCCTGTCCAAATGAATGTAAATCCTATCTTTCAGAATCACCTCCAACAACTTACCCACCACCAATGTCAGGCTCATAGGTCTATAATTCCCAGGCTTCTCCTTACAGCCTTTCTTAAACAAAGGCACAAGATTAGCCATCCTCCAGTTCTCCAGCACCTCACCCATGGTTATAGATGATACAAGTATTTTGGCTAGGGGCCCTGCAATTTCTTCTCTAACTTCCCACAATGCCCTGTGATGCACTTGATCAGATCCCGGAGATTTATCCATCTATATGTTTTCTAAGACTTCCAGCACTTGGCCTCTTCTATAATGTGAACTGTTTTCAAAATATCAATAAGGATTAGACTCATTCTCACAAATCTAAGAAGGACATTCAATGCAGGAGCTTCTTGGATAACTAAAGATGTGGAGATTAAAATGAAACAGGAAAAGGATGCCAAAGGTAACTGTTTGTTCATGATTCAGTAGAGAACAAAGCTGAATACAAAAATTACAAAGGAGAACTGCAGAAGAACATAAGAGGGAAAAAGAGAGCATGACACCAGATTAGCAGGAAATATAAAATGGAACCCAAAATCTTATGTGAACACATAAATAGCAGAAAGACAATCAAAACAAGGGAGGAGTGGTTATGAGCCAGAAAAGGCCTTGCTGTGAAAGTACAAGTACTAAATCAGTGCTCTGCATCTTCCAATAGCATAGAAGAGGATGTTGTTAATGTCACAGTAAAGGAGGTAACAGATATGTAATTATAAGGGGCTGTAGGGACAGCGAAACATTAGTCTTTAAAAGTGGTGGCACAATCTAAAGAAGCATTCAGAATGCTTGGTTTTATAAACAGAGGCATGGAATACAAAAACAAAAGTTATGCCTAACCTTTGTAAAATACAAATTAGATGTGTTGATAAAGGAAATAAGGAGAAACTGTTGTTAACCGAAGGAAAAGAAAATAAGGCTGCAGGGGGACATGGCCGGTGCTCACTCATCTCGGTCCACATGGGTGGGGAGGGCCACCGCTTCCACTGGGACGGCACCGGGATCCTGGGACGGGCTGGGCGGAGACGGGCGCGAGAGTTCCTAGAGGCATGGCGCTCCACGAGGCGTGCTATTGATGGACACATTGAACTCGGCCCCATATACGTTCCACTGCGGCGGCGGCGGCGGGGGCCCGGGGGTGGGGCGGTCCATCGCAGCGGACCCTGGAGTTTGGAGGCCGGGCGGGGGGGGCACACCGGCGCTTCATCGGAGGCTGCACTGGGGATGTTGCCAAGCACAGTAACAAAACGTCTGCGGAACAACAAACCAGCTCGGATATTCCTATGACTGGAAATTTTTCCAATGGGACTCTGCAGGGCTCGTTGCTGGGACTCTTGATCTTTGTTGTGTGCGCAATTCATTTGGGCTTAAATGTAGGGGTATCGCTAAGAAGTTTGCAGATGACACAAACATTGATCAGACGATATAGGAATGAGGAGGATAGTCATAAACTGCAGGAGATTATCGACAGACTGGTCAGCTGGGCAGAGCAGTGGCAAATGGAATTCAATCTGGAAAAGTGTGATCTCTTAAGGTGAGCTAACAAGGCAAGGGATTACTTTATGAATAGTTGGAGAAAATAAATTGCTGAAGATCAGTGGCGCATTGGTGAAAATAATCCCAGATCCCTGATGGTAGCAGGGCAGATAGATAAAGTGGTTAAGAAGCATATGGGATACCTATTTTTTATGAGTTGAGTTATAGAATCTAAGAGCAAGGAGGTAATACTGGAACTGTATAAAACATTGCTGAGGCCGCAACTGAAGTGCCACGTATAGTTCTAGTCACTGTATTATAGAAAAGATGTGATTACACTAGAAAGGTTGAAGAGGCAATTTACCAGTTTCTGCCTGAGCTGAAGGCGCTGAGCTACCATTTAAGATTTGATAGGCTATGAGTATTTTCCTTGGAGCAGTGAATGCTGACAGGCAACATGATAGAGGTGTATAAGATTATGAAGGGCATTGTTGGGTGGATAGGAAGGCACATTCCTTCCAATGGTAGAGGGGTCAATGACCAAGCAGCATAGATGTAAGATGAGAGATAGAAGGCTAAGAGGACAGTTGAGGAATTTCTTTTCTCCCAGAATGTGGTGAGAGTCTGGAATTCACTGGCTAAAAAGTTAGTTGAACAAGAAACTCTCATAACATTTAAGCAGTATTTAGATATTCATTGGCATTGTCCAGGGCTATGGACCAAGAACTAGAAAATGGGAATAGTGTTAACTGGTGTTGACACAATTGGCCAAATTGACTCCTTCAGTGCTGTAAATATCTGTTCAATAACGAGTTCATTTAAATACAGGTTGGAACTGAAGTAAGGTATTTCGACCTTTATTCGGTGTCCATGTGCATAGATCACTGACGGTGTCCATGTGCATAGATCACTGA